>NC_057746.1:34019131-34055076 GCF_004010195.1 Chiloscyllium plagiosum
GCTGAGGGGTGACCTTATAGACGTTTACAAAATTATGAGGGGCATGGCTAGGACAAAGGGACAAAGTCTTTTCCCTGGGGTCGGGAAGTCCAGAACTAGAGGTCATAGGTTTAGGGTGAGAGGGGAAAGATATAACAGAGACCTAAGGGGCAACTTTTACACGCAGTGGGTGGTACGTGTATGGAATGAGCTGCCAGTGGATGTGGTGGAGGCTGGTACAATTGCAACATTTAAGAGGCATTTGGATGGGTATATGAATAAGAAGGGTTTGGAGGGACATGGGCCGGGTGCTGGCAGATGGGACCAGATTGGGTTGGGATATCTGGTCGGCATGGACGGGTTGGACCGAAGGGTCTGTTTCCATGCTGTACATCTCTGTGACTCTATGACAACACAGTGGTTAGCACTGCTGTCTCACAGCATCAGGGACCCGGGTTTGATTCCAGCCTCAGGGTGACTGTCTGTGTAGAGTTTGCACATTCTTCCTGTATCTTGCGTGGGTTTCCTCCGGGTGATCTGGTTTCCTTCCACAATCCAAATATGTGCAGGTTATGTGAATTGGCCATGCTAAATTGCCCCATAATGTTCAGTGATGTGTAGATTAGGTGCATTAGTCAGGGGAAATGTAGAATAATAGGTGTAGGGGAATGGGTCTGGGTGGGATACTCTTTGGAGGGTTGGTGTGGACTTGTTGGGCCAAAGGGCCTGTTACCAAACCATAGGGATTTGGATTCTAATTCTAAAGTAGATAAAATCATATTATCCACAATATACTGCCTTTTCCAGGTATTTACTCACTCACTTTACTTGTCCAAATTACACTGAAATATCTCTACGTCTTTCTCAGAGCTCAGGGTTGACTCCAAACTGCTGTTTGAGGTAGGACAGTAAGACACTGATTTAAAGGGGAAAAGTAATTGCTGGCCATTTCCCAGGGGAAAGCGAAAAACATATGGAGGTCGCAGGCCCTGTCCAGCTAAACCTCTTTTGCAACTAAAAAGGTGAGACATTTCTGAAGATTAAATGGGAATGGTCACACTGCTGGATTTTGTGCTGTGACAAGGGGACAGCACGCTCCCAATATTTCACTGACATTATATCATTTCGGGAAGCGATTTTCCCTTTTCTGCCTCACCTTCGGCTTTCGCAGCCCGGGATGGGAAGGAGGAAATGGAGGGAATTAACTCTGAGACAGCTGGAGTGATTGATGAGCGGTTAAGCAACTTCTGTATTGCCAATAATGCTGACAGTTTCTCGTTAAAGTGTGAGGGGGCATTTATTCTGCAAGTGCTTATCTCAAAGCGATAGCTGCAGAAACCATTTGCAGTTGGCAACAACGTCTCTTGCATTATGTTTCTGGCAGCGAATGGTGTCAAATCCAGGCCTGATTCGAAAAGCTAATGGATTCTCCACCGATAAAGTTTGGGGGTGTAGGGAACAAGAGGTGAGACTCGGGCTGATATGTACCACAATTCCATTTAACTGCCTTTGATCCTTATCGCTCGATGCTTGTAACTAATAAATGTCTCCTCTTTAATTGCTGCGGGTCCGACAGATAGTTGGCTCTAAGTGTTCCAGATGTCTCCCACCCTTTGAGAGAAAGATTACTTTGCGGTTTCACTCCTCAATGCAATTAGTCAGGTTTACACCACAATGAGAGGCTAGTTGCATCTTCAAAAGAACTATCAATTAGCCCCGTCCCATAAACTTTCCCCTTACCCGTCCAACCATTTCCAATTCAAGTGGTTGAAAATTATCTTTCAACCTGCTTCTGCCACCCTTCCAGATCTCAACAACCCACTGCTTTTCTCCCCATTGGCTGGTAACTAACATCAGGACGTACAAATGTACAACTCTGGAGCAGAAGTGGGTCGCTCGACCCTTTTTGAGGCTGCTGTGTCCGGTTCTGGTGGCCCATTTGCAGGAAGAATGTTACTAAGCTGGAGAGGGGTCAGAAGAGATCAACCAGGGTGTTGCTGAGTATGGAAGGTTGAGTTGTAGGTTGGGACATTTTTCGCTGGAGTGTAGGAGGTTGAGAGAAGACCTGATAGAAGTTTCGAAAATCATCAGAACTACAGGATGGAAGATTTCAAGACGAGGGGGCACATTTTAAAGTGAGAGAATGATTTTAAAAAGGCATCAAGGGCAATTTTTTTACATGAGAGTGGTTGATGTGTGGAATGACCTTCCTGAGGAAGTGATGGACATTGGTACTATTCAACATTTAAAACACATTTGGATAGGTACCTAAATAAGAAAGGTTTGGAAGGATATGGGCCAGGAGGCAGACAGGTGAGATTATGCTCTGCATGGACTGGTTGAGCTAAAGGGTCTGTTTCCATGCTGTTAGACTCTGTAACTCTGTGACTGCTGAACTCCATATTACCTTTGGACTCCCTTGTTAGTAAAAAAAACCTTCCAGTCGCAGCTTTGGAAATATTGAATGACCTGCCTCCACTGCTTTCTGGATAAGAGAACTCCACAGTTTCACAACTCTGTGAAAAGAAAAGTTAAACCACCTAATGAAGGAGCAGCACTCTGAAAGCTAGTGCTTCGAAATAAAAATGTTGGACTATAACCTGGTGTGATGTTATTTTTAACTATGAAAAGAATAGATCTCCCCACATCTGCCTTAAATGGGAGATCCTTTATGTTTTAAACGGTGTCCCCTATTTCTCGTATCTGCCTTGGAGTTAAGTATCTTTTCAGCATAACACGACCCCACAGGAGTAAACATTTCAATAGCACACTTCAAATCTCCACCCTGCCCAATCTTTCTTCATTATTAAACATCCCCATCCATGGGAACAGTTGAGTGCACCATCTCTGAGCTACTTCCAATGCAATTATAGTCTTTCTTAAATAGAAAGACCAAACCTTGACACAATGTTCCAGTTGTGGTCTCACCAAGACCTGAGACAGCTGGAGTAAGACTAGTCCCCTTTCAACAACTAGCAATGTTCCCATTTCCCTTCTGAACCACTTGATCTTTGCTGGTTGTGGTCATTGCTAGAAAGGATATTAAATACTGCCCATCCCTATTTGCCCCTGAGCTAAGCAACCTGCCAGACCATGGGGCAGACAAGAATCAATCACATTGCTCTGGGGCTGGAGAACAGAGTTTTTTAAATTCATTAATATAATGTGGACATTGCTGACTGGACTAGTAATATTGTCTGTCCCTAGTTGCCCCTTGAGAAGATGGTAGTGAACTGCCTTCTTGAACTATTGCAATCCATGATGGTCTAGTGGTATTCTTGCTGGACTATTACTCTTGAGAGCCCTTCTTCTTTCCTGAAGAAGGGCTCATGCCCAAAACGTCGATTCTCCTGCTCCTTGGATGCTGCCTGACCTGCTGCGCTTTTCCAGCAACATATTTTCAGCTCTGATCTCTAGCATCTGCAGTCCTCACTTTCTCCTATTACTCTTGAGACCCAAATAACATTCTGGGGACCCAGTTTCAAATCCCACCACAGCCAATGAAACTTGAATCTAATTTTTTTTAAAATCTGAAATTAAGAGTCGAAAGGTGACCATAAATCCGTTGCTGATTGTCAGGGAAAGCCCATTAGGGTTCACCAATGCCTTTAGGGAAAGAGATCTGCCATCTTTACCTGGTCTGGTCCACACATGACTGCAGACCCACAGAAATGTGGGTGACTCTTTAGTTAGGGAGGGGCAATAAATGCTGGCCTAGCCAGTCACTACCCTCATCCCACGAATGAATTTGAAAAAACTCGAGGGGTTGCCAAGGTTGGAGTGCTTGAGCAACAGGGAGAGGCTGAATAGACTGGGGCTGTTTTCCCTGGAGCATCGGAGGCTGAGGGTTGACCTTATAGATTTTTATAAAATCATGAGGGCATAGATAGGGTAAATAGACAATGTCTTTTCCCTGAAGTGTGGGAATCCAAAACTAGAAAACCTGTGTTTAGCATGAGAGGGGAAAAACTTAAAAGGGACCTAAGGGGCAACCTTTTCACGCAGAAGGTGTAAAGAATGAGCTGCCAGAGGAAGTGGTGGAGACTGGTACAATTACAGCATTTAAAAGGCATTTGGATGTGTATATGAATAGGAAGGGTTTAGAGGGATATGGGCCAAGTGTTGGCAGATGGGACTAGATTAGGTTGGGATATCTGGTCAGCATGGATGAGTTGGACCGAAAGGTTTGTTTCCATGTTGTACATCTCTATGACTCTATGACTGCCTGAGGCAAAAAAAAATGGGAATCCTGGGAAGAGCAGCGAGGATCCCATAATTCAAGGAAAGCCAGGATTATCTTCAGGGAGTCTCTGGGCAGACTTGAATGTGGAAACTTTGATCAGTGTGTTTTCAGAATGCATGAAAATAGATGGAGTGGGAAACAGCAAGGAGGACAGCTTTAGTCTGAGGTATAGTATGGTTGGGATACTGGCTTTATTAAATACCAGTGCAGGGAGGTTATGATGGAGCAGTATATTAACATTAGTTAGTCCACAGCTGGAATTCTGTGTGCAGTTCTGGTCACCACGCTATAGGAAGGACGTGATTGCACAAGAGAAGGTGCAGAGGATGTTGCCTGGGACACAATGACTCAGCTATAGAGAGAGACTGGGAATTTTCCCCTGGAGCAGGGAATGGGGATCTGACTGAGGTGTACAAGGTCCTGAGGGGCACAGCCAGGGTAGGTAGGGAGAAACCTTCCCCTGGAATAGAGGAGTTTTAACAGCAGAAGGTGCAGGGGTAGAGGCAGCCCATCGGGTCTGCTCCACTGAGGGAAGGGAAGGAGGACGAGATTCCGAAGGGTCTGAGGAGAAAGGTTTTCACCCAGAGGGTGGGGGAAGGGGCGGTTGCTGTCTGGAACTCACTGCCTGAAAGGATGATAAAGGCAAGAAATCTCAAAAACAATCCAAAAGCAATCACGTGAAACGCCACAGAATACAAGGTCAGCGATTGCTGGAAAATGGAATGAGATTAGATTGATGTTTCGTGCCCGCATGGATCCCATGGGCTGAAGGGTCCCTTTCCATGTTGTAAAATCTCAAGCCTTGGTTACAGCTAGCTGTCCTTTCTGTGTTTTTTTCGGTCATCGTATTGTCAGTATTAAACATCCTGTGACATATTTACAGCACTGAACTACAGAGGCCCCTCCATTCTCATCAAACTTTGTAAAATGAAGGAGGAACAACCTTTTGCCAGACTTGTGTTCGTCTGGCACACCCTCAGTCATAATTATACTCTTGTTTAATGCAATTGCCTAGGTTTTAATCAGCAGAGGAGTCATTTATTATCTTCAGCACTCCTTTCAGCGAGGAAGCCAGGGCTTAGCTGAGCTTTGTGGAAAATATGAGCTCAAACTCCCATTATTTCATGACTAATGATTCATCCACAGCCCATCAATGTTTACACAAACACAGAACTTGGATTACTGTGTCCATGTGCTGCTTTCTCCCTCATTTTCTCTCACTTCCCCTTCCCCTGGGGAAACTAGCTGCCCACTTTGCACTGTTGGATTTTCTGCTCCAATCAATGAGTGCCCCACTTCTTCCCTCTTCCAATTTGTTAATGAAATCCCAGTGGGATCAAAGGGACAGGGAGCAGCTGGGTATGAGATTAGTGGAGGGAGTAGATTGCCAAGACTGGTGGTAAAATGACAATTCTCAGGATTTTTCTCCTGGGACCTCTTATTTTTAAGAATGCTGCAAACAATGAGGAGGGTAGTACAAACTACGAGGGAGGATTGCCGATGCAAACAGGCACACGGCAGATTTACTGCAGGGAGATTTGCAGGCAGGCTTTGGAGAAAGAGCGGGTATGCGAGACAGATTGGACAAAGAGCTAGTACTGGTACAGTGGGCAGAATGGCCTCCTTGTGCACTGCAACATGACTCCATGGCCACTCATTTTCCACGTCACTGTTTGTTGCTGTCTGCCCTCTTGACATCAGCCAGCTGCCTTATGGACAGCTGGTTCACGATGCAGAGAGACCTCAGCAGAGTGGGTTCGATTCCCCCACTCACTGAGAAAGTTCCCACCCCCTCCAGCTGTCCCCTTGCCTGAGGCATAGTGACCCTCAGGTTAAACTCAGCACCAGTTGTCTCTCTCTCTCTGTAATGAGACAGCAGCTTATGGGCTGTGGAGACTGTACCTTTATCTGGATGTAATTTGATGTAAGATGGTTGTTGGGGAATGAATGGGATTAAGGACAGTGCTCAGTGTATTCCCTCGGTTGGAATTTCCAGCCCCATTTAACAGTGCAATATTGGGCAGGTAGGTAGCAGAGTAAAGCTACTGTTGCCCCTGACCTTACAGCCTTGTTTTCTTGGATTCTTTCCAACTTTGCTTTTTAATGTTTCTTAACTCCCAGTTTTGCTGTCCCTGCCCTTAGTTCCTTCCTGTACCTCTTTTTATCTGGATTTACACAGGTTCCTGTTGCCTGTCTGCGTGTTTTACTTACCCTCTGATCTTTTATTTTCTCTGTTTCCCTGCCAGCTGTCATTGGCACAGTGCCGTGACATATTGGAATATCCAGGCATTGGCTAACAACCGGCAAGTAACATTTGTGCCATACAAATGACAGGCAATGACCATCTCCACTAAGAGGCAATGTAACCACCATCCCTTGACATTCAATGGCATTCACCATCACTGAATCCCTCCTATTATCAACAGCCTGGAGGTTACCATTGATCAGAAACTCAATTGAACTAGCCATATAAATACAGTGGCTAAAAGGGGAGGTCAGAGGCTAAGAATCCTGCAGCGAGTAACTCACCTCCTGACTCCCCAAACCCTGTCCCACCATCTACAAAGCACAAGTCAGGAGTGTGAGAGAATACTCCCCACTTGCCCTGGATGGGGGCAGCTTCAACAACACTCAAGAAGGTCAACACCATCTAGAACAAAGCAGCCCCTGCTTGATTGGCACTATATCCACAAACATCCCCTCCCTCCAACCCCCGACGGTCAGTAGCAGCAGTGTGTACCATCCACAAGATGCCCTGCAGAAACTCACCAAAGATCCTCAAATGGTGCCTTCCAAACCCATGACCACTTCCATCTGGAAGGACAAGGACAGTCGATATATATCTTAACACCACATCCTGCAAGTCCTTCTTCAAGCCACTCACCATCACAACTTGGAAATAGGTCGCCATTCCTTCAGTGTTGCTGGATCACAATCCGAGAATTCCCACCCTAACGGCATGCAGCACATGGACTGTCAAAAAGACAGCTTACTACCAACTTCTCAAGGGCTAATAAATGCTAGGCCCAGCCAGTGACACCCCGAATTAATGAAAAAGAACTTAAAACCTCCACGTCAAAGGAGACTATATTCTCTTCTCCATAGTCTAGATCTACAATGGCTCCTGAACCAGGCACAGGGCAGAGATGTGCTGAGACCATGTCAATAATCTCAATACTGCCATCGACTGCTCCCTGGCATCTCATCACCAGCTTCCCCAGGGCACGGTGCCCTCAGTAACATACATATCCCATTCCGAACCAGAGAAGTTATCAGAAAAAATCATGAGGGGGCATGGATTAAGGTCATGAAAATTTGATTCTTCAGTGACCCTCACTTTCACTTGAATACTCTCACCCCCTCCCCCACCATGAGATAGTCTCCCTCACCTCCCCCAGCCCTCCTCCCCTGTTCCTTCTCCTCTGGGTGCCCCTCTGGCATGGGATGACTTGGTGCTATGGCTTTTGTGACCTCCCCCTATAGTTGGAGAGTACATACCACGTTTGTGCCAGAGAATAACTCTATTGTAAACAAACTAAGGAAAGAGGGATACATGAATCACTGGTGATCCCTCACAAATGAGGATGACTCTCTCCCACTCTCAGGGTGAGTCTGTAGGTGGCTGGACAGACCGATGGGCTCTGTTATACTTGGTAAAAACAATGACTGCAGATGCTGGAAACCAGATTCTGGATCAGTGGTGCTGGAAGAGCACAGCAATTCAGGCAGCATCCGAGGACAGGCAAAATCGACGTTTCGGGCAAAAGCCCTTCATCAGGAATAAAGGCAGAGAGCCTGAAGCGTGGAGAGATAAGCTAGAGGAGGGTGGGGGTGGGGATAGAGTAGCATAGAGTACAATAGGTGAGTGGGGGAGGAGATGAAGGTGATAGGTCAGGGAGGAGAGGGTGGAGTGAATAGGTGGAAAAGGAGCTGGGCAGGTCGGACAAGTACGGACAACTCAAGGGGATCATGTTGCTGGAGGTTAGAAACTAGGATGAGGTGGGGGAACAGAAAATGAGGAAGCTGTTGAAGTCCACATTGATGCCCTGGGGTTGAAGTGTTCCGAGGCGGAAGATGAGGCGTTCTTCTTCCATGCGTCTGGTGGTGAGGGAGCGGCGGTGAAGGAGGCCCAGCACCTCCATATCCTCGGCAGAGTGGGAAGGGGAGTTGAAATGTTGGGCCACGGGGCGATTTGGTTGATTGGTGCGGGTGTCTCGGAGATGTTCCCTAAAGTGCTCAGCTAGGAAGCGCCCAGTCTCCCCAATGTAGAGGAGACCGCATTGGGAGCAACGGATACAATAAATGATATGAGTGGATGTGTAGGTAAAACTTTGATGGATGTGGAAAGCTCCTTTGGGGCCTTGGATGGAGGTGAGGGAGGAGGTGTGGGCGCTGGTTTTACAGTTCCTGCGGTGGCAGGGGAACGTGCCAGGATGGGAGGGTGGGTCGTAGGGGGGCGTGGACCTGACCAGGTAGTCACGGAGGGAACGGTCTTTGCGGAAGGCGGAGAGGGGTGGGGAGGGAAATATATCCCTGGTGGTGGGGTCTGCCTTTATTCCTGATGAAGGGCCCCTGCCCGAAACATCGACCCTGCCTGTCCTCGGATGCTGCCCGAACCGCCGCGCTCCTCCAGCACCACTGATCCAGAATCTGGTCTCCAGCATCTGCAGTCATCGTTTCTACCTCGTTACTTTCCTCTGTTGCCTGTCCCAAAGTCCACCCTGGAGGATGGCCACCTGAAGGTCCGAGGCTGAATGTCCTGGACCACCGAAGTGCTCCCCAACTGGGAGGGAACCCCCCTGTCCGTCGACTGCTGTGCGGTGCCCATTCATCCGATGTCGCAGCCCCTGCTCGGCCTCCCCAATGCACCATGCCTCCGGGCATCCCCGCCCGCAACGCACAAGATAGACAACGTTGGCTGAGTCACATGAGCACCTGCCATGTACAAGGTGGGAGGTGCTCCCACGCGCAATAGTGGTATCCATGTCCACAATCTGACACGTCCTGCAGCATCCACCACGACAGGGCTGCATGGAGTTGTCCCGAGAGCCGGGCAGTCCGCCACGATCAACGATCCGTTTGAGATTTGGCGGTTGCCCAAAGGCAAGCAGTGGAGGTGTGGGGAAGGTCCCGGTGAGGCGCTCATCCCCATCAACAATGTGCTGCAGGTCACGAAGAACATGCTGCAATTCCGCAGCCCCTGGGAAGCACCGAACAACGAAGGACACCCTGCCAGCCGCAGCCCGCGTCTGCCTCCTGAGGAGGTCACCACGGCTCCCCGCCGCGGCACGTCGGAACTGGCGGCCGATGAGCCGAGCATCGCACCCCGTTCCCGTGAGGGCATCCCTGAGCACCTCCAGGTGTCCGCCACATTCCTCCTCATCTGAGCAGATCCGGTGCACGCGCAGGGCCCGTCCACAGGGAATGGCCGCTCCAATATGGTTTGGGTGGAAGCTGGAGAAGTGCAGCACCGTGAGGCCGTCTGTGGGCCTGCGGTAGAGTGTGGCGCCGAGGCGTCCATCCTCGATGGAGACGCACGTGTCCAAGAATGAGACAGACAGCCGAGAGCAGTCCATGGTGGGCCTGATGGTGGGACGAAACCCGCCGACGTCTCCGTGTAGCTCCACCAGTGACTCCTCGCCATGGGTCCAGAGGAAGAAAGCGTCACCAATGCACCCGGTGCACAATGTCGGCTGGAGACCCTGCACAGAGAAAAAATCCTGCTCGAACCTGCGCACAAAAATGTTGGCACTCTGGGGCGCAAATTTGGTCCCCATGGCTGTTCCGTGTGTATTGGGGTGCAAATTTGCACCCCAATATGCCAACACCTCCATGCACAGGCTCGAACAAGACCTCCCCTCCACGCAGGATCTCCAACCGACACTGCACACCAGGTACACTGATGACACCCTTCTCCCCGGACCCATGGCGAGGAGCCACCGACAAAACCACACAGTGACATCAACAAGCTTCATCCCACCATCAAACCCACCATGGACCACTCTCGACTGTCTGTCCCACATGGGATGGTCATAGTAAGGGGGTGGGTGTGGCGTTGGTGTGGCAGTGCGGTCCTTTCCCCTGGATTCCACTTTTTCCCAACAGCAAATCTCCAGTTTCCCGACACCTTCTCGGATGCTCCTCCTCCACTCTGGACTGTCTCAGGTCAGCGATTCCCAGGTTTCTGTGGGAATGCTGCATTTCCCCAATAAGGCCTTCCAGAATCCACCTGGGGCTTGCCTGCTGTTTCAGAGCTGGGAGGAGAGCAATTGCTTGGGGAGTCTCGTATCGGTCATGGGGACAATGTGCCCAGCCCATCGCAGCCGATCAAGGAGGGGGTCAGTGCCTCGATGCTGGGGATGTTGGCCTTGTCAAGGACACTGGTGCTGGTGTGTCTGTCTTCCCAGCAGATTTGCAGCATCTTGCGCAGGCAGCGTTGGTGGGACTGCTCCAGCACCTTGAGGTCCCTGTTGTAGACAGTTGTCTCAGAGAGATACAGGAGGGTGGGAACCACCACAGCTCTGTGTAAACTATGAACTTGGTGTCAGATCGGATGTTGTTGTCGTCAGGCGGCTGAAGGCTGTGCTCACACACTGAAGGAGGTGCTGGATCTTTTCATCAATAACTGCTTTGGCTGACAGGACACTCCCGCGGTTTTGGAAGTGGCCAATGTTCTCTAGGATGTTGATGATTGGGGGCTTCACTCCACAGTTTTGGGCCAGGTTGCTGATGGATGTTGTGGATGCTCAGGGTGAGATCCATAAATCTGCTGACAATGCTCTGGAGTACATCCTCTGAGATTGCACACACGCAACTATCACCTGCGTACTGCCGCTCAATGACACATGATACTTGAATGGCCAACGCATCACTCTCAATAACTTATACACCATTCCTTTTTTTCATTTTCCCATTCATATGCAAACAGAAAGATACAAGACTTAAATACAATGGGTGGGAAAGGAAAATCCATTCAGAGAAGTTAGTTTGGGCTCCAGTCTGGATCACAAACATCGATGAGATATTTTCTTTTAGTTTTCTCTCAACTCCTTCTGATAATGATGTAAGGTCGTGGGTAGACTGATTCTTGGGGGAGTCTTTCATTCACTCTTGAGGATTTGTTCTTCCGTGTCCCTGAAGATGGTTTCTTCCTGCCTTTTTCCTTTCAATGGGGCATCTGCGGAGAAAGCAGTTTGCAGGGAAGTAGTGAATTCTTTGAGGAAAGGTTGCTGGAACCCGAAACATTAACTTCTGCTTTCTCTCTCTCCACAGATGCTACCTGTTGAGTTTCTCCAGCAATTTCTGTTTTCGTTTCACCTGGTATGGGGAGAGCTGGAAGGACAACAGTTCCGTGGGAAATAGAGTTGAGAGAGCAGGAGATGGGTCTCATGGATGGATCGAGCCTAGAAAGAGTGTGAAGGAAGTCAGGAAAATATCTATGGAGGATATGGTGTGGGGCAGGGGTGACCTAGCAGGCAGTGTCAGAGGCTGCTGAATTAATGGTCTCTAATGTGGTGAAATCGATGGATTCCTTGCATGTATTGATGAATGGGGAGGGGAGGGTGAGTATTGGAGGATCCAAGAGGATATTAACTGGGGATTCAGCTGAGTCCCTATCAATAAACCAAGTCTAAAAATGTGATTATTGAATTTGGAGATCTACGCTTGTAATGCACAGCTCTGTCAATAAGTATAGAGCTAGGCAAAGATTGGCTCCAGTTGATCTTTTGTTGCCTTTTCTTTCTGGAATGGATAACTTTAAGGGAATTAGTCCCCCCCATCCCACCCCATTTTGGGAACCCATTGCAAATCATCCAAACTCTGATATCAGCCAATTTTCGATTCTTGAAAGAACAATAGCTGCTCTGAGCTGAATGTTGCTTTCACATATTCATTACTTTGTAAAACTTTATTAGTGACTGATTAATTTTATACATGTATGCTCCAGCCCAATGCTTACAGTTAAATAACAAATAAGTGTAGCAGAGCTGGTCAAACAAATAATCGCAAACTGATTGCAACCTTACGAACGCCAGGATTTTGAAAGTACATCAGGCAGTTCCATTCTTTCAATAGAGCAATGACAGATCTAAAAGCAGAATGTGCAGTCGAGCTGAGATGAAGTGTGCATTTCATTAATCTGTTGTTGACTGACGAAAGAATATTGCTCAGGGCAATGGGAGAACCAATTCTCTTCTTCTGTGGGATCCTTAATATGTACCTGCACGATTTAATATTGGCCTTCTGCGATGACAATTCCCCTGATCATGCAGCACTCCCTTTTGCATTGCAATGTCAGCTCTGTGATCTCTGAGCCTCAGGATCAGTGGATATCTGGCACACAGCCCAATGTGTGAGCCAGGGTGTGTTTCAAGGCCCCATGGAAGTCTTGACCTTCATGGGAATCATGGGAAGTTGACTTTCCAATGTCCACTCTGCAAAGGTCTCCAATTCTGAGTTAAAGTCAGACAGTTTCTCAAGATTCATCTGATTAACTATCTGACAGAAACATTTGATTTGAATTCCTGAGGGACTGGAGAATTGGCTCTAAAATCATGACAGCCAACTCCTACCAAGTCATGACCCCATTCCTCCCAAACACTCCCCGTAATGCTGCTACCTCATGAGAGAGAGGTAGGTAATTGGTGGTGGCTTAACTGGAGGTCACCGCACCTCAGGCAAGGCTGAGAAGACAGGATCATTAACAGAGGTCCCAGTCGAAACAGGGATTGAACCCACGCTGTGGGTGTCGCTCTGCCTGGCAAACCCAGCCACTGGAACTATTGCACAAGCTCGATAGGCTTTGGAAACAAAGGAAGGTGATTAGATTTCATAGACGTCAGCCTTTGACGTTTGCAATGATCTACCTGCAGGGAGATTATTGAGAACTGGCAGTCGTGTTTCCTCAGTTTCTGGACAGTTACATCTGCGGCTGGCACAGGCGGAGATAAAGAAATGCAGCAAACCACCCAGAGAGAGAGGAAACAAAGATAAAAGCATCAACTAATTAATGTCTTTCATGTGTCCATTTAAACAGTTCATGAAAATACATAGAAACCTGCCAAGTAGGTGAGATAAGCCCCTCGTTATCGTTGTTTCTAAGAATAGTTAATGTTCTGAATTTTACGTATTGCAACACCCCTACTGTCGGAAGCTGAATGCTTCCAAAATCCCTCCATGTTTTCTCCCCCTTTCCATAGCTATCTCCTCTTCCAGCCCAACAATCCTCAAGTTATCTCCACTCCCCTAATCCCACTCACCTCTTGACCATCTCCAATATCAATTGTCCCGCCATTTCTGGTCATCATGGAACAATGGTTCTGAAATGTTCCAGGACAGAAATTAAGGCAGAATACTGCAGGTGGAGAAAATCCCAAACAAACACAGACGTGGTAGAGAAGCTCATCAGGTCTGGCAGCATCTGTGGAGCGAGAAACCAAGTTAACATTTCCAGTCCAATATGACTCTTCCTCACGAAAATTCAATTTTGCGTTGATTACAACACTTTAACAACAACTCCCAGGATTTCTCTGGCTGTGGGATTCCCCCATGTCTTATAGGGAAGGAAATCTGTCACCCTTAGCTACGTGTGAGATCCACATGTGAATCCAGACCCATAGCTTTGTGGTCAGTATTTAACTTGCCCTCTGAAATGGCCCAGCATGTCCCCTTCAGATACAAACTATTAGGAAACAACTCAAGTGCCCAGTGAAGTAGCTGAGGCTACCTCATTGAATATCTTTAAGACAAAGATAGATCGGTTTTTGAACAGTGAAGGAATTAAGGGCTACGGTGAGCATGAGAATGGGGTCTACAAAATCATGAGAGGTGTAGACAGGGTGGATAGCAAGAAGCTTTTTCCCAGAGTACAGAACTCAATTACTGGGGGTCACGAGTTCAAAGTGAGAGGGGAAAGGTTTAGGGGAGATATGTGTGAAAAGTTCTTTATGCAGAGGGTGGTGGGGGCCTGAAACGTGTTGCTAGCAGAGGTGGTAGGGGTCGGAATGATAGCATCATTTTTGATGTATCTAGACAGATACATGAATGAGCAGGGAGCAAAGGGATACAGATCCTTGGAAAATAGATGGCAGGTTTAGATAGAGGATCTGGATTGGTGCAGGCCAAGGGTTCAGAAAATATTTAAAAGGATGTTGCCAGGGTTGGAGGATTTGAGCTATAGGGAGAGGCTGAACAGGCTGGAGCTGTTTTCCCTGGAGCGTCGGAGGCTGAGAGGTGACCTTATTGAGGTTTATAAAATCATGAGGGGCATGGATAGGAAAATAGACAAAGTCTTTTCCCTGGGTTTGGGGAGTCCAGAACTAGAGGTCATAGGTTTAGGGTGAGAGGGGAAAGATATAAAAGAGACCTAAGAGGCAACTTTTTCACTCAGAGGGTGGTACGTCTATGGAATGAGCTGCCAGAGGAAGTGGTGGAGGCTGGTACAATTGCAACATTTAAGAGGCATTTGGATGGGTATATGGATAGGAAGGGTTTGGAGGGATATGGGCTGGGTGCTGGCAGGTGGGACTAGATTGGGTTGGGAAATCTGGACGTCATGGATGGTTTAGACCAAAGGGTCTGTTTCCGTGCTGTACATCTCTATGACTTTTATGACTCCATCTGTCTCTGACTTGCAAATATTTAAAGTGGTACCAAATCGATACAGAAATTTTGGATCAGAAATTGGCTAGTTGAAAGAAGACAGAGGGTGATGGATGATGGGAAATGTTCATACTGGAGCTCAGTTACCAGTGTTTTGGGGCCACTGCTGCTTGTCATTTTAATAAATGATCAGGATGTAGAAGGATGGGTTAGTAAATTTGCGGGTAACACTAAGGTAAGAAGAGTTGCGGATAATGCCAAAGGATGTTGTGGGTTACAGAGGGACATAGATAAAATGCAGAGCTGGGCTGAGAGGTGGTAAATGGAGTTTAATGCAGCAAAGTGTGAGGTAGTTCACTTCAGAAGAAGTGACAGGAATGCAGAGTCCTGGGCTAATGGTAAATTTCTTGGCAGTGTCGACGAACAGAGAGATCTTGGTGTCTAGGTCCATAAATCCCTGCAAGTTGCCACCCAGGTTGATAGGGTTGTTAAGATGGCATATGGTGTGTTGGTGTTTACTGGGAGGGGGATTGAGCTTCGGAGCCACGAGGTCATGCTTCAGCTGTACAAGACATTGGTAAGGATACACCTGGAGTGTCGCGTGTAATTCTGGTCACCGCATTATAGGAAGGATGTGGAAGCTTTGGAAAAGGTTCAGAGGAAATTTACTAGGTTGTCGCCTGGTATGGAAGGAAGGTCTTACGAAGAAAGGCTGAGGGAACTGAGGCTATTTTTGTTGCAGAGAAGAAGGTTGAGAGGTGACTTAATCGAGATGTATAAGATAATCTAGGGTTAGATAGGGTGGACAGTCAAAGCCTTTTTCCTCGGATGGTGAAGGCTAACACAAGGGGACATAGTTTTAAATTGAGGGGTCACAGACTTAGGACAGATATGAGGGGTAGGTTCTTTAATCAGAGACTAATAGGCTCGTGGAATGGCCTGCTTGCAACAGTAATAGACTCGCCGACGTTAAGGGCATTTAAATGGGCATTTAACATACATATGGATAATAGTGGAATAGTGTAGGTTAGATGGGCATCAGATTAATTTCACAGGTCAGCGCAACATCGAAGGCCAAAGGGCTGTACTGCGCTGTAATGTTCTTTGTTCTATGTTCTGTAGGAAATAAAATGGACAGGACAGACCCAGTTGGGATGATCGTACAGAGGAGAGTAAGTCCTTTGCATTAACCTTACGGAATCTCTTGGCATTTGGTCAAACATGGGCAAGGAAACCTCCCACTGATTTCTGCCCATTGCCCTCTCTCAGCTAATTCACCAGTGCCCCTCATCCATTGGAAACCACGTGGGTGATGCACTCAGGGTGAGACTAGGGCAGTGTTAGCTGGGTCATTTGCTTGATAAATCTGTGGGTGGGATAATGTGACGAGACCATCTATAGTCTACATTCCTCCTACAGTCCACAGGGAAAGTCAGGCAGAAAACAAAAGTCACTGAACGGATGCTGCTTATCAGAGAATCCACCCGTAAAGCAAAGTGAGTCAGCGTCTTCGTTAAAGCCAATCAATTAAGGTAACATTTACTGGAGGTAGTAGTCATAGGGTCATAGTTCAAAGTTCGCATGGAGAATAGAGACAGGCCCATGGATATGACCAAGGGAAAGGATAGAAAGAGAAAGAAGTCAAGGATGTGAATTGAAAGTATGAAGGAAGTAAGAGAAATAAATTGTTCTTTCTGTTTCTTGTTGGTTAATTGGGCGGGGTGGCCTGTCTGCTGGGGAAAGGTTGGTGGAGTAGCAGAAAGCATAAGGGACTGTCAGAGAATACAGGAGGATATAGATAGACTGGAGAGTTGAGCGGAAAAGTGGCAGATGGTTTTCAATCCAGACAAATGTGAGGTGATACATTTAGGCAAGACTAATTCGAGGGCGAATTATACAATGAACGGAAGAGCCTTGGGAAAAGCTGATGGGCAGAGAGATCTGGTCCATTGTACCCTGAAAGTTGCTGCACAGGTGGGTATAGTATGTTTGCCTTCATTGGACGGGGTATTGAGTATAAGAGCTGGCAAGTCATGTTAACATTGTACAAGACATTGGTTCGGCCGCATTTAGAATACTGTGTACAGTTTTGGTCACCACATTACCCAAAGGATGTGGACGCTTTGAAGAGGGTGCAGAGAAGGTTTACGAGGATGTTGCCTTGTATGGAAGGTGTTAGCTATGAAGAAAGGTTGAGTAGATTCGGTTTATTTTCATTAGGAAAAAGGAGGTCTACAAAATCATGAAGGGAATAGACAGGGTGGATAGAGACAAACTTTTTCCCAGGGTGAGAGGTCACGCTTTCAAGGTGAGAGGTGGAAAGTTTAAGGGCGTTACACGTGGCAAGTAATTCACACAGAAGGTAGTGGGTGTTTGGAACGCGTTGCCAGCAGAGGTGGTAGAGACAGGCACGGTAGATTCATTTAAGATGTGTCTGGACAGATGCATGAGGTGGGGAGCAGAGGGATACAGATGCTTAGGAATTGACTGACAGGTTTAGACAGTACATTTGGATCGGCTCAGGCTTGGAGGGCTGAAGGGCCTGTTCCTGGGCTGCAAATTTTCTTACTTTGCAAATTGGACCAGTTTTCACTGGAGTTTAGACAGTGAGGTGCGAATTGATTGAAGTATATAGGATCCTGAATATTTTACAAGGAGAAGATTATAGAACAACTACAGGGCAGAAAGAGGCTGTTCTGCCCATTGAGCCTGCACTGACCCTCCAAACAGCATCCCACACCCACCCCTGTAACTATGCTAATCCACATAGCCTGCACAGCAATTTCCCATGGCCAATCCACCTAATGTGAATGCCTTTGGATTGCAGGAGGAAGCCCATGCAGACACAGGGAGAATGTGAAAACTCCACACAGACGGTCACCTGAGGGTGGAATCGAACCCGAATCCCGGGCGCTGTGAGGCAGTAGTGTGAACCACTCAGCCACCCTGTTTGCTCATGTGAGTCAATCCCGAACCATGGGGCAGTGTTTTAAACTGAGGGCTCACCCAGGGATGAGGAGAATTGTTTTCTGTGATTTGAGTTTCAAACTCTGTGCTCCAGAACAGGATCATTTCACATTTGTGGGACAGAGGAGGAGGGATTTTGTTTGACAGAGAATCCAGGAGTTAACAGTGGGTTGAGATTTCGCAACTATGTTGTCGTTGAAAGCAAGCAGCTAAATTAAGGGGGAGTGCATTAGCCTCATTGTTGGTGCATAAATGTACGGCTTTTGCTGTTTCTCTGTGAGTACTGGGACAATGTCAATGTCAATGTCAATGCTTCATTAATACCAGCTCTCAGTTTCAACGTTAGCTGTTAATGTGTATGCCAGATACGAGACAACCACTTCAAATATCAGAGTACATCAGCCTCCTTCATTCAAGAAAGACTGAAGAACATTGGTACATCATGTTATACTGAACAGGACATTGGCGAGATCAACTTTGGAATATTCTATGCAATTCTGGTCTCCCTCCTATCATAAGGATATTGTGAAACTTGAAAAGATTTACAAGGGTGTTGCCAGAGTTGGAGGGTTTGAGCTACAGGGAGAGGCTGGGGCTATTTTCCCTGGAGTGTCAGAGGCTGAGGGGTGATCTTATAGAGGTTTAGAAAATCATGAGGGGCATGGATTGGGTAAACAGACAAGGTGGGGGAGTCCAAAACTGGAAGGCATGGGTTTAGGGTGAGAGGGGAAAGATATAAAAGAGACCTGAGGGATAACATTTCACCACAGAGGGTGGTGCGTGTGTGGAATGAGCTGCCAGAGGAAGTGGTGGGGGCTGCTACAATTGCATTTGGATGGGTATAGGAATAGGAAGGATATGGGCCAAATGCTGGCAAATGGGGCTAGATTAATTTAGGATATCTGGTCAGCATGGATGAGTTGGACCCATTTCCGTGCTGTATGACTCTCTGTCACTATAAGTGGGCCTTGTTTCTAATTCTAACACAGCTAGGCAAGGTAGTTAGAGAAAGGATGCTCCAGGCATTGAGAGAGTCCAGAAACAGGGGGTCACAGTCTAAGGATAATGGGTAAACCATTTAGGATTGAGATGAGGAATAATTTCTTCACCTAAGTGTGGGTCCCTGTGGAATTCACCACCAAAGCAGGCAAAGTCAAAACATTGCAGGATTTCAAGAAGGAGTTGAAAATAGAACTTGGGCCTGAAGGGATGAAAGGAAATGGAGAGAAACAGGAACAGGTTATTGGGTTCGCTGATCAGCCATGATCAGAATGAATAGCATAGCAGGCTCAAAGTGCTGAGTGTTTCTGTGTTTATTAGACTGTGCAGAGAGAGATTGCTAAGACTGAAGCTCACAGTGATGTTCTGGTGTTAGCCATCAAAATACAGGTGGCACAGTGGTTAGCATTGCTGCCTCACAGCGGCAGGGGCCTGGGTTTGATTCCAGCCTCAGGTGACTGTCTGCGTGGAGTTTGAACATTCACCCCATGTCTGCATGGGTTTCCTCCTACCATCAAAAGATAAATTGACTATACTGTGGGTTAGGTGCATTAATCAGGGGTAAATATGAGGGGGGGGGGGGGGGTATGGGATGCTCTTCGGAGGTATTGACGTATAGAGTCATAGAGATGTACAGCATGGAAACAGACCTTCAGTCCAACCCGCCATCAGGAATGGAGGGCTTTTGCCTGAAACATCGATTTTCCTGCTCCTCAGATGCTGCCTGACCTGCTGTGTTTTTCCAGCACCACTCTAATCTAGACTCTAGTTTCCAGCATCTGCAGTCCTCACTTTTGCCTTGCAGTCCTCTAGTTGTTGACTCCTCCAACCCAGGGAAAAGACTTTGTCTATTTATCCTATCCATACCCCTCATAATTTTGTAAACCTTTATAAGATCACCTCTGAGCCTCCGATGCTCCAGGGAAAACAGCCCCAACCTGTTCAGCCTCTCCCTACAGCTCAAATCCTCCAACCCTGGCAACATCCTTATCAATCTTTTCTGAACCCTTTCAAGTTTCACAACATCTTTCCGATAGGAAGGAGACAAGAATTGCATGCAATATTCCAGCAGTGGCCTAACCAATGTCCTGTACAACCGCAACATGACTTCCCAACATCTGTACTCAATACTCTGACCAATAAAAGAAAGCATACCAAACACCTTCTTCACTATCCTATCTACCTGCGATTCCACTTTCAAGGGCTTATGAACCTGTACTCCAAGGTCTCTTTGTTCACCAAAACTCCCAGGACCTTACCATTAATTGTATAAGTCCTGCTAAGATTTGCTTTCCCAAAATGCAGCACCTCACATTTATCTTGTTGGGCCGAAGGGCTTGATTCCATACTGTAGGGATTCTGTGATTGTTAAACCTCTTGTTAAACCATTACTGCTGGGTAGAGTAACAAAAGGCCAATTCTAGACTCATCTCAGGGACGTTTCCAACATTCAGTTGGTGTGAGGGCTGAATAATGGAGACGAGAAGTTTTGAATCACATAAGACATTGTGTTTGATGGAGTGTGGGCACTTTCTGAAAGAATGGTCTGTGTCAGGAAGATAACTTGCTTCGCCATCATCTACTTTGTGATTATCTATGATTTGAACACTTCCACTTCCCAATCAGCCTCTGACCCCTCTGGAGAAGGGCTATGCTTTTCCCTCAGACTAATTGTCAGGAAATCATACTGTGAAAATAAGAAGTAGGCCATTCAGCCCATCAAGCCTGTTTTGCTATTGGATAGGATCATGGCTACTGTGCTCCATCAACTCCACCTTCCCACCATTTCTGTTAATGGACCCAATAAACCTGATCATTCTCAGTGGGGAGCACATTTCAGGAAGAGAATTCCAACCTTGGCATACTCTGATTGGTGAGGTCTGGCAACATCCATGGAGAGGCATGGTGGCTCAGTGGCTAGCACTGATGCCTCATAGCACCAGGGTCCCAGGTTCAATCCCAGCCTCGGGCAACTGTCTGTGTGGAGTTTGCACATTCTTCCTGTGTCTGCGTACTCCTCTGGGTACTCCAGTTTCCTCCCACAATCCAAAGATGTGCAGGTTAGGTGAGTTGGCTATGCTAAATTGTCCAGAGTGTTAGGTACATTAGTCAGAGGGAAATGGGTCTGGGTGGGTTACTCTTTGGACTTGTTGGGCTGAAGGGCCTGTTTCCACACTGTAGGGAATCTAATCTAAAACAGTGTGAACCTTTCGAGTCCAGTGATCATTTGTCTGAACTGATTAGGAATACCTGGAGATATTTCTTCCGGGGACTGGGATGGGGAGACAGCCCATTACCAAAATGATCCCTCGCCTGTCAATCTGGGGTAAATTTGAGTCTAAGTGTCGCTGATTCCTCAAGTTGCCTTCAGCCTTCACAGCTGACTGAATCCAGTTTGTTTGTCTGGAAACAGTTTGTCTAGTTGTGAAGTGGGAGATATGGGTGAAAGTTTTACTGACATTCGGGAACAGGATGTTAATGCCTAACCACAAGTTGGAAAGGCGAGACGAATGGCTCACGTTCTTGGTTTGGCCTTGTCGTCTTGGCAACAAGGGTCATGTTTTAATGTTCTCCTTGTTTCCCTCTCTTTGTGCATCTCACAAACAACTCCAGCCTCTGAGTCAGACCATTGAAGAATTGTGATAGACAGGCAGATATATAGCCAGTGATATATAGAAAGCTGACATTAAAATAATGGAGCATTAGAATAAACTAAGACTTGAATTTATAGAGAGGCTTATTAACTGGTCACAGACTATTTGGCTTTCTGTCCATTAAGTGTAAAGCATTCTATCTTGCAAAGTTCAAACTCCACAAAACCTGTTAGTGAAAGTATTTAAGGCCAGGAAATAGGCTGATTCCTGACCCTCGAGGAGTGAGGAAATGGGGAGAGGGTGGGAAAATGGGGTTCGAGCTGATGGTCAGCCATGATGGTGTTGAATGAGGGAGTAGGCTAGGCTAGCTGAGTGGCCTCCTGCTGCTTCAGTAACTTCTAATCTTCAAATCCGCCATCTTACACACAGGAGGGGAAAGATAGTTTGTTTTTAAATTCAACAAATTTTGGTCCAACACTCTCAGCAGATAAATTTGGGGTTATGTCTGACAGAGCATGCAGGACCTCAATGAGGATGAGCCCATCAAGTTCTCATCAACCATCCCATCCACACCCACTCCAACTCTGTAACCCTGCATTTCCCTTGGCTAACCCACCTCGCCTGCACACCCTTGGACACTATGGGTAATTTAGCATTGCCAATCCACCCTAACCTGCACATCTGTGGATTGTGGGAGGGAACTGGAGCACCTGGGGGCAACCCAGACACAGGGAGAATGTGCAAACTCCACAAGACACCCGCTTGATGGTGGGTCCCTGGCTTTGAAAGGTAGCAGTGCTAACCACTGGATGGAAGGATTTTGCCAAAGTCAACATATCAAAGCTTGCAGGGTGCCTAGATTCTAATCACATCCAGTGTTTGTCCAACCCCTTGATTAATGTTTCCTTTCTTGGATTTAAAGGGTCCTCATGCTGCTCTGTTCTGCCTGGGTTAGACGGCCTGAGCCAGGCTGCTGCTGCTGGTGCCTTTGCAGTCACAAACCCCTCCCCCCCCAGGTTTCCCACTGCAGCTCGGAACCAGCAATTCCATGGAAGGTCACTGAGACTGTTGTCAACCAAGGGACAGTTGGCATCTTTGAGGAAAGGGGAGCATTACAATATAATAGAACTTACAGCAGAAATAGGCCATTTGGCCCTTCAAACATGCTCTGCTATTCAATAAGATTGTGGCTGATCTGACTGTGGCCTGCACCCCATGCTCCTGTCTGCACCCCATAACCAGTAACTCTGTCTATCCAAAATCTACCTCACGTTACCTTCACCACCTCCACTTTTCTCTGGAGAAGAGAATTCCATGGACTGAAACGCACTGCCTGAGAGTGTGGTGGAGGCTGGTTCAGTCAGGGGAGCATTATGTAAACAGGAAGAACGTTAAGTTTGCGGACAATACAAAGGTGGGTGGAGGGACAGGCAGTATTGAGGAGGCAGGGAGGCTGCAAAGGATTTGGACAGGTTAGGAGTGTGGGCAAAGAGGTGGCAGATGGAGTACAATGTGGGAAAGTGTGAGCTCATGCACTTTGGTGGGAAGAATAGAGGCATGGATTATTTTCTAAATGGGGAGAAAATTCAGAAGTCTGAAGTGCAAAGAGACTTGGGAGTTCTTGTCCAGGATTCTCTCGAGGTAAACTTGCAGGTTGAGTCAATAGTTAGGAAGGCAAATGCAATGATACATTAATTTTGAGAGGACTTTAAATATAAAAGCAGGGATGTATTTCTGAAGCTCTGTAAGGGTCAGGCCAGACCACATTTGGAGTATTGTGGATGATTTTGGGATGTGCTGGCATGGGAACAGGCTCAGAGGAGGTTCACAAGAATGGTCTCAGGAATGAGAAGCTTCACATATGAGGAACGTTTGAGGAGTCTGGGTCTATACTCAATGGAGTTTAGGAGGATGGGAGGGGATCCAATTGAAACATACAGAATACTGAATGGCCTGGATGTTGGGAAGATGTTTCTATTGGGAGGAGAGACTAGAACCTGAGTGCACAGCCTTAGAGTAAAGGGAAGGCCTTTTAGAACAGAGATAATGAAAAACTTCTTCAGCCAGAGAGTGGGGAATCTGTGGAATTCATTACCACAGAAGGCTGTGGAGGCCAGGTCATTGGGTATATTTATGACTGAGATAGATAGGTTCCTGAGTATCAAGGGAGTCTAGGGTTACAGGGAGAAAGCGGGAGAATGCGGTTGAGAAACTTATCAGCCATGATTGAATGGTAGAGCAGACTCGATGGGCTGAATGGCTTTATTCTTTCTCCTGGATCTTATATTCTTAACGTGCAGTGCTCAGGGGGAGAAGGCAGGGCAGTGCACCTCACGGAATCACTCTTAAATATTTCAGAAAGCTAGCAAGAGCATGGCAGGCTGAATGGCCTGTGATTCAAAGGTATGTGATTCTACTGCGATGTGGCTGGCACTCCATTGCCCTCTGGCATATCGAAGGGTAGTGCCAGCTATGGAGGGAAAGTAAGGCAGGGAACAATCGAGACTGACTTCAGCAGGGATGGTCGCCCCCTCCAAATGAACTTTAAGGAGCCTGGGGAGTGGGGAGCGCCCACAGAAACTAACTAGCGGGAAGACTCAGCACCTTCAGGGAAACCACGCCAGGAATTAGACTCCGCTGCCAACTGACACAAACTGTCATGTCAATCGCAGGCCGTAAGGGCTTTGAGATGTAGCAACACATGACATTTTTCTCTGTGCGCACAGCTTCCACCTTATCTCCCACTCAGCCTGGTACGGACCGATTAGACACTTTTGGAGGAACATCAAAGACTTTGTAACTTTCATTTATGTCCAGGCTGATCTCAGTAGCACCCCCTATTGGCAGGGCTACCTCTTTGGTCACAACGGAGTCTGTATTTTCACCTGGGCTTTCCTCAAGAGTTTTACAGCAACTGCAATAACAAGTTGTGTTTATATAGCTGCCTTTTATGGAATCGAACATCACAAAGTACTTCACAGGGGCATTGTGCAGCAGAGTTTGATACCAGGCTGTAACGGGTAGTGTTAAGCCAGATGATCAAAATGCTGCTCAAAGATTTCACTTTTAAAGTAGAGTGCAGTGATAATGTCACTGGATTATTAGTCCAGAAACTCAGGTTAACCCTGGGCACGTGGGTTCGAATCCCAGATTAGCAGTAACTGGTGGAATTTGAATTCAATGGTATTTATAGATCAGGAACTGAAAGCTAATCTCAGTGACCGTGACCTTCCAGTGAACCCATTTGCTTCTCAAATGCCCTGCAGGCAAGTAAATTTGCCATCCTTACCCAGTCTAACTTCCACGTGACTCCAGGACAACAGCAATGCAGGGGTGACTCTTCCCTGCCCTCTGTAATGGCCGAGCAAGTCAAGGGGCAGTTAGGGACGGCCTACATATGCTGGCCTTGCTATGAAAAAATAAAGTGGGGGAGGGGGTGATGGTGATGGAGAAGCAGGGCTGGGTCCAATAAGGTCTCAAGCCGCGGAGATTTGGATGGCTTCGTGTTAATAGGACCGAAAGGGACCAGCGTTTGCAAGAGAAACGGGCGAATGACACTGTTTGTGGAAAATTAATTCAATGTCTTCACAGCGCTGTTTGAAGAAATGCTCCCAACAACTAGGGGATAATCTCACATTGATGCCCCATTATTACCAACTCTCCACCTCCCAACTAGCCACTGACTGCTGTTATTCACACAATCCATCTACTGTAGATGGTAAATTATTGAACCTCATCTCAGGTCGATATCTGTCTGGTTCGCAATCCCTTAGAGTTGAAGATTAAGGGGAAAGCGTGAACAGGGATTGATGTGACACGCTGCTGTCAGTCCTTGGATCCCGACTGATTGGAATGAGAACGTTGCTTTTGCTTTGCTTTTCCAAACAGGTTAGGAGCAGGAGTTAGGCCCCTCGAGTTCCTGTCTGATCACAGACCCTCAGAGGGAAAACCACAATTCTCCTCATCTTCACCTTAACCGGAACATCCTTTTCCATTCCCCCTTTAATAAGCAGCAACATCCCATTGGGATTCCCAGTTTGTTCCTGGACACTAACCTTTTGTGATTCATGTAGAAGGTTCAGAGGTGATCTTGTCGAGGTTTATAAAATCATGAAGGGTATAGATAAGATGAATGGCAAGTGTCTTTTTCCTTGGGTGCCAGATTTCAAGAGTAGGGGCATATTTTTAAGGTGAGAGGAGAAAGATTTTAAAAAGATATGAGGGGAATTTTTTTTACACAGAGAGTGGTTTGTGTGTGGATTGAAGTTCCTAAGGAAGTGGTAGATGTGGGTACAGTTACAATATTTAAAAGACATTTAAGTAAGTGCATGAACAAGAAGTATTTAGAGGGATGTGGGTCAAGTGCAGGCAGGTGGGATTAGTTTAGTTTGGGACTATGGTTGGCATGGACTGGTTAGACTGAAAGGTCTGTTTCCATGCTGTACGACTCTATGACTATGTTCACTAGGGTAGCCAGATACCACTGTAACACAGCATTCTGCCATTTTTCTCTCTTCAAATAGTAGAGCAGCTTGTTATCCTTCCTGTCAAAGTAGACAACTTCATCCCTTCCCACATATTACCCCAATTTATTTACTTGTGTTGAAGAGGTGGCAGTGTTGTGCTGAGCAGAGATTTGTTTGAGATTTTCAAAACCATGAGCGGGGTCTGGACTGAACAGAAGCTGTTTCTGCTGGTTTTGTGAAAAAAACGACCATGAGATGTAAAGTGAGGCGCATATGAAGCAAAAGCTGATGTGAGAGAACATTTTTTCAGAGTGAGGGGCTAGAAATATAGTGAAGGCATTCCAGAGGGGCATGGAATGGCTATGGTGAGCAGGGATAGGGGAAAGGACAGGAGATTGGCACGAGGGGATAGAACCAGTGCAGGAACTATGGGCCAAATGCCTTCCTTCTGGGCCATAACAATCAATGTGACAATCAATATCCTTTTGCAGACTCTTCATTTTTTTGCTCGAAAGCAGAGCCCCTGTGGAACGGAGGCCTGAAGCTTGTTCTTCTCTGGAGTGGGGGAGGGTATCTGTCTCCTGGTCAGACATCCCGACCCCCAACACCCCCAGCCTCACTCCTCCTTGACAGTCTCTATGTGGAACCCCTGCATTGAGGACGGGCTTTGTGAGGGGCTAGCAGGGGCGCTGAGTGAGATGCCAGAGTATCCCAGGAGCAGAATCAGAGAGTTCTACGGCACAGAAAAAGATGATTCAGCCCATCAAGTGAGCGCTGGTCAAAAACAACCGTCTCATTAATCGAATCCCACTTTCAAGTCAGATGTAATGAGGAACGAAGGGATGGCTCACTGCTACCTCACATCGCCAGGGACCTGGGTTCAATTCCAGCCTCGGGTGACTGCCTGCGTGGAGTTTGCACATTCACCCTGTGTCTGCATGGGTTTCCTATGGGAGCTCCAGTTTCCTCCCACAATCCAAAGATATGCAGGTTAGGGTGGATTGGATGTGCTAAATTGTGTCCAAGGATGTGCATGCTAGGTGGGCCAGCCATGGGAAGTACAGGGATAGGTCTGGGTGGGATGCTCTGCGGAAGATTGGTGAGGACTTAATGGGCCAAATGGCCTTCTTCCACACTGTAGGGATTCTAACCATATACAGGGTAAAAACAAAGACTGCAGATGCTGGAAACCAGATTCTGGATTAGTGGTGATGGAAAAGCACAGCAATTCAGGCAGCATTCGAGGAGCAGTAAAATCGACATTTCAGGCAAACGCACTTCATCAGGAATACAGCATACAGTCATACAGCATGGAAACAGACCCTTTGGTCCAACACGTCCATGCCAACCAGATTACCTAACCTTGTCTCGTACTCGGGAACAGGACTGTTTCTACCCCCTTTTTAAATTATATCTATGGAATGAATCCACATCAGAGAAATGTCAAAAGGTTATCTGCGGTTGGAGCTCAGGCATCACCTGGTTAACCCTATAGCAGCCGGTGCCCTCTCTGCCAGCCAGAAACCCTCACATCATCAAGCCTTGTTTCACCCCATCGCCAGGAGTGCCAGGCGACACTGGCAATATGAGTTATGATAGACACGGTCGATTGCCAAAACCTAAACTGCCTCACAATCTGGCAGTGATCCCAGTTAGGAATTCTTGTGTTCGGAAATCTAACCTTCCACTCTCTCTAATCTCCTGCTTCTAAGATCCCTGGCCTCCTCCAATTCTGGCCTTTTGAGTATTCCCTGTTTTTAATCCCATCGAAGTTGGACACCATGATTTCAGCAGCCTAAGTCACAAGCTCAGGACTTCTCTCAGTGGCTCAGTGGTTAGCACTGCTGCCTCACAGCACCAAGGTCCCAGATTCGATTCCAGCCTCGGATGACTGTCTGTGTGGAGCTTGCACGTTCTCCCTGTATCAGCATGGGTTTCCTCCCACAGTCCAAAGATGTGCAGGTCAGGTGAATTGGCCATGCTAAATTGCCCATAGTGTTAGGTGCATTAGTCAGAGGGAAATGGGACTGGGTGGGTTACTCTTCGGGGGGTTGGTGTGGACTTATTGGGCCGAAGGGCCTGTTTCCACACTGTAGGGAATCTAATCTTCCCCATTCCTCTTGCGCTCCATCTGTGTGTGTGTGTGTGTGTGTCTCTCTCTCTCTCCTCTTTGAGGATGCCCCTTGATAATCTACCTCCCTGACCAAGTTATTGATCATTGCCTTCTGTGGCTCAAACCGCATCAGAGATTCAAGTCTTCAGCGATTTTATCACGTTTACGTTCAAGATTATTCTAAAGGATCTAACAGCAGATTATTTAGAAATGCATAGGTGGGAGTGAGTACTGTAGATGCTGGAGATCAGAATCAAGATTAGAGTGGTGCTGGAAAAGCAGAGCAAGTCAGGCAGCATCCAAGCAGCAAAAAAAAATCAATGTTTCGAGCAAAAGCCCTTCACCAGGAAGCCCTGCCTGACCTGCTGTGCTTTTCCAGCCCCACTCTAATCTTGACTATTTAGAAATACAGTTTAACAATTTTTATCGATGATCATAGAAGGCATTCAATTTAGCTGCATCTTGGCTTGGGACAGGGACTGCTCTGCCCAGGGCCATAAACAACCACAGAGGGTTGTGAACACAGCCCAGACATCACGCAAACCAAACTTCCATCCATTGACTCCCTCAACAATTCCCACTACCTCAGAAAGGCAGCCAACATCATCAAAGATCCCTCCCACCCCAGTTATAATCTCTTCCAAATTCTTCTGTCAGGCAGAAGATACAAAAGCTTAAATACATGTATTTAAGATTCAAGAACACCTGCTGTTATTAGACTTCTGAATGGACCTCGCAAATTTTAAACGTTGATCTCGCTCTTTGTGCACCTTCTCTGCAGCTGTAACATTGGATTCCTCAGTCGGCTCTGTAAGGTAGTACTTACAGAGTATACTTTGTAAGGTATAATCTCCCCGTAATGCATGCAAAACAAAAACTTTTCCCTAGGTACATGGGACAATAATAAATAAAATCTATAAAATATCATATGATCAAAGACAGTCAGCATGACTGCATGAGGGGAAATCATCTCTGACAAATAATTTTGTCATCCCTGACAAATTTACTAAATTCTTTGAGAAGATAACAGGCACGATAGATAAAGGGGAAGCATGGATGGAATATATTTGGATTCTCATAAAGCGTTTCATAAGGTACCACACGTGAGGTTCCTTAACAAGATTCGAGTCCATGGTGTTGGAGGTCATGTGTTAGCCATGGAGAGAGGATTGGCTAACTAATATGAGACAGAAAGTTGCGATGATAGGGGCTTTTTAAGGATGGCGGTCTGTAGTTAATGGAGTGCCACAGGGATCAGTGCTCGGGCTACAATTATTTATAATGTATAATAATGCCTTGGGTGATGCAAGTGAATCTACTACAGCCCAGTTTGTGAATGACACAAAATTAGCTGGGAAGGTAAATGGTGAGGATAATAGAGAGCCTGCAGAGAGATACAATCAGGTTAGATAAGGGGGCAAAAACCTGACAATGGAATAGAATGTGGGGAAAGATGAGGTTATGCAGTTTAGCAGGAAGATTCGAGGAGCTGAATATGATTTAAATGGAGAAAGACTGCAGAAAGCTACAGGACAGAGGGACCCGGGAGTCATCATCCCTAAACCAGAAAACACGAGTGATCAAGTACAGCGGATAACTGGCACAGCGAATGGAATGCAATGCCTTTATTACAATGGGGATTGGGTATAAAAACAGGAAGGTCTCGCTCAAACTAAACAAGGCACTAGGCAGAGCCCAGCTGGAAAATTGTGAGCAGTTATGGTTCACTTATCGAAGGAAAGAGAGACTGACATTGGAGGCAGTCCAGAGAAGGTTCACTCACCTCATACCCAGTGCAGAGGAATTTTATTTAATCACTCATGGGACGTAGTGTCACTGGCTGGGCCCAGCATTCCTTTCCCGTCTCTAGTTGCCCCCCTTGAGAAGGTGGAGCTGAGCTGCCTTCTTGAACTGCTGCAGTCCATGTGCAATAGGTTGGCCCACAATGCCCTTAGAGAGGGAATTCCAGGATTGTGACCCAGTGACACTGAAGGTATGGCAATATATTTCCAAGTCAGGAAGGTGAGTGGTTTGGAGGGGAACTTGCAAGAGGGAGGTATTCCTACTTATCTGATGTCCTTGTCATAGAGTCATACATCTCGGAAACAGATCCTTCAGTTTAACAAATCCACACCGATTAGACATCCTAATCCGACCCAGTCCCAGTTGCCAGCATTTGGCCAATATCCCTCTAAATCCTTCCTATCAAGATGCCTTTAAAATGTTGCAATTGTACCAGCCTCCACCACTTCCTCTGGCAGCTCATTCCATGCAAAACCACCTGCTGTGAGAAAAAGTTGCCTCTTAGGCTCTTTTTAAATCTTTCCCCTCTCACCTTAAACCTATGCCCTCTAGTTTTGGATCTTCCCGATCCTAGGACCTTGTCTATTAATCCGCTCCGTGCCCTTCCTGATTTTACAAACCTCCATAAGGTCTCCCCTCAGCCTCCGACGCTCCAGGGAAAACAGCCCCAGCCTATTCAACCTCTCTCCATAGCTCAAATCCGCCCAACCCTGGCAACATCCTTGTAAATCTTTTCTGCACCCTTTCATTTTCTTACAGAAGGGTGACCAGAATTGTACACAATATTCTTAAGGGCTTCAACAATGTCAGAACAAAGAATAAGGAACAGTACAGTACAGGAACGGGGCCCTTCGGCCCTCCAAAGCTGGGCCTACACACTTTGCCGTTCCACACTACAACTAAAATGTCCTGTACAGCCGCAACATGACCTCCCATGCCTATGCTCGATGCTTAGATTAGATTAGATTACTTACAGTGTGGAAACAGGCCCTTTGGCACAACAAGTCCACACTGACCCGCCGAAGCACAACCCACCCAGACCCATTCCCCAACATTTATCCCTTCACCTAACACTATGGGCAATTTAGTATGGCCAATTCAGCTAACCTGCACATTTTTGGTCTGTGGGAGGAAACCGGAGCACCCGGAGGAAACCCACGCAGACACGGGGAGAATGTGCAAACTCCACACAGTCAGTCGCCTGAGGCGGGAATTGAACCCGGATCTCTGGTGCTGTGAGGCAGCAGTGCTAACCACTGTACCACCGCACCGTGCCGTGATGCTCTGACCAATGAGGGCAAGCAGACCAAACACCTTCTTCACTGTCCTATCTACCTGTGACTCCACTTTCAGGGAGCTATGAACCTGCACTCCAGGGTGTCTTTGTTCAGCCACACTCCCCAGGACCATACCATTAAGTGTAAGTCCTGCCCTGGTTTGCGTTTCTAAAATGCAGAACTTCACATTTACTGGTATCTGAATTAAACTCCATCTGCCAATCCTCAGCCCATCTGATCATGGTCCCATTGCACTCTGAGGTAACTTTCTTGACTGTCTACTACACCACCAGTTTTTGGTGTCATTTGCAAATGTACTAACCATATATTCACATCCAACCCTGCCAGAGGCAAGTAGCGTGGAATTGGAAGGTTCTGTCTCAGGATATTTGGTGAGTTTCTGTCATGCATCTTGACGATAGAATGTCTTATGTGGGGAGACTCAGTAGATTGGGCCCGTATTTGGTGAAGTTAAGTTAGGGGCAGCACAGAGGCTCCGTGTTTAGCACTGTTTAGCACCTTTTATCTTAGTCTGCTTGGCACATCCTCCTCATTCCTGAAGAAGGGCTTATGCCCGAAACGTCGATTCTCCTTCTCCTTGGATGCTGCCTGACCTGCTGCGCTTTTCCAGCAACACATTTTTAAGCACACACTCAGACAGTCAAATACACACATTCACACAGACAGACACGGAGACAGACCGTCAGATGCATGCACACACGGACAGTCAGATACACACATTCACACAGACAGACATTTAGATACACACACACAGACAGTCAGATATACACAAACACGCAGACAGGCATGCAGAGAGACAGTCAGGTACACACACATAGAGACAGACACTTGGACAGGCAGTTAGATACACACACTCACATAGACAGACACACATGCAGACAGACAAACAGATACCCATACACTCGTATGAACATAGACACATGAACACAAGCAGGTACACACACAGACAGTACCCAACCAGGGGCACACCCTGTCACAAGCAGACAGACTCGTAAACACACACACACAAACTGTCACACATGGACACACAGACAGAAACATACTCAGACAGACACACACAGACAAACTTATACCCAAGGAGATGACACAAGTCTATATTAACTGACTCACATAAACATGCACACAAAAATACACACAGAAGCACACTCTCACAGAGACTCACACTGACAAACAAACACACACTCAAACCAACTCCTTTCACCAATGGAAACTCCATAAAGTGGTGAGAAAAAGATCGGAGAAGGCGGAATTTCAGATTTCTATCTGTGTTCCCACTCACTGGCAGCTGTGATTAATGGGGGTTATTTGTGGTTAGGTTTTCCATCTCAGTGCCTCTGCTCCAGTTGAGATATCACTGAGTTGGCCAGTATTCCTGGAGGTAAATATTCCATCTTCTGAATACTCCATTGTGTGTCCTCTGAGGAAAAGGAATTCTTGGGCAAATGCAGCAGGAAGGCCTCATGGAGTGATGCCTCCCCTGGCTGTCTATCACCAATACTTTGAGAATGGTGCCAGGAAGGAGAATGGTGGGAATTGGTCGGATTTGGAAGACGAGGTTTGGTTTGGGGAAAATTGGTCGGAAAATCACTGATCCAGAAAGGTACTGGTGCAGGTTTAGGTGCGACATGCACTGAAACTGGGATCCTAGTGGAAATCTCCCATCACACTGCAGTTACAGCAACAACCTACATTGAGATATCTTCTTTGAAAGCATAAGGTGTGGGAGCAAAAGTAGGCCATTCAGTGAGATCATGGCTGATCTGATATTCCTCAACTCCACCTTCCTGCCTTTTCCCCATACTCCTTCATTCCCTTCTTGGTTAAACATCTATCCATCACAGCCTTGAATATACTGAGTGCACCAGCCTCAACAGCCCTCTGCAGTAAGGAATTCCACAGATTCACACTCCTTGGAGAGAGAAGAAAATCCTCCTCATTTAATGGGTAAGATCTCAATCTCAGATAATACCCTCTGGTTCCAGACTCTCCCACAAGGGAAAACAATCTCTTTACATCTCCTCTGCCAAATCCTCTAAGAGTTGTGTATGTTTTTATAAGGTCATCTCTCATTCTTCTTAGCATAGAATCTCTACAATGCGGAAACAGAAGTCCACGCTGACCCTCTGAAGAGTATCCCACTCAGAACCATTCCCCTATTACTCTGCATTTACCCCTGCACCTAACCTACACGTCTCTGAACACTGCAGGCAATTTAGCATAGCCAATTCACCAAGCCTGCACATCTTTGGACTGTTGGAGGAAACCGGAGCACCCGGAGGAAACCCACGCAAACACAGGGAGAATGTGCAAGCTCCACGCAGACAGTCGTCCAAGGTGGGAATTGAACCCAGATCCCTGTGCGGTAACAGTGATAGAGATGGAGAGGTCTAGGAAGGGGAGTGAGGAGTCTGAGACGGTCCAGGTAAATTTGAGGTCGGGGTGGAAGGTGTTAGTAAAGTGGATGAACTGTTCATAGCAACACATTTTCAGCTCTGATCTGCAGCATCTACAGTCCTCACTTTCTCCTAGCTGATCAGAGATAGTCAACATGGCTTTGTGCATGGGAAATGGTGTCTCACAAATTTGGCTGAGTTTTTTGAAGAAGTAACGAAGAGGGTTGATGAGGGCAGAGAGGGGGACGTGATCTATATGGACTTCAGTAAGGCACTCAACAAAGTTCCTCATGGGAGACTGGTTAGCAAGGTTAGATCTCACGGAATACAGGGAGAACTAACCATGTGGATGCAGAACTGGCTGAAGGTAGAAGACAGAGGGTGGTGATGGAAGGTTGCCTTTCAGACTGTGACTGGTGGTGTGCCACTGGTGCTGTGTCCACTACTTTTCCTCATTTATATAAATGATTTGGATGTGAACATTGGAGGTATAGTTAGTAAGTTTGCAGACGACACCAAAATTGGAGATGTAGCGGACAGCGAAGAACATTACCTCAGAGTACAATGGGATCTTGATCAGATGGGCCAATGGGCTGAGGAGTGAAAGATGGAGTTTAATTTAAATAAATGTGAGGTGTTGCACTTTGGAGAGGAAATTCAGGGCAGGTTATACACACTTAATGTTAAGGTCCTGGGGAGTGTTGCTGAACAAAGAGACGTTGGGATGCAGGTTCATAGTTCATTGAAAGTAGAGTCGTGGTTAGATAGGATAGTGAAGAAAGCATTTGGTATGCTTTCCTTTATAGGTCAGAGCATTGAGTATCGGAGTTGGGAGGTCATGATGCAGCTGTACAGGACATTGGTTAGGCCACTTTTGAAACATTATGTATAATTCTGATCTCCCTCCCATTGGAAGGAAGTTGTGAACCTTGAAAGGGTTCAGAAAAGATTTACAAGGGTGTTGCCAGGGTTGGAGGATTTGAGCTACAGGGAGAGGCTGAATAGGCTGGGGCCGTTTTCCCTGGAGCATCAGAGGCTAAAGGGTGACCATATAGAGGTGTATAAAATCATAAAGGGCATGGATAGGGTAAATAGACAAGGTATTTTCCCTGGGGTGGGGGAGTCCAGAACGAGAGGGGCATAGGTTTATGGTGCCATAGAGTCATAGAGATGTACAGCACAGAAACAGACCCTTCGGTCCAATCTGTCCATGTCGACCAGATATCCCAACCCAATCTAGTCCCACCTGCCAGCACCCGGCCCATAGCCCTCCAAACCCTTCCTATTCATTTACACATCCAAATGCCTTTATCACAATCCCTTCCATGGCTAAAAACTTTTCTTTTAAGTGCAATGAGCTGAGGTGATCAGGAGCAGACATTTTCTAAGCATCTTGCTGAGAGATGTTATTACACACCTCTGAGAGGGGTAAAATTTAAAAGGGATCTAAAGGGCAACTTTTTCATGCAGAGGGTGGTATGTGTATACTCCCCACTTGCCTGGATGACTTCAGCCCCAACAACGCCCAAGAAACTTAACATCGTCCAGGACAAAGCAGCCGCTTGATTGGCACCACATCCACAAACATCCCCTCCCTCCACCATCGACGCTAAGTAGCAACAGTGTGTACCATCTACAAGATGGCACTGCAGAAATTCACCAAAAATCCTCAGCCAGCACCTTCTGAACACATGGCCATTTCCATCTCGGAGGACAAGGGCAGCAGATGCATGGGAACACTGTTCCCATTAAGCCAAGCACCATCCGGATTTGGAAATATATTGTCGTCCCTTCAGTGTAACTGGGTCAAAATTCTAGAACTCCCGAATGATCTTGTGGGTTAACCCACGGCACATAGACTGCAGCAGTTCAAGCAAGCAGCTCACCACCACCTTCTCTGCAGTCAAGTTCGATTCCCTACAGTGTTAAAACAGGCCCTTCAGCCCAACAAGTCCACACCAACCCTCCGCAGAGGAACCCACCCAGATCCATTTCCCTCTGACTAATGCACCTAACATGGGCAATTTAGCATGGCCAATTCACCTGGCCTATTCATCTTTGGACTGTGGGAGGAAACACATGCAGACACAGGGAGATATACAAACTCCACCCAGGCAGTCACTCAAAGCTGGAATCAAACCTGGGAACCCAGTGCTGTGAGGTAGCAGTGCTAACCACTTTGCCACCGTGCCGACCAAGCTGTTGTGTGTCTTCACAGACCTGGGATGTGACATGTTAGATATGCACACTTAAATACACACACTCAGACAGGACTGCAGATGCTGGAGATCACAGCTTAAAAATGTGTTGTTGGAAAAGCGCAGCAGGTCAGGCAGCATCCAAGGAGAAGGAGAATCGACGTTTCGGGCACAAGCCCTTCTTCAGGAATGAGGAGGATGTGCCAAGCAGGCTAAGATAAAAGGTTAGGAGGAGGGACTTGGGGGGAGGGGCGTTGGAAATGCGATAGGTGGAAGGAGGTTAAGGTGAG
>NC_057746.1:34058056-34060575 GCF_004010195.1 Chiloscyllium plagiosum
CGATGTGGCCTCCTCTTTATTGGGGAGACAGGCCGCCTACTTGAGAACACCTCTGGGACACCCGGACCAACCAACCCAACCACCCCGTGGCTCAACACTTCAACTCCCCCTCCCACTCCACCAAGGACATGCAGGTCCTTGGACTCCTCCATCGCCAGACCATAGCAACACGACGGTTGGAGGAAGAGCGCCTCATCTTCTGCCTAGGAACCCTCCAACCACAAGGGATGAACTCAGATTTCTCCAGTTTCCTCATTTCCCCTCCCCCCACCTTGTCTCAGTCCCAACCCCTGAACTCAACACCATCTTCCTAACCTGCAATCTTCTTCCTGACCTCTCCGCCCCCACCCCCACTCCAGCCTATCACCCTTACCTTAACCTCCCTCCACCTATCGCATTTCCAATACCCCTCTCCCAAATCCCTCCTCCTACCTTTTATCTTAGCCTGCTTGGCACACTCTCCTCATTCCTGAAGAAGGGCTCATGCCCAAAACGTCGATTCTCCCACTCCTTGGATGCTGCCTGACCTGCTGCGCTTTTCCAGCAACACTTTATCCCTGATCAGCCTCAGGATGTTGCAAATCCCTCCTCCTACCTTTTATCTTAGCCTGCTTGACACACTCTCCTCATTCCTGAAGAAGGGCTTGTGCCCAAAACGTCGATTCTCCCACTCCTTGGATGCTGCCTGACCTGCTGCGCTTTTCCAGCAACACTTTATCCCTGATCAGCCTCAGGATGTTGGTACTGGAAGATTCAGTGATGGCAATGAGTGATGGACAGATTCTCTCTTGTTGGAGACAATCATTGCCTGACACTTAAATAAGTGGAGTCACTTGTTTAGCCAACTCAAAACTCCAAACGTAGGCCAGCAAATGTACTTTTTTGAAGGGCCTCAGTAAACCAGAGGGGTGTTTACAATGATAGCTGTGTGGTCAACATCACTGACAATTAGTTGTTAAATTAGAGATTGATTGAATTCAAATTCTGTGGAGATGCTATGGTAGGACTTGAACCCCTGTCACTGCAGTAATTAACTAGGACTTCCAGCTCATGGCTGTTACCATTACACCACACTCTCTCCCTCTGGCCCTGGGCCCTGTTGTGTGTGATTCTGCTCATTGTCAGTAGATGGCAGCATTGTCACGGGGTGAGGTGTGGGGTGTGGTAGTGAATATAAATTTCAGTCTCGGTATCATTGTCTCAATCTCTGTCAGTCTCTGTACTCAGGCCCCTGAGCTGACTGGGGACTGCAGGCTGTTCCAATGGAAGTGACCAGACCCTAAACCACCAAGAAGCTGGAAAGAAATGTGGGATAACCAGGGGCTTTTTTCATCAAATAGAGAGAATGAAAGGGAAACCTGAACTTTAAAAGGCAAAGGCCACACCCACCCCCTCCCCCAATCAAATCGACAGAGTTTCACAGACTCAGGAACACTGACAGGATAGAAGCTGGATATGTTCCTCAATGTAGCTGTGACAAGGGTGGGAGGAATACACTGTCTTACTCTAGTCCCCCTCAAGCCTGGGCCACAACATCAGTTGAACTGCTCGACCTGAGTCCCGATGTGGCCAGGCTTATTGTTTCTCCAACAATAAAAATCAACCACGTTCTTTACTGAATACAAGATGGTTTATTATCAAACAAAACTAAGTCCACTCAGATACAAAGAAACCCAGTTTGCAAAGTGGAAATATAAATGTTTACCACTCAAAACAGACATCCATGCACACGCACACCATTACACACAGAGTCACACCACATACAGACATAAACATACTAAAATACACACACACACATGCATCACATACAGGCATGAACATACTGAAATACAGACACACAGATATGCATCACACACACACACACACACAAATACTCTCATAAGTGTGAGGCTATTGAGGTAGAGACTATATTGTTTCTCAACAAATCCAAATGGACCTTACCCTGAGCTGCTGAGGCTGTTTCTTCACAGGGTGTGGGTATCAGTGGCCATGCCAGTATCTACCCGTCATCCTTAAAGGCCTTGAAGCTGAGGAGCTTGCTCAGCCATTTCAGAGGAAAGTGAAGTGTTAACCATGTGAATGTGGGCCTGGAGTCCCGTGTAGGATCAGACCAGGTAGGAATAGCAGATTTCCTTCTGTTTTTACCAACAATCGATGATGGTTTCATGGTCACTACTGAAACCAGCTTCACATTCCGGATGTGTTCAGGTGTGAATGCCTTGATGGGATTTGAACCTGTGACCCAGAGCAGTAGCCTCGGCCTTCAGATTACTAATCGAAAGAAATTCCCACCACACAGCCCTCCCCCAGCACCCACATTACCCCACAACTTCCACCACCTTATCCTGCTAACACTTTATAGAGTCATAGAGATATACAGCATAAAACAGACTCTTCGGCCCAACCCGTCCATGCCGACCAGATATCCCAACCCAATCTAGTCCCACCTGCCAGCACCCGGCCCATATCCCTCCAAACCCTTCCTATTCATATACCCATCCAAATGCCTCTTAAATGTT
>NC_057746.1:34060955-34063325 GCF_004010195.1 Chiloscyllium plagiosum
TGTATAAGTCCTGCTAAGATTTGCTTTCCCAAAATGCAGCACCTCACATTTATCTGAATTAAACTCCATCTGCCACTTCTCAGCCCATTGGCCCATCTGGTCCAGATCCTATTGTAATCTGAGGTAACCCTCTTCGCTGTCCACTACACCTCCAATTTTGGTGTCAGCGGCAAACTTACTAACTGTACCTCTCAATGCCCACATCCAAATCACTTATGTAAATGACAAAAAGTTGAGGACCCAGCACTGATCCTTGTGGCTCTCCACTGGTCACAGGCCTCCAGTCTAAACAACAACCCTCCACCACCACCCTCTGTCTTCTACCTTTGAGCCAGTTCTGTATCCAAATGGCTAGTTCTCCCTGTATTCCATCAGCCAGTTCTGCATCCACATGGTTAGTTCTCCCTGTATTCCGTGAGATCTAACCTTGCTAACCAGTCTCCCATGAGGAACCTTGTCGAACGGCTTACTTAAGTCCACATGCTCTGCCCTCATCAATCTTCTTCATGTCTTTTTTAAAATCTTTCTCCTCTCACCTTTAAAATATGCTCCCTGGTCTTGAAATCCCAGACCCTAGAGTAAAGTACCTGCCGTTCCTGCCAAACCACACGGTGACGCATCCAGATAGGAAGCTCTCTATGATGCATCTATAAAAATTGGTAAGAGTCCTTGAGGAATTTCCTTCACCTGCTGAGGAAGTAGAGATGTTGTTGTGCTTTGTTGAAGTGGATGGACCAGTCAGATCGTTGGTGATAGTCATTCCCAGGGACTTGATGCCCTTGACCATCTCCACCTCAGCACCATTGATGCAGACATGTCCTTCACTTCACTTTCTGAAGTCAATGTCCAGCACCTTCGTTTCAATTGATTGATTGATTCTCACACGTACTTAAGTGGAAAGCTTTGTTTATGAGCAGGACAGGCAGATCACAGGAAGCAAGAACATACAGATCTAAAGATTTAGACTGAGGCATACAGGTTACATTGCACAGGCCGTGCACGAGGTAACATGAGCAAGATCAGCATTATTTGAGGCGAGAGAGTCCATCCAGCAGTCTATCAACAGCCGGGAAGAAGCTGATATTGATGGAGAGATTATTGTTTACATACCATGCCACTGAGCACTCAACCCCTTTCCTGTCATCTGTCTCACTGTTGTTTGTGATCTAGCCTCCTGCCACACTCCCACTGGTACCCGTGTCACCCTGGAACTTATTCATTCCCTGTAGCTAAGTGCAGAGCTGCCCCCTTTCCCTCGTAGGCCTCTCTCGGCCCTGGGCTGGGGGGATGGGGTGGGGGGAGGCTGCCGAATATTTCCAGTTTTTGTTTCAGAATTCCAGCCCCTGCAGTGTTTTACTTCGAGTGGAGGGAGTAACTCGAAGGGTTAATATCCCCAATGGGAATGGGGCAACACTGAGAACAGGACCGTTGATTTTCCCGCTCCTCGGATGCTACCTGGCCTGCTGTGCTTTTCCAGCACCACTCTGATCTAAACTCTGGTTTCCAGCATCTGCAGTCCTCACCTTTGCTTGGGAACAGGATGGAAGGAGTGGGTGAAAGGGCTCACTCGGAATCCTGGGATTGAAAACAAATCCACAGAGAAACCACTTACTCCGTTTACCACAGACACACTGACCTTCCAAAGGAGCTGTGAACTACACAGTGAAACCACTTACTCCGTTCACCACAAACACACTGACTCAGTCACACAGTTTCCTTTGTATTGCAAGGCACAATTACATTCACCTAGCGCCTATTATCATGCTAATCATCCATAGTGGCTGTATTCGTGTTGAGGAAGCAGGGAGGCTGCAGAAGGACTTGGACAGGTTCAGCAAATGGGAAAAGAAACGGCAAATGGAATACAGTTTGCATAAGTGTGAAGTTACACACCTCGGTAGGAAATGTAGACGTGTAGACTATTTTCTAAATAAGGAAAGGCTTTGGAAATCTGAAGCACAAAGGGGCTGGGGAATCCTAGTTCAGGCTTCTCTTCAGGTTAAGGTGTAGGTTCAGTTGGCGGTTAGGAAGGCAAGTACAGTTTGACTATCCATTTGAGAGGGTAGAGATTCATTTCAGCGTTTCAGTGTGGGGAGAGAGATAGGGAGCTTCAGAGGTCTGAGTCACCCCATCCACCAGCCTCAACCCTGCCTCCCTCTGCCATCCTCAACGCTCCCTGTGCCACCCACAACCCAGCCTCCCTCTGCCAGTCTCCACACATCCACTCTACACCACCCACAACTCACCCTCCATCCGCCAGCTTCCACAGTCCCTCCCTCCCCCAGCCCCCATACACTCTCCCTCCGCCGGCCCCCACGCTCCCTCCCTCCGCCAGCCCCCACGCTCCTTCCCTCCGCCAGCCTCCACACT
>NC_057746.1:34064769-34074347 GCF_004010195.1 Chiloscyllium plagiosum
CCTCCTTCCGCCAGCCTCCACACTCCCTCTCTCCGCCAGTACAAACACTCCATCCCTCCGCCAGCCTCCACACTCCCTCCCTCTGCCAGCCTCCACACTCCCTCCCTCTGCCAGCCTCAACACTCCCTCCCTCTGCCAGCCTCAACACTCCCTCCTTCTGCCAGCCCCCACACTCCCTCCCTCCGCCAGCCCCCACACTCCCTCCTTCCGACAGCCTGTACTCTCACAGATCAAACATGATTAAATGGTGGCGCAGACAGAATGGGCTGAATGGCCTTGATCTGCTCCTCCATCTTATTGTCCTCCGTTGAGACACATCTCTGATGGAGGTATTTGTCACCTGCCCCATAGCTGCTTATGTCAAATTTTATCTGACGTGGAAGCTCTCTCTCATGTTTTAGTATCGTGTTTTAAAGGTGCTAGGTAAGTGGAGGTTGTTGTTGGATGAAGTACAGTGTAAAGGCCAATGTCAGGAATGGCTGCTGTCGTTATTTTTTGAAGTGGACGACCACCTAATTGTTCCTGGAAGTGATCGCCATGCTGAGTGTTTGAACGGGGCTCTTTGCTGTGTTTGGTCTCACGTTTCAGTCAGGCAGGCTGTGCAGGACTGAGTCAGTGATGAGGTCAGCATTTCAACAGGAACCGAGGGGGAGGATGCTGGGATATTGTCAGACAGGCTAATCTGATTAGGCAGCAGTGGGATCAGACAACTACCTCAATGGAGGCGGCTGGTTGGGGGGGGGGAGGGTTGAAAGGATTTGAGTGGGCCGTGGCCTTTTGTGAAGCGACACTTCAATAAACAGCAAACACACAGAGGCTGGGCCGAGGTTGTGGCTAACTGTTCTACAGCGCTGAAAATGTGTTGCTGGAAAAGCGCAGCAGGTCAGGCAGCATCCAAGGAACAGGAGAATCGACGTTTCGGGCATAAGCCCTTCTCTACCCACTGCCAGGAAAGTGGATCTCCTGGTGACTGATTCACTGATCTCAGGACAGACGAACCACACCAAACTGAAAGTAAATCTGCAAACTGCACTTGCCTGCCTCCAAATACACTATGATTCAGTTCGCTGTTCCCATCAATGCTTTTCACTTGAAATATAACCACTAAATCCATTGTAATGTCACTACTCTATCTATTTTTGCCACCTTCAAGGCACCCAACACTCTCTCAGTGTAAAATCTCACCTCGCACATCTCCTTTAAACTTTGCCCCCCCCCCCCCCCCACATGTTTGCTATTTCCAGCTGGGACACTAGACCCCCTATCCAGGCCTCTTATAATCCTACATACTTCAATCAGGTTGCCCCTCAGCCTCCGATGCTCTACTGAAAACAATCCAAGTTTGTCTAACTTCCCCATACAGCTAACACGTTCCAATCCAGGCAACATCCTGGGAAACCTCTTTTGCACCCTCTCCAAAGCCTCCACATCCTCCTGATAGTGTGGCGACCAGAACTTCATGAATATCAGGGGCATTGGTTTAAGGTGAGAGGAGGCAAGTTTGTGGGAGATATGTGCGGCACCTTTGTTGCACACATGCTGCCAGGGAAGCTGGTAAAAGCAGATACAATAGCAGTGTTGAAGAGGCATTTAGTCCAACAGGCAGGGAATACAGGGATATAGACCATGTGCAGGCAGGTGGGATTAGAATTAGAATTAACTTTATTGTCACATGAGTACAGTGAAACTTTTACACGTCAACACTTACAGCACCAACTCAGCGACAGATTCTTAAGTACAAATTCTTCAGGAAAAAAAAGAAATAAAAAGTCCAGCAATAAATTAGAAAAGTAGACAAATAAGAGTTTCACAGTGAGGCCAAGAGTTCTGGGAGTTCGGGTCCACGCTGAGGCCGGAATCCGAGTCCAGGCTGAGGCCGGGAATCCGAGTCAAGGCTGCGGCCGGAATCCGAGTCCAGGCTGCGGCCGGAATCCGAGTCCAGGCTGAGGCCGGGAATCCGAGTCCAGGCTGCGGCCGGAATCCGAGTCCAGGCTGAGGCCAGGAATCCGAATCCACACTGAGGTCAGAATCCGAGTCCAGGCTGAGGCCGGGGATCCGAGTCCAGGCTGAGGCCGGGAATCCGAGTCCACCCTGAGGCCGGGAATCCGAGTCCAGGCTGAGGCCGGGAATCCGAGTCCAGGCTGCGGCCGGAATCCGAGTCCAGGCTGAGGTCAGGAATCCGAATCCACGCTGAGGCCGGGAATCCGAGTCCACACTGAGGCCGGGAATCCAAATGCACGCTGAGGCCAGGAATCCGAGTCCAGGCTGAGGCCAGGAATCGAGTCCAGGCTGAGGCCGGGAATCCGAGTCCACACTGAGGTCAGAATCCGAGTCCAGGCTGAGGCTGGGGATCCGAGGCTGGGAATCCGAGTCCACCCTGAGGCCGGGAATCCGAGTCCAGGCTGAGGCCGGGAATCCGAGTCCACACTGAGGTCAGAATCCGAATCCACGCTGAGGCCGGGAATCCGAGTCCAGGCTGCAGCCGGATTCCGAGTCCAAGCTGAGGCTGGGAATCAGAGTCCACACTGAGGTCAGAATCCGAGTCCAGGCTGAGGCCGGGAATCTGGGTCCACGCTGAGGCCTGGAATCTGAGTCTACCCTGAGGCCGGGAATCTGAGTCCACGCTGAGGCTGGGAATCCGAGTCCACACTGAGGCCGGGAATCCGAGTCCACACTGAGGCCGGGAATCTGGGTCCACACTGAGGCCGGGAATCTGAGTCCACCCTGAGGCCAGTAATCAGAGTCCAGGCTGAGGCAGGGAATCTGAGTCCAGGCTGAGGCCGGGAATCCGAGTCCAGGCTGAGGCCGGGAATCCGAGTCCACACTGAGGCCGGGAGTCCGAGTCCACACTGAGGCCGGGAATCCAAATGCATGCTGAGGTCGGGAATCAGAGTCCAGGCTGAGTTTAGAATGACATCATGGTCAGCACAGACAGGGTGGGCTGAAGGGCCTGTTCCTGGGCTGTACTGTTCTGTGTTCTACGTATATGGAGCATGACTCTGAGGAATTCTTTCCACAGAGAACTGGCCTAGGGTTCCGGGGAAGAGGCAGGGAGTAGAGTTGAGGATTATCAGTACAACTGTGCTGTCAGTGAATGGTGGAGCAGATTCGATGGCCGGAATGGCCTACCCTTGCTTCAATGCCTTATTGAGGCAGGCAGCTGTGCAGCGATGACTGTCAGGAGGCTGAGATTTGAACGCAGATATCTGGGTAGAAATGTCAGGTCTGAGTTACTTGGGAGCGAGGTCAGTGTTAACTGAAATGACCCTCACGCTGCCCTCTGTCACCGGGAAGGGGCCTGAAGTTTGCCAAAGAGGTTTATTTTAGGGAGACCTTGCCCCTTTAAAAGCCTGTACCACCCACAGTCAAACACACACAGTTTCTGCACAGCCTCCGAGACAGCGTGTACTAAGATGTGAAACATTCGCAGTGGGTTACAGCTCTGACTCTATCCTCATCCATCTGTTTTTCTTTCCCTGAAAAATTCCTCAAATTAATCCCAAACCCTGCATGCTGTCCTCATCACCCTGCCCCCACACTCACTTCTCACTCCTACAGCAGAATCACTCAGTTCTGAAGGGAAAAGATTAGATCAAAGCGAGTGGGGGAGGGGAGCTGCATTGCCTCCTTTATTTTTTACTGGAGCTCTCCTTCCTTTCTTCAGTTTGAAGTGTTTAAAATGACAAAGGGGCTTGAACACGGAGGAGCTATTCCCACTGGCCTCAGGGTCCACAGCCCAGGGACACATTGAGGATTAAGATCTGGGGTAAAGGACTGAAATGTAGTAAGTGGGATTCATAGAATCCCTACAGTACGGAAACATGCCCTTTGGCCCAACAACGGTGACTTAGTGTTTAGCACTGCTGCCTCACAGCGCCAGAGACCCAGGCCTCAGGTAACTGTCTGTGTGGAGTTTGCACATTCTCCCCGTGTCTGAGTGGGTTTCCTCCAGGTGCTCCGGTTTCCTCCCATGATCCAAAGATGTGCAGGTCAGGTGAATTGGCCATGCTAAATTGCCTGTATTGTTAGGTGTAGGGGAATGGGTCTGGGTGGGTTGCTCTTCGGAGGGTCAGTCTGGACTTGTTGGGCCGAAGGGCCTGTTTCCATATTGTAGGGAATCTAACCTAAAAGTCCATATTCAAAGAGTATTCCACCCAAACCCATTCCCCATTACTCTACATTTACCCCTGACTAATGCACTTAACCTACACATCCCTGAACACTGTGGGCAATTTAGCATAGCCAATTCACCTAACCTGCATATCTATGGACTGTGGGAGGAAACTGGAGCTCCCAGAGGGAACCCATGCAGACACAAGGAGAATGTGCAAACTCCACACAGCCAGTTGTCTGAGGCTGGAATTGAACCCAGGTCCCTGTCACGGTGAGGCAGCAGTGCTAACCACTGAGACACCATGCCGCCCCGGACAACTTTACCAGGCAATGAGCTGTTTCAATTCTGAAGGAATTCCTGAACTGCAGGAAACCATCCCATCCCCTCTCTCATCAGATACTGAAGCTTACTGGGTTAATCCTGAAGACTGCAGGGACTGTCTGATGAGTAGGTTGGGACCTATACTCATTGAACTTTAGAAGAATGAGAGGAGACTTTATTGAAACATTGAAGATCCTTAGGGGACTTTGACAGGGGAGATGTGGAGAGTGGGATAGTCTAGGACCAGAGAGACATCATTGCTGAGTAAAGATTTGTTCATTTTAAGAAAGAGATGAAGATTTTTTTCCCTCAACAGAGGGTGGTGACTCTGTAGACTTTTTTAAACAGCTGTCCAGGCTGGGTCATTAAGTATATTCAAGGCTGAGATAGACACATTTTTAATCAGGAAGAGGATCAAGGATTATGGGGGAAAGGTAATTAAGTGTAGCTGAGGATTAGCGGATCAGCCATCATCTCATAGAATAGCACAGCAGCCAATGATGGGCTGAATGGTCTACTTCTATCGCTCCATCTTCTGGTATCAATCCTTGTCCAAACGCAGCAGCACCTGGACCTAGCCCTTTGGGGAGGTGATGGCCTAGTGGTATTATCACTGGACTGTTAATCCAGAGACCCAGGTAATGTTCTGGGACCGACGTTTGAATCCTGCCATAGCAGATCGTGGAATATGAATTCAGTAAAAAAATTGGAGTTAAGAGTCTAATGATTAAAAATTCCAATGTCTTTTTGGGAAGGAAACTGCCATCCTTACCTGGTCAAGCCTACACGGGACACCAGACCCACAGCAATCTGGTTGATTCTGATCTGCTCTCTGGGCAATTAGGGATGGGTAATAAATGGGACACCCTCACCACATGAGTGAAGACATTTTTAACAATTCGGGTTTGAGCTGACAAATGTCAACTAACAATCGCACCACACAAGTGCCAGGCAATGTCCGTTTTCAACAACAGAGAATCTAACCATTACCGTCAACATTCAATGGCATTAGCATCATTGAATTCCCTACTGTCAAATCCTGGGGTTACCTATTGACCAGAAACTGAACAATGCCCAGCTATATAAATATTGTGCCTACAAGACCTCAGGACAGAGGCTGGGAATACTGGGGTGAGTAACTCCCCTCCTGACTCTCCCAAGCATCTCGAAGGCACAAGGCAGGAGTGTGAGGGAATACTCCCCACTTGCTCAGATGGGGGAAACCCCAACAACACTCAAGAAGCTCAACACCAGCCCCCACTTGACTGGCATCACATCCACAAACATCCACTCCCTCCGCCACCAACACTCAATAGCATCAATGACCACCAACTTCTACAAAATGCACTGCAGTAACACATTAAGACACGTTTGAAAACATCAACATCTGCGATTAAGAAGGACAAGGGCAGCAGGTACATGGGAACACCACCCCCCCTGCAAGTTCCCCTCCAAGCCAGTCCCCATCCTGACTTGGAAATATATCACTGTCCCATCAGTGTTGCTGGGTCACAATCTTGGAATTCCCTCCCTAAGGCACTGTGGTCAACCCAAAGCAGGTGGACTGCAACAGTTCAAGAAGGCAGCTCACCCCCTCCTTCTCAAGGGGGCAACTAGGGACAGGGGCAGTAAGTGCTGGGTCCAGCAAGCAATACCTACGTCCTGTGAATTAATAAAAACAACTCCCTATAATTGAGAATGACATTTTGAGGCGTGGTCTGTTTAGAGAGTGGAATAATGGCAGGGATTTGAGCATAGCAAGATCACACACAGAATGGTGGCCATTGGAGAGATGATGTGCTTTAATGATATTGATTGGGGGTTATAGATTGCCAGGATATTTCTTCCCAGAACTTGAAGCACAACACCCATCCTGCAGGGAATCATAGATCCAGCTGAAGTTCAATCCATAGCCTGTGGTGCCCAGTCCCCTAATTCCTGTGGGACCCAATCCCCTATCACTGTGGTACCCAGGTCCTTATGCCTGTAGGACTCAGACCTCTATTCCTATGGGACCCAGTCCCCTTATCCCTATGGGACTCAATCCCCTATCCCTGTGGTACCCAGGTCCTTATCCCTGTGGGACTCAGTCCCCCAATTCCTGTGGGACCCAGTCCCCTTATCCCTGTGGGGCTCAATTCCCTATCCCTGTGGTGACCAGGTCCTTATCCCTGTAGGACTCAGTCCCCCTATTCCTGTGGGACCAGTCCCCTTACGCCTGTGGGACACAGTCCCCTGCTCCCTGTCAGACCCAGTCCCCTTATTCCTGTCAGACCCAGTCCCCTTATCCCTGTGGGACCCAGTCCCCTTATTCCAGTGGGACCCAGTCCCCTTATCCCTGTGGGACCCAGTCCCCTTATCCCTGTGGGACCCAGTCCCCTGATCTCTGTCAGACCCAGTCCCCTTATTCCTTTTGGACCCAGTCCCCTGATTCCTGTCAGACCCAGTCCCCTTATTCCTGTTGGACGCAGTCCTCTGATCTCTGTCAGACCCAGTCCCTTTATCCCTGTGGGACCCAGTCCCCTTTTCCCTGTGGTACCCAGGTCCTTAATCCTGTGGGACGCACTCCCCTTATCCCTGTGGGACTCAGTCCCTTATCCCTGTGGGACCCAGTCCCCTTATCCCTGTGTGACACAGTACCTTTATCTCTGTGGGACTCAGTCCCTTATCCCTGTGGGACTCAGTCCACTTATCCCTGTGGTACCCAGGTCCTTATCCCTGTGGGACGCACTCCCCTTATCCCTGTAGGACTCAGTCCCCTTATCCCTGTGGGACTCAGTCCCTTATCCCTTTTGGACTCAGTCCCCTTATCCCTGTGGGACCTGGGTACTTATCCCTGTGGGACCCGGGTCCTTAGCCCTGTGGAACCCAGTCCCCTTATCCCTGTGGGACTCAGTCCCTTTATCCCTGTGGTACCCAGTCCCTTGGTACTCAGTCCCCTTATCCCTGTGGGACTCAGTCACCTTATCGCTGTCAGACCCAGGTCCTTATCCCTGTGGGACTTAGTCCCCTTATCCCTGTGGGACTCAGTCCCTTATCCCTGTCAGACCCAGTCTCCCTATTCCTGTGGCACCCAGTCCCCTTATCCTGTGGGATGCATTACCTTTATACCTGTGTGACACAGTCCCTTTATCCCTGTGGGATCTTGTCCCCTTATCCCAGTCGGACCCAGTCCCCTTATCCCAGTCGGACCCAGTCCCCTTATCCCTGTGGTACCTAATCCCTTATCCCTCTGGTACCCAATCCCTTATCCCTGTGGTACCCAGTTCCTTATCCCTGTGGGACTCAGTCCCCTTATCCCTGTGGGACCCAGTCCCCTTATCCCTGTGGTACCCAGGTCCTTATCCCTGTGGGACGCACTCCCCTTATCCCTGTAGGACTCAGTCCCCTTATCCCTGTGGGACTCAATCCCCTTATCCCTGTGGGACCTGGGTCCTTATCCCTGTGGGACCCAGTCCTCTTATCCCTGTGGGACTCAGTCCCCTTATCCCTGTGGGACTCAGTCCCTTATCCCTGTGGGACCCAGTCCCCTTATCCCTGTGGGACCCAGTCCCCTTATCCCTGTGGGACCCGGGTCCTTATCCCTGTGGGACTCAGTCCCTTTATCCCTGTGGTACCCAGTCCCTTATCCCTGTGGTACTCAGTCCCGTTATCCCTGTGGGACTCAGTCCCTTATCCCTGTGGGACCCAGTCCCCTTATCCCTGTGGGACCCAGTCCCCTTATCCCTGTGGGACCCGGGTCCTTATCCCTGTGGGACTCAATCCCCTTATCCCTGTGGTACCCAGTCCCTTATTCCTGTGGGACTCAGTCCCCTTATCCCTGTGGGACCCAATCCCCTTATCCCTATGGGACCCAGTCCCCTTATCCCTGTGGTACCCAGGTCCTTATCCCTGTGGGACGCACTCCCCTTATCCCTGTGGGACTCAGTCCCCTTATCCCTGTGGTACCCAGTCCTCTTATCCCTGTGGGACTCAGTCCCTTATCCCTGTGGGACCCAGTCCCCTTATCCCTGTGGGACTCAGTCCCCTTATCCCTGTGGGACTCAATCCCCTTATCCCTGTGGTAACCAGTCCCTTATTCCTGTGGGACTCAGTCCCCTTATCCCTGTGGGACCCAATCCCCTTATCCCTATGGGACCCAGTCCCCTTATACCTGTGGTACCCAGGTCCTTATCCCTGTGGGACGCACTCCCCTTATCCCTGTGGGACTCAGTCCCCTTATCCCTGTGGTACCCAGTCCCTTATCCCTGTGGGACTCAGTCCCATTATCCCTGTGGGACCCAATCCCCTTATCCCTGTGGGACTCAGTCCCTTATCCCTGTGGGACTCAGTCCCCTTATCCCTGCGGGACCCGGGTCCTTATCCCTGTGGGACTCAGTCCCCTTATCCCTGTGGTACCTAGTCCCTTATTCCTGTGGGATGCAGTCCCCTTATCCCTGTGGGACCCAATCCCCTTATCCCTGTGGGACTCAGTCCCCTTATCCCTGCGGGACCGGGTCCTTATCCCTGTGGGACTCAGTCCCTTTGTTCTTGTGGACTGCGAGCGTCATTTAGAGTCACAGAGTCATAGAGTCACAGAGATGTACAGCACGGAAACTGACCCTTCGGTCAAACTAGTCCATGTCGACCAGATATCTATACTAATCTAGTCCCATTTGCCAGCACCCGGCCCATATCCCTCCAAACCCTTCCTATCTGTATACCCATCCAGATGCCTTTTAAATCTGTAATTGTACCAGCCTCCACCACTTCCTCTGGCAGCTCATTCCACACACATACCACTCTCTGTGTGAAAAAATTACCCATAAGTCTCTTTTATATTTTTTCCCTCACCCTAAACTTATGCCCTCTAGTTCTGGACTCCCCCACTCCACGGAAAAGACATTGTCTATTTATCCTCTCTATGCCCCTCATGATTTTATAAACATCTTTAAGGTCACCCCTCAGCCTCCGACACTCCAGGGAAAACAGCCCCAGCCTGTTCAGCCTCTTCCTATAGCTCAAACCCTCCAACCCTGGCAACATCCTTGTTAATCTTTTCTGAACCCTTACAAGTTTCACAACATCCTTTCGATAGGAAGGAGACCAGAATTTCACGCAATATTCCAACAGTGGCCTAACCAATGTCCTGTACAGCCTCAAC
>NC_057746.1:34075133-34076903 GCF_004010195.1 Chiloscyllium plagiosum
CCTGTTTCCGCACTGTAGGGAATCTAATCTCAAAAAAAAGTGTCAGAACATGTCAGCGACACTCAGTAAAAATAGAAAATGTTCAAAAGTTTTACGTTTCTGAGGTGATTGAAATTATTGACAGTCTTTCAGCCAGCTCATTCAGTCTCACTGCGCACTGTTATTTCCATAACCACTAGGAACGGTGTTTCTAAAGATAATGCCTTTCACTAGCAGCTGTCATAACACATACCCACAAACACATAAACAACATCCTGACTGGTATACAGAGGAACAGAACAATAACAGATTCCCCTTCCTGGACATCACAGTAGAACGAAAAGCCAATAGAGAGCTGCAGACCAGCATCTACAGGAAAGCCACACACACTGACCAGATACTCAACTACAGGAGCAATCATCCCAACACTCACAACTGGAGCTGCATCAGGTCTTTATTTAAACAAGCCACAACACACTGCAGCCCCCAGGAACTATGAGAAACTGAGGAAGAACACTTATACAATGCATTAGGGATAACGGGTACCCGATAAGCAGAGTCCACCGATTCCTAAACAACAGACCTAAACAAGAAGACACAACACTTCGAGAGACTCTCGACATCTCGGAGATGATGACCAGACTACTCCTGCCTCAAGGCATCATGGTAGTCCAGAAACCTACCACTACACTGAAACAGCTCCTGAGAAGTTTAAAGGTCCCTGTACAAACAACCAGCAGAATGAACATCATACTTGTCTCTTTGTTGGCTACGTAGAACAGTCCATCTTCCGTAGTTACACCGGCACCACTCCCCACCTCTTCCTCGCTACGTTGATGACTGCGTTGGCGCCACCTTGTGCTCCCACGAGGAGGTTGAGCAATTCATCAACTTCACCAAAACATTCCACCCTGACCTTAAATTTACCTGAAAAATGTGTTGCTGGAGAAGCACAGCAGGTCAGGCAGCATCCAAGGAGCAGGAGAATCGACGTTTCGGGCATAAGCCCTTCTTCAGGAATGAGGAAGGTGTTCCAAGCAGGCTAAGATAAAAGGTAGGGAGGAGGGACTTGTGGGAGGGGCATTGGGAATGCGATAGGTGGAAGGAGGTTAAGGTGAGGGTGATAGGCCGGAGAGGGGCTGGGGGCGGAGAGGGCGGGAAGACGATTGCAGGTCAAGAAGGCAGTGCTGAGTTCGAGGGTTGGGACTGAGATAAGGTTAGGGGAGGGGAAACGAGGAAGCTGGAGAAATCTATATTCATCCCTTGTGTTTGGAGGGTTCCTAGGTGGAAGATGAGGTGCTTTTCCTCCAGGTGTCATGTTGCCATGGTCTGGAGATGGAGGAGGCCAAGGACCTGCACGTCCTTGGCCGACATGCAGGTCTGCCTTCTTGACCTGCAATCTTCTTCCCGACCTCTCTGCCCCCACCCCCTTTCCGGCCTATCACCCTCACCTTAACCTCCTTCCACCTATCGCATTCCCAATGCCCCTCCCATAAGTCCCTCCTCCCTACCTATTATCTTAGCCTGCTGGGCACACCTTCCTCATTCCTGAAGAAGGGCTTATTCCCAAAATGTCGATTCTCCTGCTCCTTGGATGCTGCCTGATCTGCTGTGCTTCTCCAGCAACATTTTTCATCTCTGATCTCCAGCATCTGCAGTCCTCACTTTCTCCTCCTTAAATTTACCTGGACCATCTCTGACACCTCCCTCCTGGACCTCTCCATCTCCATTAATGACGACCGACTTGACACCAACATTTTTTACAAACCCACCGACTCCCACAGCTAACTG
>NC_057746.1:34077711-34130477 GCF_004010195.1 Chiloscyllium plagiosum
TCATTTATCTCTCCACCCTTCAGGCACTCTGCCTGTATTCCTGATGAAGGGCTTTTGCCCGAAATGTTGATTTTACTGCTCCTCAGATGCTGCCTGAACTGCTGTGCTCTTCCAGCACCACTGATCCAGAATCTGCTTTCCAGCATCTGCAGTCATTGTTTTTACCTAGTCATATACAAAATACCCTGCAAGGACTGCAACAAACATTACATTGGACAAACGGGCAGGAAAGTAGCCACCAGGACAGTGAGCACCAACTAGCGACCAACAGACATGATCAACTATCACTGGTAGACATGCACACAGATAAAGAGGGACACGCTAAACATAGACATGCACGGGAATTCCTAGAGGCCTGGCATTCAGACTGGAACTCCATTAACAAACATATCGATTTGGACCCCATTTACCAACCTCTTAGACCCAGAATTGGAAATGATATCACCCACCACAACAAACCGAGACACATAAATAACAAGCAGGACAGAGCCCCAACGCCTCACCGGAGGCTCACTGATGATATTACCGAGCATGGTTATGAAATGGTTGAGAACAAACCCACCAGCTCAGCGGGCAAGCAGACAACCTGATCCGCAACCTGAGCTACAAACCTTCTCCAAAATCTCAAACACATTATAGCGTCAAAGCATCACAGATTGCTGTAACACTGACCTTTGAACTGATGGTGATTGTGGAAGATTCTTCACCATGGAAGCTCTCAGGAAGCTGTAGCAGTCACCATGATCCCTGGAGATTAATGAGACCCCAGTTTTGAGCAGCTGGGTGAACAGGATCTCTGGAAACAGACCCCTTACATTACACAGTCCTGTAATAAATGTAGGGAATATAACAATCGATTCACACACAGCAAAGCCCCACCATCAGCATGCTGACTAGGTAGTCTTTTTACTTAAATTAGTGATCTCAACTGAATATGGATTAGGATAACAGGTACAACTATACCTTCTTTCTGCTTCAGAGCAGCCATCCACCTGCCAGCGGATGCAACTGAAAATTGCCCCAGAGATATATCACTCTAGAACGCTAGGCTCAAGTCCCTCAGAGCTAAGGGCACTAGCCCCCTGTGCCAGGACTGACAGACAGGTCATACAACTCAATATAGCAAACCAGGAGAGCACTGGACACTTGTATAACACAGGACATGATTGGATATTTTTAACCAACCTGTTATTACACACTCCGGGAGCAATGGCACTTGAGTCTGGGCCTCCTGACTCGGAGGTAGGGATATTACCATGGCATCACAACAGCACCATTAAGGAAGTTCATTCCTCCAGCCTTTACAATTGGGGCAGACTGGGGACATGCAACTAGTCGGAATCATTTTGACATTGAACAGTGAACTCTGAAATTGATTGACGTGGGGTCTGGTAACTGCCTGTAAGAAGGAGCTTCACTGACTCCTGACCAGTGCAGAGATAGTAGGAAGCTGAACTGGGAGTGGCCACAGAATCTGTGTAATACCCTGGACTCGATTGGGTTGTACAAAGGGGACATTAGATCATGACACTCGAAAGGAAATAAGATCATTATCTGAAAAAAACATTGCAGGGCAATGGGGAAAAGATGAGGGCAGGACACTGAATTGCTCTTAAAGAGGACCAGAAATGTCATGAGGGGTTTAATGGCCTCCTCTGGTTTCTTGGCCATCTGCAAATTTTAGCTTCTGTGAGTGGAGCTCTTCAGTAATTCCAGCTCCGACTGGTCCTACATTTTGTATAATCTTTGCCCGACCTCTCACATTGCCTTTGACCCTCTCACTTCAACGCTGCCCACTCAGTGCCAGTCCCTGGTGCTCAGTCCTGACAGTGAGATGCTCCACAGTTTCAGCCTTGCAGAATGAAACAAGGGAATTAATCATTTAAGCAGTAGAATCAGTTCACACTGCCTGCTCAATCTGCAGAATTCGAGGTGATTCACAATTCACCCAGAGGGAGAAAAATGTAGGTCATTTATTTTTAAACAGCTGCTTTTTTTTTTAAATCTTACTTCCTACTCCAAGAGGCTTGCTGGGATGCGATGCACCTATTTCATTTACCAAGCATTCGAAAATATTAAAGATACACATTTTAGTCTGACCAATCTGCAACTGCTTAGATTTCAACATGTTCCGAGTTTACAACCAGCTCCTGCATTGATTCAAAATTAATCGATCATCCCCTCTCATAATGACATTGGCTCATGTGGTACACATAATGAGGGAGTGTCCACTCAGCCTCTCAAGTCCATTCTCATGCTCAATTTGATCGTGGTTGATCTACACTTAACTCCGCACGCCTTCCTTACTTCCACAATCCTGCCTGAGCAGAAGTCAAACTCAGTCCTGAAAACCTCAAGTGACTCACCATCTGTATTTTTAGGGAGAACACATTCCAGAATTTCCCTTCCCTTTAATCTAGAAGCCCACACTCATGTTCTGGGGTCATGGGTTCAAATCCCGCCACAGCAGATGGTGGAAATCTGTTTTTGATTAATTAAAACCTAGCCCAATGTAACCACTGTCATCTAAACCCATCTGTCTTTCTAATAACTTCATTGGGAAATTAGCTGGCTTTCACATGACTCCAGACCCACAGCAGTGTGGCTGACTCTAAAATGCCCTCTGGGCAATAAATGCTGGCATTACCAATGATGCCCATGGACAAATTTAATTAATTACTATTATCGCACTTGGAGTTGTAGAGGTGGGGCAATTTTATTTTACACAGAAAGTGGTTCGTGTGTGGAATGAACTGAGAGAAGAAGTGGTGGATGGAAGTACAGATACAACATTTAAAAGACACTGAGATAAATTAATGAATAAGAAAGGCTTGGAGGAATATGGGCCAAGTGCAGGCAGATGGGACTAGTTCAGTTTGTGATTATGGTCGGCATAGACTGGTTGGACTAGAAGGGTCTGTTTCTAAGCTGTATGACTCTCTGACTGGATGTCTGACAACTTTGAGGGTTGAGGAGTCGAGGGAGAGGAGGCAGAACTGGGGCTTGGCTGGGAAAGCACACACAGTGACATTGGGAGGTGTCACCGGGGGTGGGGTACGTGGATGAGAATTAGGAAGGATTAGAAACGGTTGTGCAAGAGGTGAGCATGGAACTCCAAGGAAACAGCATAGATATTGTTGTAGGAACCAGAGAATGTAATGACCTCTGTCTTCCTGGCTAGAATTCAACAGCCAAGAACTGAACCCAACCAATAAAGTCTCAAGCAGGTGGATCATGATGACAGAGGGAGGGAGGTGTTAGAGGAGGATGTGTGATCAATCCTGTCAAAATTTCAGATAAGCTGAGAAAAAGATTGACATTTATACAGTGCATTTGACAAAAACTATAACCTCAAATGTTTCAGGAATCAATGAGGAGTAGTGAGAGTGTTAATGTAGGGAGCTCAAGCTATATATTCTGATTCTTTTGTGTGTGTGAGTGAGAGAGAGAGAGAGAGATGTTGATTGAGGGGTAAATATTGGGCAAGCCACCAGAAGAAACTTCCTTGCTTTTTGAAATGAGGTCTTGGGATCGTTTATATCCACCTGAACATGGGAGATGGGTGGGTTGCTTTTGGTTTAAAGTTTGGAATAAACAGAATGTACAGAAACAGCACAGAGGCTTCAATGGTTAGCACTGCTGCCTCAGTGCCAGGCACCTGGGTTCGATTCCAGCCTCTGGTAACTGTGTAGAGTTTGCACATTCTCCCCATTTCTGTGTGGGTTTCCTCCCACAGTCTAAAGATGTGCAGGTTGGCCATGTTAAATTGCCCATCGTGTTCAGGGATGTGTAGGTTAGGTAAATTAGTCAGGGGTAAATGTAGGGTAAAGGGTGGGTTACTCTTCGGAGGGTTGGTGTGGACTTGTTGGGCTTATTTCCACACTGTAGGGATTCTATGATTCAAGTGCTTCCCTGAGATTAATACCATGTACTGTATCTCCTGATATGGCTGGTTCTCCTGCAGCAGCTCCCCCTGCTGCTGGCTATGCTCAGGCTGGTCATTCTGGCTGGAGACTTCAACTGCATCATTGATGCGGATTGATGCGGATCTGGGTTTTGGTGGCGAAGGGGGGATGTTCTTTTCTGACCATTGCCTCCTGCTGGCCGACTGTCACCTACAGGATGACATGGAAGCTGAATGTGAAACTGTTCACCTCAGAAAACATTGAGGAGCTCAAAAGGGATTGCACAGGTTGGCGAACCATGAAGCCCCTCTTTTGAGTCTCCATCGAACAGGTGGGAATCAGTAAAAGGGAACATCAAGAGGTTCTTTATCCTCAAAGGTGTTCAGAAGGTGAGAGGGAGGTGAGCAAAACTGTCCAAACTTCAGAACACCATGCAGAACCTGTTCCTGCTGCAGACAATGGGGGTGGATATCACAGAGGATCTCCAGGAGCTGAAGGGCCAGCAAGCCTTGCTCTTTGCCTTGGAGGCCTCCAAGATAATCTTCCAGTCCAGGGTTCGCACTGGAGGGCAGAATGAGGCATGCTCGCGTTTCTTCTTCCAGAAGGTGCACAAGGAGAGCTCTGTGCTCAGCAGCCTGAAGGAAGAAGATGGCTTGGTAACACCATCTCAGTCTGACATCCTGAGGATCAGCAAATCCTTCTATGCCAGTCTGTATGACACAAAGCCCACTGACAGCACGGCCTCCCAGTCATTCCTGTCCTGTATCACGGAGGTCTTAGAGGACAGTACGCAGGAGAGTCTGGACAAGCAGTTATCTATGGGTGAGCTGACCAAGGCTCTCCAGTCCTTTGAAAAGAATAAAATTCCAGGAAGTGATGGCTCACCGGCCGAGTTGTATTCGGCTCTGTGGGACTGCAATATGCTTCTGGCAGGTACCGTGAGTGAATCCATGAGGAAAGACACCCTCATCTACAAGTAGAACGGGAAGAGGGAGGGAATTAGAAATTGGCTACCAATCTCATTGCTGAATGCAGATTAAAAAATCCTCTCTAAGGTCATCATCAACTGGGTCAGGTCTGCTCTGGGATCGGCGATTCAAATCTGTGCTGTAATGGGCAGGACAATCTCTGAGAGTCTCGTGCTCCTCAGCGATACAATCGCCAATGTGCAGGACAGGGGGGTGGATGCCTGCCTCATCAGCCTGGAGCAGGAGAAGGCCTTTGACAGGGTATTGTACACCTACGTGTGGGACATGCTGTCCAAAATGGGCTCTGGGGAGGGAATCTGCAATTGGATCCAACTGCTCTTCACCAACATTGTTAGTGCGGGCTGGGAATCAGAAAGCTTCCTGATCAGATCTGGAGTCAGGCAGTGCTGCCCACTCTCTCCTGCCTTATTTGTGGGTTGTATAGAGCCCTTTGGGGAGTCCATCAGGAAGGATGTGAGCCTAAAAGGGGTCACTATTCTAGGCAGCAGGAACCTGCACATGGATGAGGTCACCGTTTTCTGCTCAGATCCACTGTCAGTGGACAAACTCAGGAGCATCTGTGACCACTTTGAACTAGCCTCAGGAGCCAAGGGAAATCGAGGCAAGAGCGAGGCCATGTTCTTTGGGAACTGGGCCGACTGATCCTTTCCTCCCTTCACTTTCAGGACAGATTACCTGAAGGCGCTGGGAAGATGGTTTGGAGGGGCTGGGGCATTTGCTAAGTCCTGGAAGGAGCATAGTGTGAAAGTGAGACAGAAACTGGGCAAAGCAGAAACTGTAAAAACTCTGATGAACTCAGCTCTGATGAAGAGTCAACTAGTCTCGAAACATTAGCTTCCTCTCTCTCCATGGATGCTGCCTGATCACCAGCATTTGTTGTTTTCAGTACAGATTCCAGCATCTGCAGCAATTTGTTCATACAAGTGTAAAACCCCATTTGGATTCCTAATGGATGGATGGAAATCTGCTGTCCTTGCCTGGTCAGGCCTCCAGACCTACAGCAATATGGTCAACTCTTAACCATCCCAATGATACGGCTGAGTCCATGGGAGAGTAGGTAAATGAACCTTTCCAAGGTGCCTTCCCAGGGTTCCCAGACCTCCCACAATGAAGTGAAAGATTGAAAATCTATTGGAGTGGGCCTCAGCTGCATTCAATGACCCTCCCTCCAATGCTCTCTGGGATACCCTAAGGCCCTGATGAATTGAGAGATCTCTGTTTGCAGAGCGAGATGACTTGCTGCTTTTGGCCTTACAGTGGAACGGAACTCCAACTCCCAGAGTCTGTCCATGCGGCCCCTGCGTGACATCACTGGTTAATTACTGCAACATTTCGTGTCCAATGGCAGGCCAGTCCCAGGGCCACGTGTGCTCTCCGTCCAATAGGACGGGGGAGCTGGCGGTGGCGGCACCACCCCCTTTATAAGCTTTGTTGCGAGGCGCCTCGAGTTACATTGCCAGTGCAGTTACACTGTGCAGAAGTGTGTGCTGTGCTTTATTCGGGTTTCTTCTTGTGTGATTTTTTTTAGAAAACAAACTCTTGACAATGAGGGAAATTGTGCACGTACAAGCCGGGCAGTGTGGCAATCAAATCGGGGCCAAGGTAAAAAGCCAAGTCAAAATCTGGAGATTTTATTCTTGTAATTTATGTTCAATTTCCAACGGGACTTGGGTTCCGATAAGCGGACTCTTGCTGTGGTCTGGAGGGGGGAGGGGGTGGAATGGGGTAGTGTAATCTCGATCATTTCAGCAAGAGGCTCCAGATCGATCAATGATTATTTTTCGTTTCAGCAAATGTATTAACCCGAATATTGTTTTCGATTGAGCTCCGTGTGCGTTGGTGAGGTGGAAATGCTGCAGGAATTTGAAAGTCCGTACAGGTCAATGCTATCACCGACGTGTCCACATGTTCTTAAAGAGGGATTAGGCAGGGAGTCCTTTGGAAATGCAATTTGCCTGTTCACTTTTAAATTCGCATGTTAGAAGATATGTTCATTTTTGACCCACACTCGACATTTTGTTCTCTTAAACCTTTAACGTTGCATTTTATTAGGGCCTAAATCCAGTAAAAGGTGGGGGGGAACGGGCTGTGTAAAAGATATTTGTGAGATTAATGGTGAACTGCAAGGGAGGAAGGCTTGTTTTAGGATTAAGTTGTGGTGAGTTGGCGACCGGTTTTAACGCTGCATTGAACCTGCTGAGTGGGTAAGGCGCTGTAATGTGATTGTACAATGTTGCACTCCGTTATCTAGAAGTAACGGGTTGAGCAAGTTGCTGTTCAGGATTGTGCTACAAAGGGAAATCTTAAATATCCTACTCAGTGATTTTTTTTTTTACAAAAAGTGAAAAGTTTTAATGTTTAATCGATCCTGGAATTCAGATGGCGGGGGGAAGATTGATCAGGGACAGGGAAAAATTTTTTTGTTTGAGGGTCTAGAAGGTTGGGAATAAGGAGGGTCTCTTGGGGGGGGCGGGTGGGAATGGGGTCAGTTGTCGGAATCCATCATAGTTGGTCTCTGTAGACTAGATTCCTGAGGGGATCTGAGCTTTTAGTCGTAACTGCCGTGAACCGAGCTCCTATTGGGCGGAGCGGTTGGAGGGAAATTGTAGAGGCGCCAAAACCAGCGCTAGCCAATGGGCTGCGGGAGGAGAGGCGCCAAACGGCACTTTCGCACTTTTTTTGAATTCAAAATTCTTTTGAAAATGTAGATTCCCCCGCCCTTTGACTTCCCACCCCTTTCTAGTCTCTCGTGGTTAGAGAGCAGCCCTGGCCTCTTCATCCAGTAAGGTTATTGAGCTTTGTGTGGGGAATTGGGAGTCAGAGATACAATCCTGAATTCAGAAAGTTACATCTGTAATCATAAAGTTCAATGGTAACAAAAGGAAACACAGGATTTCTCGGGCCAGGTTCAATTTCTGGGACCTGTCTCCTGCAATCCCAGGAGCTGGGATCCTAAGTGTCTATTCAATCTAGATAGAAAATATCTATATATCATAGGATATCTTGCCTTCAGCTACTTGTGGAAGTTTGCGCCGGGGGGTTGCTGGACTCTCCTGGGACAGATTCTGCTCCAGGTTTCCATCTCCTGCTACACTGTAACACTGACCTCAATTTCATCGCCAGCTCTGCGTCATTCTGACCTCCCCAGTGGATTATTTTTAATTTCAACCTCATAATCATCCCCGTTTCACCGGAGGGACTTGCGTGCAGTTTATCGGAGGCTGTTCGGCCCGTCGCCTCAATACTGGCGGTTGAGGAATACTGAAAGTCCGTTTAGTCACCAATACCCGCGTGTAGACATAATTTTGCTCGCTGTTTGTCCAGTATCTAGTCCCCAATCCGTGTTGGTGAGGAATGCGTGAGTAACCCTCCAGGAATGCTTGCCAAGTGATTTTTAAAAAATAAAACTTCACCCTCTCGTCTATTTCTGTGCAAGGTGCAGTAACTAAATTACACACTAATTCATCTTCTATTGAACACGCTTTTAAAAGTTAATTTTTAGTTTGATATCTCCCCGATCGCTTCAAAATATCAGCAGGATTTACTTGAAAAGTGCTGTTTGCAACATTGTACATTGGAAATTCCGCATCTGATCCTTTTTCCTCCTCTGTTCACATGAGGGGGTAGCCTGGGTTGTGTTCTTGGCTGGGGAAGGGTTTATAAGGGGCTGCCTGGCCTGTGGTGCTGCTGCTGTAAACACTCTTGAGATGTGAGGGACCACATGGTTTTCACACTTCTCTGGGATGACCTGTCCACCCATTTCCTCTCAATGTGAGGCTGCTGCGAGGACTTGGTACATGCAAAACAGAGGATTGATCCCCTTTCAGAATCCACTGACTGCGATGATCTTTTTGGTCCGTTCCCCAGCACCGTTTCAGTACGAATTTTTATTAAAAAGACCGTGAGCCTTCTGTCTAACTTGTAATCCTGTGACCTCTGCTGAGGGCATTATTCAAATGTAGCTCGGCTTGTGTTTTACAGGCTTGTGTCCACATGCCAAAGGTATGGTGGAGTCTATTAGAGAGGGCGTTCTCTCCACACCCCCGCCAGCATGCAGTGGAAATCGCATTGACAGGAAATGGGAGGAGGGGGGGGGGGGTGTCTCGGTATGATTTGCTTTCTGTAGGTCAGCAACAAGGTGGGAATTATGAAATACTGAAGCGATACAGTATATAACAGGATAAAATGGTCTATGCGCCACAGACAAATGGGGCAATTAATCACCATTCACTGCTCATCAATAGGCCATTGGCACACCATTCAGTTACATCAATAGACTGGATCAGTAACCACATCCTGGACTAAGACATGCAAATAACTTGTGTAGTAGCACCTTTTGTGAAGAGGTTAACAGTGTAATTAACAATATGCAAACTCCCATTTTGGGTAATCTTACACTTTGTATCCCATTGCATTGAACTGTTCCAAATTCCATTTAACTTTTCCAAATTGTTCCAACTCACTTGACCTTTGTCTGGTTTCATGATCAAATGTGTGACATCTTTTCCATTTATGTCTAATCTATCTTTGCACTGCACAGAGTTCTTTGCTTAATTTAAAAAAAACTACGTCTCTCGTTTCTTTTTATGGTTTTGATTCCAATCCAATAGTTGTGGGCTGGTTTGAGGGTTCTGCTATTACATATACCTTTCACTGTTAGGTAATTATCAACTTTGAGTGAAAATTGAGTGAGTGAAAGCTTTGCATTTTCACTAATTCTTTCAATTATGCTTTACTTTGTTTTCCTTTTTTTACTGTTATTTTATCCCTGAGATTTTGTATTCTTGGTCCTGGTGGTTGAAAGATGATACAACACAATGCCTTCTCTTTCAGCAGTGTGTATAGTAGGAATAACTATCAAGTCTGACAAGTCACCTTGGTCTCATGTCTCTTGATTTGGTGCTAATCTTGTAGACAGGGCAATGAGAACATACTGTTGGACATGATGGGCCAAGCACCCTTGGATAAAATATCTGAAAAGATCATTCCAACATGGGTCCTGTGAGATTGGCTGCTTGAGTTTGGGGGAAAATGGAGAAAGTGAGGCCTGCAGATGCTGGAGATTAGAGCTGAAAAATGTGTTGCTGGAAAAGAGCAGCAGGTCAGGCAGCATCAAAGGAGCAGGAGAATCGAGGTTTTGGGTATAAGCCCTCCTTCAGGAATATGGTAATGGTGGTGACTGAGTTGGCCAGTAGCCCCTCACAGTGCAGACCTTTCATTGTCTTGGACTGAATGTGACCCCTTTGGTTCAAGCAGATGGTGCTTGAAGTGAGTGAGCCAGACCAAGACCGCCCCTGTGTGAAATCTTTCTGATAAGAGACAGTGGTAATCCTGGAAACAGTATCAGTAGTTGGCACACTCATTGAAAGGCTGTCCTTTTTAATTTGGAAATTATGACTTTTTAATTTGAGAAGACTGAGATCAGTGTGTGTCTGTCTCCCCCCTCTCTCTCATACTCATACTCCTGAATTCCTACAGATGCAGAAATGATTTTGCTATAATTAATACCATAAAGATTTGTCTTCAATTAAAACTGCTTACATGGTAATTACTCGTCTTTTCAGTAAAGCTACCAGATTGTTGCATTGTGGTGTTTGAACCATTTTCAATCCTTTTAAAGAGCAGACCATTGATTAAAGAGTATCTCTCCTTGATCTGTACACTTCTACCTCTCCCTCCCCCTCTCTGTCCCTTCACTGTGATGACTGTCTGTCTTTGTTTGGTGAAGCAGAAGGCTTTTGCACAGTCGTCACGTTTTCTAGCATCAAGAAGACAATCCTATCCAACAGAGGACTTGGGCTGTGTCTGTTCTCTGCCAAGTTGGCAGATCTCAACCCTGGGATGGCAGGACTCAATGCTCATGAGCTGGCAAGGGTGACAGACCATCTGCAGCTCATGGAGCTAGTTGCTACCCAGTTAGTTTTTTAACATCCGGGCCAGAGGCCCTGCATATCCATGCAGGCCATCACACGTCCATCCATTCTAATCCCAGTGAGTCTGACTACATGCGAGATTTAGGTTTATGCTTTATATCTGTGCCTCGGCAGTTCAGAGATTTGTTGGGTGGCTGGAGAGGGATGTGATGAGCAAGAAGAAAATCAGATTCCTCCTTTTGGTGACCAGGGGCCACACTTTGGGGAGGTGAAGGGTCAAGCATGAACTCTTGAGATCAGAGAGCTGATGACAAACCATCTTGTGTAGAATATAGAATGTGCGAGGTTATGTCCTGAGAAATGGCATATGGATGTACTTTGGTACATAGAACATAGAACATAGAAGAACACAGCGCAGTACAGGCCCTTGGGCCCTCGATGTTGCGCCGATCCAAGCCCACCTAAACTACACTAACCCACTATCCTCCATATACCTATCCAATGCCCTCTTAAATGCCCATAAAGAGGGAGAGTCCACCACTGTTACTGGCAGGGCATTCCATGAACTAACGACTCGCTGAGTGAAGGTACATCCTGTAAATTGGACATGTTACCTCAGGAAGGGAGGATTGCCATGTTTTAAAAACCCCTTAAATGTCTACAGCAAAATAGTGTCGGGAGGGCTGGGGTAGAGGAAAGGGAATTCAGGTTTAAGGCAGTGTCTGTCTCTCAACCTGCTGAATGTCTCTAGCATCCTTTTCTGTATGCATCCCAAGGTTCCTGGCTTGAGGTCAGCTCTGAAGTGTGTGAAATTTGCTAAGTAGCTAGCCTGAGGGACCCTGGGCTACCGAGGGGGCAAGGACTGGGAAGGGAAGCAGACGGGAACAAAGCCGGATTGTCTCATGTGCTCTCCGCCTTTGTTCAAATACAGTAATTTCACACACAGCCTTAGCCAGTCATGTTGTCTGGGTCTTATTTCTGAACTAATGTGATTGAGTCATAGCTTTGAAACCATCCCCTCAGCAGTTTAATTAGGGTACTCATCTCTGAGGGGTTACAAAGAAACAATAGATGTCTTGAACGCGGTTCATTTTATTTCTCCTATCATTTTGTTGTTGGGATTTTGCCCTGCTGATTCCTTGTGCAGGAATGCAGTAACCAGCTGAATGGATGGGATTTTTCTCTTTTGTCTGTTCTTTTGTCATTCAGTCTGACGGGGAAGCAAGGGACTGGTTGGGGTGGGGCAACTTGTCTGGAGCTTGCTGCAAATGTTCCTTCTCCTGACTGTGTACGTGTGTCTCACTCTCCCTGCTACTACACTCCTCCACATGCTAACACTACCTCAATCTGCTGCTGAATTTTCAAGCTATTTTCCCCAAACCTTTGCCAACGTGGCTGTTTGAATCAAGCTGCTGCAGCAGACCACAAGAGTCAGGCAGCCATGTTCTCATAACGCTGGCTGTCTAGACAGTGGGATTGGTGAGGTGGGCAAATGAGCTCATCCTTGATTCTATGAGCAATATGTTTTCATACAGAAAAATAGGCGGTGGGGGGGGGGGGTGTTGTTGATATTTCGTTTGGCTCACTGGCATATTTCAGATTTTATTTTCCCACATTCTGCACATTGCTTTTCCAATGCTAGTCGCTTGAATGGATTCTCTCCACACAAATAAAAATCCAATTATTTCCTCCCATCAAATCTGCACATTCACTGCATTTCCCCACCTCAATTGTGTGATCTTTGAGATTGTAAGCTCTACTTCTGGAATCTTCTATCTGCTCCCAGCTTCTGATTTCCATTCTAGGAGCTCTGTTCAGTGTTCCTTGCTGGAATATGTTCCCTGGCAACGCCCTGTTACCAGGGATACTTTGCTTCCCCCCTCCCCCTCCCTTCTGTGCCTTAAATGGGGTTGGTGGGGGGATCTGGGGGTTCTGATTTTCTTTTTCTACAAAATGTTATCGAGGGAATTTTGAGCGAGAAAGACAGGAACTGTGATTGTTAGCGAATGGGTGCACAAATTGCTGTGAGACTGACTGTGGGTGAAGGAGAAAGGAGGTGTTGCTTTGTGTGCCTGAGATTGCGTCCATTGTTTTGTCGTATTTGAAAATAATGTAATGGTCTATTAATAAACCTGCATCAGCCTCTATCAGTCTGGCACTCATTGGGTATTTCAATGCACTGCAATTCCTTTGTCTTTCTCAGGCTTGATTTTTTTCCCCTGGTCCACTGAATGCCAGTGTTCAGCGCTGGCACAGTGCAGTGTCTGACTGGTGCCTGTGTTTGGAGTGATTCGCGTTACACTCTTGCGACTGGGGAATTATCTGCTGTGTCTCCGATTTCAAATCCTGATTTTTATTTTAAAACACCACATGTGGCGACTAGTATGAATGCTCCTTGTTGTAGCCCATTGTGCTGTTCCTTTTTGTTTCTGCGATTTTTAGCAGTGATTCTCATGTGGTGAGCCTGAGAAATGGTGCCATTTTTGTCCCTGTTCATTGCTGGGGCCCAGGGTGACCTTGACATTAATTAAATAAGGTACTTTATTGAAGCCTACTCATTTTGCAATTGTCAGAATGTTTGCAAGGACCCCAGTGTAACGTGGAGTTATATCTTAATTAGAATGGGTGGCAAGTGGACTCTGATTAATTGAGTTGTTGTGCTGGAGAATGCACCAGTTAACTGATGACTGACAGTTAACTGCAGGGCCTTGTTTAAGCTGAAGCTGGGCCAGTTGACTCTGATTTCTGAGAAACGAATATGCACTTTCTTTCCTGTGCACAAAGGAAGATGCAAATGAAAAAGGCAGGCTGTACTGTAACTGCTGTTTCTGCTCTCCTCCACAGTTCTGGGAAGTCATCAGTGATGAGCATGGCATTGACCCAACTGGTACCTACCATGGCGACAGTGACCTGCAGCTGGATCGTATTAATGTCTACTACAACGAGGCATCAGGTACTGGCCTGCCATCTTGTGTGGAGCAGGGAGGGGCATCACCTTGCAGACTGGTACTTCCCCCTCCATTCTCTCCCTGCCCTCCATGTCTTACTGTCTCCCTGGGGGATACTTGTTTTGGTGTGGAGGGGGCAGAGAAAGAAACCGGGAGCTCTTCTGCAATTGGCTAGAAGCTGTTGCCCTACCTGGCACTGGGGCATTCCTGTTGGCATGGGAGGAGGGTGAAGCAGGGTCTCCTACTGGGGAGTAGATTCTGTCTCTCCCATTGTGAAAAGCTGCCGTTAGTGATACTGGAACATCATGTTTAACGTGTCGATCACTGAATTGAGATTGCTGTCAGTTCTGTTGTGGTAATGGGAACCCCTTGGTGTGGGCCCCCATCTCCATTATTCTTCTGTTCATCCACCAAATGGGGAAGGGTGCAATTTGCAGTTGAAGGGTTTTTCCCAACAAGTCTGTCCTGTCTTCCTTTGCAGGGGGTAAATATGTTCCCCGTGCCATCCTGGTGGACCTGGAGCCTGGCACCATGGACTCCGTTCGCTCTGGACCATTTGGGCAGATCTTCCGACCGGATAACTTTGTGTTTGGTAAGTACAGGCTGCTTGTGGTTTTCCTGAATGAGATGTATGTTTTGGAAGGGGGTGGTAGCAAAAATTCCTTCATTCCTATTTTGGGAATCTCCGCTTTTGTGAGATACTGTTTTCAATGTTACGGAGGCTGGAGCATCCTCAGAGCATCGGCTTGTGATCCACCACAGAGACTACGCAGTGATGGGGTGTCCTTCAAGTGAAACCAGGGAGCAGGTCATTGAGTCAGGTGCAGTCTAGCCTTGTCTGGTGTCCAAGATATGTATCCCTTTGCTCACCATCAGGGAGTTATCTGGTAATTCTGGCATTGAAAAATGGGGAGCTAATTGTTAAATTTGGGTCAGCATTGCCTGGATCTTGGGCATATGGTAAGTGGAGCATCAATCTGATCCCACCATTCATTTCACTGGAGTGTGGAGCCTGGTTTCCCTTCTGTGTTAAATGTTTGGCCACAGTCTGGATTCTAGATTGCCCTCTGGGTGCAGGGCTGTGCCATCTGATGGGCAGGGTGGTGTGTAATTGCTTGTCTCATTCACCCCGTTACCTTTTTTGTTTTCCAGGCCAGAGTGGTGCAGGCAACAACTGGGCCAAGGGGCATTACACAGAAGGGGCAGAGCTGGTGGACTCTGTGCTGGACGTAGTGAGGAAGGAGGCAGAGAGCTGCGATTGCCTCCAGGGTTTCCAGCTGACCCACTCACTGGGTGGGGGCACAGGCTCGGGCATGGGCACCCTGCTCATCAGCAAGATCCGTGAGGAGTACCCGGACCGAATCATGAACACCTTCAGCGTGGTGCCCTCGCCCAAGGTGTCAGACACGGTGGTGGAACCCTACAATGCAACCCTGTCAGTGCACCAGCTGGTAGAGAACACTGATGAGACCTACTGCATTGATAACGAGGCGCTGTATGATATCTGTTTCCGCACCCTGAAGCTGACCACCCCCACCTATGGCGACCTGAACCACCTGGTCTCAGCTACCATGAGTGGTGTCACCACCTGCCTCCGCTTCCCGGGCCAGCTCAACGCTGACCTGCGTAAGCTGGCAGTCAACATGGTGCCCTTCCCCCGCCTGCACTTCTTCATGCCTGGCTTTGCCCCCCTCACCAGCCGTGGGAGCCAGCAGTACCGGGCCCTAACGGTGCCCGAGCTCACCCAGCAGGTCTTCGATGCCAAGAATATGATGGCGGCCTGCGACCCACGCCACGGGCGCTATTTGACAGTGGCAGCAGTCTTCCGGGGCCGCATGTCCATGAAGGAGGTGGATGAGCAGATGCTGAACGTGCAGAACAAGAACAGCAGCTACTTTGTGGAGTGGATCCCCAACAACGTCAAGACAGCTGTCTGTGATATCCCACCCCGTGGCCTCAAAATGGCCGTCACCTTCATCGGCAACAGCACAGCCATCCAGGAGCTCTTCAAGCGCATCTCTGAGCAGTTCACTGCCATGTTCCGGCGCAAGGCCTTCCTGCATTGGTACACGGGCGAGGGCATGGACGAGATGGAGTTCACTGAGGCAGAGAGCAACATGAATGACCTGGTCTCTGAGTACCAACAGTATCAGGATGCCACCGCTGAGGAGGAGGGAGAGTTCGAGGAGGAGATTGAGCAAGACGAGGCCTGAGTGCCCTCGACTCGGCCCGCCCTTTGTGTACATAAAACATCCTTTTTAAAAACACAAAATAGCGAGGAAAAAAATTGCGTTTTCAAACAGGCGAGGTCCGTGGGCCCTCTAGTTCCACAGGACTCGAGTTCAAAGGAAACTTTCATTTTGCCCCTTACCGCCCCCCCACCCCCACTTCCACCCCCCCGTGCTGGCAAATGCCGTTGTAAACAGTGTCCGACATCATCTCAGTCCCCAAACTAAAGCACAGTGTCATCACATCTGAACAGATCTTTTCCCTGAATCCCATTTGCATGTTTTGAAATCGAAACAGGCTGCAGTTGTCTTGAGTGTGGTAATGTGAATTTTGTTTGTTTCATTGTGTTCAAAGCATTGGTAGGTGCACTTGATTGAAGTTGGGGAGGAGGGGGTAGGTGAGGGGAGTTGACCAGCAGGGAGATGAGGAACATGGAATGGATGGAAACTGAGGATTGGAGACACTGGCATCAATTGTCTCAGTGGTGGGCCTACCAGCCTGGATGAGTGGAGCTAATTGCATGGTGCTTGAGGGGGTCAGATGATGCAAATTAGCAGCAGGCATGGTGAAATCTAGTGGTGCGGGAGGAGGGTCTCTGCAGTGGTAGTGCCTCTACCTCAGCCAATTCATAAAAAGTAAAGTTGGACTGTGCTGGTTGAAGCATTGAAAATAGGTGAAATTTATCAGAGGCATAACCTTTTCCCAAGTAAGTGGGAATTTAGAAAATGACTTTCCCACAGCTTTATTTTTAGGTGTAGCTTTGTGGTCTGAAACCAGGTTTCTGTGTGTGGTTCTCTATGTACCACCCAGTTGTGCGATGCACCATGGAAATTGTGCCCTCTGCATGGATGCCCAGTGATGCTGAGCTGGAAAACAAGGATATACATGATAATTCAGTGCCACAGTCTCAAAAACGATATTTTCAATTTCAATATGCCCGAAAACCCTTCACTCCCTAAAAGGTCTTATCCTAGCTGTACAGAAAAGCTACTTTTCCCTCTCCGTTACCAACTTGTCTGTGAGATTGCTAAATCCATGACGCAGTAAAACTTTGTATGATTTCGGTGTTTATCTTTCAACTGCTCCTTCAAACTGTCCGGTTGAGTTTGTGTTGTCCTCCTTCACTACCCTTCCATGTGCCCTGTTTGGGGATTTTCCTACAATTTTTTTTAATTTTGGTTTTAAATCATCAGAATAGCTGAGCCAGCTTTGAGGAGCAGAGATGAGTTAATTCCACACTGCCAATCCCGCCCTCCTAGCTGAGGAACTCTTGAGAGGGCGAGAACAATCCACTATAAAGTTCCACTTTTTACTCGTCTTGTCACGAGTTGTTGTTGGGAAGGGTATTTCTGTTCCCTGATGGCTGAGGGGGTGGGGTGCAGCTGTCCTTTTTCCTGTTGAGCCTTGAATAAACCTTTGAAGGATTGTGACATAGATGTTCTTGATCGTTTTTCCATACTGCTGCTTACTGAGTATTCGCTCTGTCTTTCTGGTTTTTAAGTTTTTTTTTGTTTGCATTTGCTGCTGTCAGTGTCCTTTTACTTTTTTTTAAATGAATCGCACCATTCTCTTTTTTTTGTTGTTTTTTCATATTGAAAAGTATAAAGCCGGCCTGTTTCTTAACTGACAAATAAAACCAGTTTTCTTTGCGATATATTGCTGTCTTCGTTTTTTTTTGTCGTCTACATTTCTGCGGGGCGATGGCCTCGAGCACAGATCTGAAGGCTGGGAAACTGTAGTCATGAAAACTTTTGTGGGGTGGGGGTGAAGTGATTTTTTTTCTTCAAAAAACCTTCCCTGCGTTTGAAAGGGGGGAAAACTTTCCCTGCTCCCTCAATGTCATGATTCCCTCTCTGCATTGGCATTGCCCTAAACTACCCTCTGGGGCATGACCCCAACAGATTGGGCAATTGGGTCTTCCAGCTCCCAGTGGTTCAAGATTCACTCTCTCATTTTGAATGTTTTGAGGATAGATTATAAAACTCTGTAAATCTTATTCCTGACCAGAAAGTGTTGTGGAGAAAATAGAGAATCACCAGGAGATGCAGAGTTCCTCAAGAAGTAGGTCTTATTTCCAAACAACAAACAGTGACTGAGAAAGCAGATCCTCAAATGCCCCTGAACCTCTGGGTCTGTGGATTTTTATATTATTTTACATGTTGTTAGCTTATCAGCATGTCCAACTATATTAAAGTATCTCACTCTAGCTACACAATAAACCAGTGATGTTAGTTCCCATTATCTCTTTAGTTGTACACTCTACTTAATGTTATTCTAATGTCACGGTTAGATACTTTGTGCTAATGATGGTCTTTCATTCCAGACCCTACTTAATATTTTCCTTATGTCATGATTAGATATTTATTAACAGCTCTGCTACAGTGATCGTCCATTCCAGACTAACCTGTCATAGATATTTAGCTATTCCATCTATTATAATAGTCTCTTGTCTCAAGCTGACTCTACTAACTATTAATTAGATATTTTAATGTCAATGCCCCAAATATTTATGGTCCTAATCCTGTCATAATAACACTTAACAGAGAAACTTGCTTTATTACTTGTTATCTCATCTTGCCAGTGACCTTTCAGCCTTTACTGTGCTAATTGGTGTAAGAATGTTCCACTATGGTTATCCCATCCACAGACCACAGATTGCCAGTGGGCTTCATGCTTTAACCCTTCCCATGTTTTCATGTTCTTTTTTCCCCATAAAAGCCACCATCATGAACATACTAACTAGAGCATTTGGCTCTCATCTGAATGTCACATTTTCCTGTTTTTTTTTCCTCTGACCCCTTGATGCCTTAAATCTAAAAAGAAAGATTTATTAAAAAGTTTCTGTTCAGTTACCCAGCCTTGTGTTCCAGTGAATTCCACAAGCTGTCAAGCCTCTGAAGAAATATCCTGCACCCCCATCTCTATTGACACCCTTAAAATATTCCAGATCCAACTTTTATCTTATTTTAAAGATAAATGTGAGTTACTGCACTCCAAACACAATTTAATTGGTCAAACTACTGAGTTGAAAGCAAAACACACTTTTTTTTGTCCAATAAATTAAAATACAACAAAAGCAAGGATTGGAATAACAACTCTTGGAAAAATGTAACCGAATAATAGATACAGTCCTTATTACTCATTAACTGTTTCAACATAGTAACATCCTTGGCACTCCTTAGCAAAAGGAAAACTCAGAATATAAATTATCTCACATGCAATCCAAGAGGGGAAAAAACATCGAATAGAAAGTTTTGAGTGTGTAGCAGGTGGGAGCGATTTCACATTTCATCAAAAACACTGGCCTCACAAGCTGCTTACTGCAGTGGCTCTGGTAGATTGCTCAGAATATCTGCTGTAAAATCCAGGTGTAAAATACACCTTAAGACCACATGTATGGTTACTTTAGTGGTCTGTCCCCCATCTCAATGCTACATACCCTACAGTCTATCCTCAGCCTGTCCCTGCCCATTGGTTCTAGTGGAAATATCCTCCCTATACTTTGTTTGCTCAGCCACATTAAGATTTTAGACATTTCAATCCCCCTCTCCTCTGCCTAAACTCCAGTGAATGCAGGTTTCATTGGACTGATCTTTCCCTGTATATTGTAAATGTGCTGATATCTCCACCATTGCCTGGGTGATCCCTAAGCCATCCCTTACCCCATGTGCCCTCTGCCTGCACAAGGCAGCTGCTGTTACATGTGATGCTGAGGTATTTCTGCCTGCAGGGAGAGCTGGTTTGTTAGTTTAGAGCATAGAACAATACAGTGCAGAACAGGCCCTTCAGACCTCTATGTTGTGCTGGTCTGAACTATTCTCAGCTCTTCCCCAACACTATCCCAAAATCATTCATGTGCTTATCTAAGGATTGTTTAAATTTCCCTAATGTGGCTAAGAAGTTGACTACATTAGCAGGTAGGGCATTCCATTCCCTTACCACACTGCGTAAAGAACCTGCCTCTGATATCTGTCTTAAATCTATCACCCTTCAATTTGTAGTTATGCCACCTTGTACAAGCTGATATTATCCTAAGAAAAAGACTTTCACTGTCTACCCTATCTAACCCTCTGATCATCTTGTATGTCTCTATTAAATCCTCTCTTAGCCACCTTCTTTCCAATGAGAACAGATCCAAGTCTCTCGGCCTTTCCTCATAAGACCTTCCCTCCAGACCAGGCAATCTCTTAATAAATCTCCTCTGCACCTTTTCCAATGCTTCCACATCCTTCCTGAAATAAGGCAACCAGAACTGTACACGATATTCCAAGTGTGGCCGCACTGGCGTTTTTGTATAGTTGCGGCATGATATTGCAGCTCCAGAACTCAATCCCTCTACAAATGAAACCTAACACACTTAACAGCATGAGCCACCTGGGTGGTAACTTTCAGGGATCTATGTACATGGACTCCAAGATCCCTCTGCATATCCACACTACCAAGCATCTTCCCATTGACTCAGTACTCTGCTTTCCTGTTATTCTTCCCAAAGTGAATCTCACACATTTAGCTGCATTGAACTCCATTTGCCACCTCTCAGCCCAATCCTGCAGTTTATCTAAGTCTCCTGCAATCTTCCAAACTGTCCACTACTCCACTGATGTCAGTGGCATCTGCAAATTTACTAATCCATCCACCTATGCCTGTCTAAGTCATTTATAAAAATGACAAACTGCAGTGGTCCCAAAATAGATCCTTGTGGCACACCACTAGTAACCAGACTCCAGGCTGAATATTTTCCATCAACCACCATTCACTGCTTTCTTTCAGAAAGCCAGTTTCTAATCCAAACTGCTAAATTACCCTCAATCCTATACCTCTGCATTTTTCTCCAACAGCCTACCATGTGGAACCTTTACTGAAGTCCATGTATACCATGTCAACTGCCCTACCCTCATCTACATGCTTGGTCACCTTCTCAAAATACTCAATGAGGTTTGTGAGACACGACCTGCCCTTGATGAAACCATGACCATGTCGACTATCTGAAATCAAATTGTTGCTTGCTAGATAATTATAAATCTCACCTCTTATGATCCTTTCCTACAACAGAAGTAAGGGTCACTGGTCTATAATTACCTGGGTCATCTCTACTGCCCTTCTTGAACAAGGGCACAACAGACTGTTGATCTGAGAGTCACATTGCACCTTGTTTGACAGTTTATATGTTTTATTTCTGAATGTTTGCCTCTGTAGTGGAAACCACAGAGTTATAAAGAGAGCAGGCTGGCTTTTGGGGAGAGCCCAACTACTAAATAATCTGTGAATCTGCAGAAAATGGCAAATTGTAATAAATTTTGCAAGGTCATATGTTTTGATACTTCTAACACAATCAGCAAAAAGATCTGTTAAAGTAACATCTTGTATTTCTGACGGGGATTTTCATGGCTGAGATGATTAGATCACTTTGGGAGATAGATGGTTGGAACATTATTTTAACCTACCTCCCAATAACTGGTTTGTATCTCAGAACTTAGCAGAGTTTGGATTATAACTTCACTTGGATCCAGACCAAGGAAGTATCCTCACTAAGTGTGATGCTGCTTTTCCATCACCGCTCCTTCCTCTTTCCCACTGCCAAATAAACTATGGTACAAATAAAGGCAGAATTTGCCAGTGGTGTCCGTGCCCAGCAGCTTAAATTGATCTGAAGATCTGGTGTTGAATTGGCTGTTCAGTTCAGCAAAACTGCTTCAATGAGCTGGGTCTGCTTTCGGATGCCATTCCCGCTACTGGGTGAAACCAGCTAAGGTTAGCATTGTTGAGAATCCAGGAGAAAGTGAGGACTGCAGATGCTGGAGATCAGAGCTGAAAATGTGTTACTGGAAAAGCGCAGCAGGTCAGGCAGCATCTAAGGAACAGGACAATCGACGTTTCGGGCATAAGCCCTTCTTCAGGAATCAGGCATTGTTGAGAATCCATATAGCATAGCAGGCCATTCAGCCCATCAAGGCAGCTCTCTGCAAAAACCATTTAGCCAATCCCAGCTGACCACCATCTCCCGATGGCTAATTCCAATTGCGTGATGAAAATCTCCGACCAGTGTGTTCCACTATAGGCTTAAACAATATTCCTACATGTCACCTTCTGTCCTTTTGCAAATGGGTGTCTTCTGCTTCTTGATCCTTTAACAGATGGGAATCATTTTGTGTATTTAATGAATCCTAACCTTCTCTAATCCCAGGCTTTTCAAGCTGTCCCACATTATCGAGCTTCCTCATCCTCACTGGGAAAACCCTGGGTGTGTGACCCCGAGCTGGAAGCAATTCTGCTGAATGACAAAGTTTTGATTTTCCAGCATGGTGCAGATTCTCCCAACCCAAGGTTGAAAATTAATCCCATCTCTGGAAAACTGGCTCACTCTCCTGACTCAACCAAAACTGACTTTTGTAGGTGGAATCTGGCCTCTCCATCATTTCTGCAAGTTTGTCGTTATTGGGGGGAGGTAATGGCCAAAGGGTGTTAATTAGACTATTAGTCTATTAGACCAGTCACGAGAGCATTAATCCAGTGACCCAGGTCATGTTCTGTAGACGTGGCTTTGATTCCTGCCATGATAGATGGTGGAATATAAATTCAATTATAATCTAGAATTAGGAGTCTAACAATGACCATGAAGCCGTAGTCTTGGGAAAAAAAAAACCCCTTCTGGGTCACTAAGTGCTGTGCTTACATGTGACTCCAGGCCCCCAGCAATATGTTGATCATTAACCACTCTTGGGGTAAGGTTACATTAGTAGTGTGATGTGCTTCCAATAGCATGACAGGAACTTAAGAGTTTAGGCCTCTTAGTCGAGACTGGTCAAACATGAAGCTCCAAATTCTGCATGGTATCTCAAGAGTTTAGAAAATAGAGAAGCTATCTTATTGAAACATAAGGTGCTGAGGGCCAAGATGGCTGCCAAAAAGGGTTTTTACCATTTGCAGGCAAGGCTGGGGCGACACTAAAAATAAGAGGTCTTCCACTCAAGGTGAGGAGACTTTTTATTTCTCTTTGGAGTGTGAATGTGAAGTACTCTTTTCTCCAGAGAGTGATTAAGACAGAGGTCGATAGATTTTTGGCTAACAAGAGGTCAAAGATTATCATGGGAGGATAGGAAATGGGGCTGGCTGCTAACATACAGATTAGCCATTATCTTATAAAATGGCAGAGCAGGCTCCAAAGGCCAAGTAGTCTATTCCCGCTCCTGTCTTTTATTTTTGTAGAATATTTCGACTTTCAGGCAGTACCAAAACCTCAGGGCTACAAGCAGAAGTGATTAATTAATCCAAGTTGTTTTCTTGCCCGGAGAGTACTGTGTGAGGGTCTGAAAGGGATAATACCGAGGTGTGCAATAAGCAGCACCTATGGTGATAATGTCAGGTGGACTTGACAGGAGAGTGGATCGGGATCTGGTAGGGAGTGGCCCCTGACATCCTCACAGGCTCGATCCTAATATCTCAGAGCACAGGGAGCCTTGTCAACAGCTCGCTGACATACAACTCAACGAAACCTCCTCTTCTAATTTGAACCGTCAAGTGATTTTCTTCAAGCATTCCTGGCCAATGGGCCCTGTGGCTCCTGCCCTAAAGGAGGATAGTGGCTGCAATTTATGGGAAGATAAGATATAGGAGCAGACTTAGGCTATTCGGCCCATCGAATCCACTGCACCATTCATTCAGGGCTGATACATTTTTCAACCCCATTCTCCTGCCTTCTCCACATAACTCTTGGACCCCCTCCACCTCATTCCTGAAGAAGGGCTTATGCCTGAAATGTCGATTCTCCTGTTCCCTGGATGCTGCCTGACCTGCTGCGCTTTTCCAGCAACACATTTTCAGCTCTGATCTCCAGCATCTGCAGACCTCACTTTCTCCCCCTCCACCCTCACTAGTCAAGAACCTATCTATCATAAATTCACTCAATGACCTGGCCTCCACAGCCCACTACGGCAATGATTTCCACAGATTCCCCACCCTCTGGCTGAAGAAATTCCTCTTCATCTCAGTTCTAAAGGGTCATTCCTTCACTCTGAGGCTGTACGCTCTGGTCCAGGCTCTAACAGAAATATCTTCTCCAGGTCCACTCTACCCAGGCCTCTCAGTATTCTGTTAGTTTCAATTAGATTCTCCCTCCTCCTCCATTGAATCCAGACCCAGAGCATCTCAAGAGTTTAGAAAAAGGAGAAGCAATCCTATTGAAACATATAAAGTGCTGAGGGCCAAGATGGCTGCCAAAAAGGGTGAGATTGCAGGTGGGATTGGGGCAACACGAAAATTATGTGGTCTTCCACTCAAGATGAGGAGATTTTTTTTCTCTTTTTTTCTCTTCTCCCCAGACAGTGATTGAGACGAAGGTTGATAGATCTTTGGCTAACATGAGGTGAAAGTTTATCGGTCTTCAATGCTACCACATGGTGATCAACTGAATAGACAGTCTCTGAAAATTCTGATGAAGGGCTTTTGCCTGAAACATCGATTTTCCTGCTCCTCAGATGCTGTCTGACCTGCTCTGCTTTTCCAGCACCACTCTGATCTAAACTCTGGTTTCCAGCATCTACAGTCCTCACTTTTGCTTAGTCTCTGATAATCTGTTGTTCCGCAGTGAGAGGTGTTCATAAGACAGAGGTCTACCAGACCCCGAACTCACCACTACAAGGAGCCACTGAGATTAATGATAGGGTTGATTGGATTGGTTTGAAGTGAGCACGCATGGAGTCACAAGGCCAAATGGTCTCGTTCTGTGTCAAGTTCAAGGCAATATTAGTTAATGACTTGAACAAGAAAGAAACAGGTTAAGGAATATATTTAACTGAGAGAGATGCAGAGAGTCACGAGGAGACGTGTGGAGTGTAAGGACCAGCTGGGCCTGTTTCTGGTAGTGCTGGTACAGTCTATGTATCTTCAGAAGCTAGAGTCAATGCGCATGCACCTCCATTAAACTGGCCAGTCCATTGTCTGGATGCCTCAAATTGTTGTCTCTCTGTTGCCTGAGGGTACTCTGTCTTGGCTGGGTCTGGTGCAGGAAGTTACTGGAAGGCAGCTGGAACCCTTCCAACCTGTGCCACATTCCTCCGTGTCTCTTAGCATTCACTTGCTTTCTCTGTATGGTTTTTCTCATTACTCCCAGGCTAACATGCCAGCTGTCGCACTCCCACATGAAAACAACGTCGATCCCATTCCTCTTTGTGGAACTAGCTTTATGGTGGATGATGGACAAAGGGTTGTTTAAACCCCCCTCTTTATTTCGATCTGTTCCATCCAGCTGGCTGCAAGGAATGTCTCTGCAGGGTTTCCATAGCAACCTCTCGGCATTGAAATGTTAGTTTGTACTCCTGCTTTCAGTTAATGCATGATGTGTCAGACATTGTTTTGTACAACAGTCCTCTTCATCGAAAGTCTTGATGGAGCGCCAGTGATTGCTGAGCTAAATCAGTGTTCCCTTTAAACTTGCACATTCTGGCTCTATTTTTTGTTCCCAATGAGAACTGGCCTTTATAAATTTGCCACAGTGCAATGGCAAACCACTATCACTGCTGCCCCTACACTCAAAGTAGACAGTTAAAAGCTAAGATGTTAGGGCATACATAATATGATGAAGAAAGAATGGCAGAATATTATTTAGATGGTGATAGATTGGGACTGTTCCAAGGAAGAGTCATATTGTACTCACAACATTAGAGTACTGTTAGTGAGTTTTGAGAAGATTTGTAGCTCAGGTTGAGGTTCTGGATGTAGGTTTGCTCGCTGAGCCGAAAGGTTTGTTTTCAGATGTTTCATCACCATACTAGGTAACATCATCAGTGAGCCTCTGGATGAAGCACTGGTGGTATGGCCCGCTTTCCATTTATGTGTTTAGGTTTCCTTAACTGCCTGATTTCATTTCCTGTGGTGACATAATTTCCTGTTCTTTTTCTCAGGGGGTGGTAAAGGGAGATCCAAGTCCATATGTTTATTGATAGAGTTCCAGTTGGAATGCTATCCTTCTAGCAATTCTCGTGCATGTCTCTATTTGGCTTGTCCTAGGATGGATGTGCTGTCCCAGTCGAAGTGGTATCCTTCCTCATCTGTATGTAAGGATACTAGTGAGGGAGGGTCATGTCTTCTTGTGGCTAGTTGATGTTCATGTATCCTGGCGGCTCGCTTTCTGCCTGTTTGTCCAATGTAGTGGTTGATACAGTTCTTGCAAGGTATTTTGTAAATGACATTAGTTTTGCTTGTTGTCTGTATCGGGTCTTTCAAGTTCATTAGCTGCTGTTTTAGTGTGTTGGTGGGTTTGTGGGCTACCATGATGCCAAGAGGTCTGAGCAGTCTGGCAGTCATTTCTGAAATGTCTTTGGTACAGGGGAGAGTGGCTGTGTTTCTGTACGTGTTTTGTCTGCTTGTTTGGGGTTTGTTACTGAGAAATCAGTGGATTATGTTCATTGGGTACCTGTTCTTTTTGAATATGCTGTATAGGTGATTTTCTTCTGCTTTTCATAGTTCCTCTGCAGTGTGTGGTGGAAATAATGTTCTAACGCAGCTTCGTTTGTGGATGTTGGGATGATTGCTTCATTGCGATTGATATCAACACTCAACTGGATTCACCATTTAAACGCAGTGGCTACAAGAGCAGGTCAGAGGCTAGGAATAGGAGAAAGTGAGGACTGCAGATGTTGGAGATCAGAACTGAAAATGTGTTGCTGGAAAAGCGCAGCAGGTCAGGCAGCATCCAAGCAGCAGGAGAATCGATGTTTCGGGCATGAGCCCTTCTTCAGGAATGAGGAGAGTGTGCCAAGCAGGCTAAGATAAAAGGTAGGGTTCCTTCCTAACCTGCAATCTTCTTCCTGACCTCTCCGCCCCCACCCCCATTCTGGCCTATCATCCTCACCTTAACCTCCTTCCACCTATTGCATTTCCAACGCCCCTCCCCCAAGTCCCTCCTCCCTACCTTTTTATCTTAGCCTCCTTGGCACACCTTCCTCATTCCTGAAGAAGGGCTATGCCTGAAACGTCAATTCTCCTGCTCCTTGGATGCTGCCTGACCTGCTGCGCTTTTCCAGAGGCTTGGAATACTGTGGCTCACCTCCTGACTCCTCAAAGACTTTCCACTATCTACAAAACACAGGTCAGGAGTGTGATGAAATACTCCCTACATGCCTGGATGAGTGCAGCCCCAACACTCAGGAAACTTTATGCATTCCAGGGCAAAGCAGCCTGCTTGATTGGCACCACATCGACAAGCAAAAGTAAGGACTGCAGTTGCTGGAGATTAGAATCGAGAGTGTGGTGTTTGAAAAACACAGCAGGTCAGGCAGCATCCAAGGAGCAGAAGAATCAACGTTTCAAGCAAAAGCCCTTCATCAGGAATGAGCCACAACAATACAAGCATCCACTTTCTCTGCCAGGTTCCCCTCCAAGCCACTCACCATCCTGACTTGGAAATATGCTATCCATTCCTTCACTGTCGCTGGGTCAAAATCCTGGAACCCTCTCCCTAATGGCATTGTGGATCAACCTGCAGCAGGTGAACTGCAGTGGTTCAAGAAGGAAGCTCACCATCACCTTGTCAAGGGCAACTTGGGATGAGCAATAAATGCTGGCCCAGCCAGTGACACCCACATTCCACTAAATGAATAAATTTTTAAAAATTTGAACCCAGGTTCCCAAAATATTACACTCTGCCTAGAGGTTACTAGTCCAGTTAAAATCTCTATAATTCTACTACCTCCCCAGACAGGTTGTTAACAAATCGGGCAGTGCATTCCCAATCACAACAACTTTATATAATTTCTTTTATCCTCTTGTCACCACTTGTGCTTTGAAGTATTTCATAAATTAATATCCTCTGGTTATTAAGCTTTCTGCCCACTGTGACCATACCAGTCTTCAAACATCCATCACCCCAGGTCATCTTCCAACTGTTGGACTAGAGCCTCAGAGACATGTTTCTTTTGGTTAACCTTATTTTATATGGAATAGATGGGATTTGAACCTCAATCTTTTGGCCCAGAGAAAGGGGCACAACTACTGCACCACAATAACAATAATTTAGCAAAGGCACCAGGAGCAGAAGGAATAGGCCATTCGGCCCTGCTCCACCACACTGTAGAATGGCAGAGGCAGAAACCTTTAACATTTAAATAAGTATTTAACGATATTTCATCCTCGCTAACACTCAACACTGGAGCCCCCCAGAAGTGCGTACTCAGTCCCCTATAGTGCTCACTGTATACCCATGACTGCGTCACCAAATGCCAAACTAATGCCATTTACATGTTCGCCGATGACATCACCATAGTTAGTCAAATCTCAGATGGCAACAAAATAGACTACCGACGGGAGGTGCAAGACCTGAAAAAATGGTGCATTGAGAGCAACCTAGCTCTCAAAGCTGGCAAAACCAAGGAACTCATTATTAACTTTTGACGGGATGTTACTCATGCCCCCCCTACACATGAACAGCACAGAGGTGGAACGAGTGGAGAGTGTCAAGCTCTCGGGAAGTGCTCGTCAACAACAAGCTTTCTTGGACTCTTCATGGGGACACACTAGTTACAAAGGCCCAACAACGTCTCTTCTTCCTCAGGCAGCTGAAAAAATTTGGCATGATGGTGAATACACTTGCCAACTTTTATTGGTGGTAAAAACAATGACTGCAGGTGCTGGAAACCAGATTTTGAATTAGTGGTGCTGGAAGAGCACAGCAGTTCAGGCAGCATCCAAGGAGCAGCAAAATCGACATTTCGGGCAAAAGCCCTTCATCAGGAATAAAGGCAGAGAGCCTGAAGCGTGGAGAGATGTGCCAATGAGAGAATTCTGTCTGGACGTATCACTACCTGGTATGGTAACTACACCGTTCAAGATTGGAGACAGTTATAGGGAATGGTGAACTTGGCCCGGACAATCACAAAGGCCAACCTCCCATCTGTAGCATCCATCTACCAGGCCCACTGTCAAGGAAAGGCCACCAACATTCTCAAAGATCCATCCCACCCTGGCAATGTTTTTCTACAACCTCTACCATCGGGGAGAAGGTACAGAAGCCTGAACAGACGCACCAGCCAAAAAAGTTAGAATGGACTCACAAACTCTTAGCATTGCCACTGTTTAACTCTGCGATCTGCCTGTATTGCTGGCAAGTCAAAGCTGTTCACTGTGCCTCGGTACACATGACAATAAATTCAATTCATTCAATTTAAACCTCACACAACACCAGGTTATAGACTAACAGGTGATGAAGGAGCGGCGCTCCGAAAGCTAGTGTGCTTCCAATTAAACCTGTTAGTCTATAACCTGGTGTTGTGTGATTTTTAACTTTGTACACCCCAGTCCGAAACCGGCATCTCCAAATCATTCAGTTTAGATTTGTGAAAGAAAAAACACCTCGTTGAGAGAAGATTGTAAAAACAGAACAAGAACCTTTTTTCATGAATAAAGTATTTATTATCAAAGTAATTATCTGACACCTACAGCAAGTGCCAGCAGACCGCACGACAGACAGACTGCACGTGTATTTTCAATCAAACAGCCAAACTGGGAAGTGGGTCGGGGCTAATTCTTAGCCCCACAAGGGGGGAACCTGCTGTTGTCAAGGGGACTGTCAACAGAGGCACAGTCCATATACAGTCCATGGGTTTGGCCACAGTCAGTCATCTATTTAGTATGCTCACCATTAGGGGATCTGTCCAGCTGCAGTCTGGAGAATGGGGAATGATCAGCCTCTTAGCAGCCATGGGAGTCACACACCATCTGTAAGGGAGCTGCAAAAGCAGCCATCAGAGCTCTCGTTAGTCATGTCTAGAGGCTGCTTGTTGAAGTCAGTCAGATGCCAACAGTGAATACTGTCCTGGGGGGGGTCTGGCCTCACAGTGCCAGAAACCCGGGTTCAATTCCCGCCTCGGGCAACTTTCTGTATGGAGTTTGCACATTCTCCCCGTGTCTTTATGAGTGTGCTCCGGTTAGGTGAATTGGCCCCGCTAAATTGCCCGTGGTGTTAGGTGTAGGGGAATGGGAATGGGTCTGGGAGGGTCGGTGTGAACTTGACCTAATTAGATATGAACTTGCGTTATTCAAGCTTAACAATAATTGACTGGGGTCACAAACATCACCAGCAGATTACTTTAAAGCAGTAAGGAATGGCCAGGGCGGGATTCGAAACCCTATGCCTGGGGATCCTTAACCCACTGACGCTAACCATTTTCCCAGCACTTCCCGCCGAGGAGCGGCAGCTGCGAGTGACCCCCTTTATGGAGTAGATCGCGCTGACGTCCCACCCCGTTCATTGTGTGACGTGGCGTCATCGCCGGTCTCGTCCCCCCCATTTCTGTCGGTCACGTGACGGCAGCGACCAATCAACAGCGGGGGAGGGGGGGTGTGATTGCTGTTGACGTCACCTGTCGGGGCCTTCAGCTTCAGGCTTCACCCAGAGTCCGGGCCGAAGACCTCTCACCTGGGGTGGGGGTGAACGGTGAGTCGGAGTTCGGAGACCTCGCACCTTTTTGGAGGGAGTAAGAGAGCGTGTTTCTGGGACAGTCTTTCCCCTGTTTCCGGCTCCTAGCCCCCCTACCCCACACTACTCCTTTTGCACCCCCCACGCCCCCTGTCATGTCCCTACCCCCTGTCCATGTCCCTACCCCCTGTCCATGTCCCTACCCCCTGTCCATGTCCCTACCCCCTGTCCATGTCCCTACCCCCTGTCCATGTCCCTACCCCCTGTCCATGTCCCTACCCCCTGTCCATGTCCCTACCCCCTGTCCATGTCCCTACCCCCTGTCCATGTCCCTACCCCCTGTCCATGTCCCTACCCCCTGTCCATGTCCCTACCCCCTGTCCATGTCCCTACCCCCTGTCCATGTCCCTACCCCCTGTCCATGTCCCTACCCCCTGTCCATGTCCCTACCCCCTGTCCATGTCCCTACCCCCTGTCCATGTCCCTACCCCCTGTCCATGTCCCTACCCCCTGTCCATGTCCCTACCCCCTGTCCATGTCCCTACCCCCTGTCCATGTCCCAACCCCCTGCTTCGAGAGTGTTGGTCTGTAACAGAATTGCAATTTTTCTCTCTTTGTGGCGCACAAGGCATTGGCTCTCGCTCTTTCTGCGAGGCTTCCCGGTCGTTTGATGTGTTTCTCTTTCATAGTTTCCCGTTTATCTTTCAGTACCGTGGTACAGCCAGGACCGCAGGATGAGTTCCTCCAGCGATGAAGGCAGCAGGACACCCACGGTACTTCGCTCTCATTCTTATCTCTCATTTGGTTTGTTGAGCCTCCTGCAGGCAGGTCAGAACCCCCCCCCATCCCGGTGCTGGTTCCTGGCTTCAAATGGCTCCCCACTGAGTCCTATGTCATCGCTTCGTGTCCTTTGGGGCGCTTCCCTGCCTCTCGTGGATTAGTTGTGTGGAGATTCTTTTCCTCCTGAAAATTGTCCAGTCCTTGTGTTGAATGCTGCAGGCAGCTTGACTGTAAAATGGTCAACTTCACTTTAGTGGACACGGTGGAGTTATCATAATCCATGAAGATTGGGAGGCATGGACAGAAGAGGAGTCCATTGGTGTTAACCCTGAAAGCTACTCTGTCCCCACCTCTGATTTTGATGTTGTATCTGACAAACTTTTCTATTTGTACTTTGTTTGAAAAGAACTTTGGTCCCACAAAAGTTAATTTCTATCCTGGTATTTCTATGTCGATTGATGTTAAAGGAATATTCCATATTCTGTTTACTCTTAATAGTTTTAATATCTTATTCACTCTGGATGAATTTAGGTGGCAGGCAATAGTGAGGACTGCAGGTGCTGGAAACCAGAATTTAGATCAGAGTGGTGCTGGAAAAGCACAGCAGATCAGGCAGCAACTGTTATGGTTGCATTGTTTGCTGGGGGCCATGGATGTGGGTGAGATCCAGAGAAACCTAGAGAACAGTGGAGATCAAGAAGCAAGCTGTTAAAGGCTGGCAAGTCAATGACAATCAATGGGTTATTTTTGTGAGGGCAGATTATTAAGGATTCTAGACTCAAAATAATCAGAATGTGTTAAGAATGTAGATAATCTACAAATTCAAGTTGAATGCCAGAAATGGCGTCTTGTTTTTGTGAACTTGAGACAGGGAAAGCAGAGCTGCAGCTTTCCTGTGAGCTGAGCCTTTGAAAAGAGGGCATTGCAGACAAGTAGAGGTGGTGAGACAAGTATTGGATTTTCTCGCGTGGTATTGGCAGGGACGTTGGATTACCGAATGGATCTCCTTTCTGTGTTGCATTAATACTTAAAAATATAACAGCACTGCCATTTGCAAAGCAAAACTTGTTAAGCTGGGGGTGGGTAGAATTTTTCTTGGTATCGCTGATGGATTAGATTTTCCACCAAGTTGGTGATTCTTTTGTACAGGTCTTTGTGAAAATTCTTAGGTAGGAAAGTTCTACAGGGCATTGTAGAAGTATGTCCTGTACGTACACAGCAGGACAAATCCTACCAAGCCAATTACCACCCTGCCGGCCAACTCTTGATCATTAATAAAGTGGTGAAAAAGAGTCGTTGGCAGTGCAGAAGTGGCAAGCTATGACAATCTCCGTCACAAGAGAATCTAGCCATCACCCTTGGACATTTCAGTGGGATCATTTTGGCTGAATTCCCTCACCCTTAATATACTAGGTGATTCCATTGACCAGAAACTGAACTGAATTAGCTTTATAAATACTGTGACCAAGACCAGGTCAGAGGCTAGGAATTTTGCCAAAGGTAATTCAGGTCCTGACTTCCAAAATTCTGCCCACCATCTCCAAGGCATAAGAATATGATGGAATACTCCCCACTTGCCTGGACAGATGCAGCTCCAACAGCACGGCACGGTGGCACAGTGGTTAGCACTGTTGCCTCACAGCGCCAGAGACCCGAGTTCAATTCCCGCCTCAGGCGACTGACTGTGTGGGGTTTGCACGTTCTCCCCGTGTCTGCGTGGGTTTCCTCTGGGTGCTCCGGTTTCCTCCCACAGTCCAAAGATGTGCAGGTTAGGTGAATTGGCCATGCTAAATTGCCCGTAGTGTTAGGTAAGGGGTAAATGTAGCGGTATGGGTGGGTTGCACTTCGGCGGGTCGGTGTGGACTTGTTGGGCCGAAGGGCCTGTTTCCACATTGTAATGTAATGTAATGTAATGTAAGCACTCAGAAGTTTGACACCACATCCACAAACATCCACTTCCTTTACCAACGCTCAGTGGCAGCAGTGTATACCATTTTAAAAATGCACTGCAGAAATTCAGCATCACCTTCTATGAATATATCTAACATTTAAAAAGTGAAGGGTAGCAGCTACAGTACATTATCACCTGCAAGTCCCCCTCTAAACCACTCACCATTTTGACTGGAAACTATATTGCTGTTCTTCAGGGTCAAGGAGCTCCCTAACTAATGGCAATGTGTGTTTACCTACATCAAACAGATTGCAGTGTTTCAAGAAGGAGTTCACCACCTCAATGGCAGTGAATGTTGATCCAGCCAGTGACACCCATGTTCCTTGAATGAACCGAAACAAATCAAAGTGCTGGCCAGTGTCAGTGTCTGAAGAAATGTAATGTTGACTCTCCAATTTCTTGTCCAGTTGATTAAACTTATCTGAGGAGGGTACCACAGTCTTCCAATTGTCCTGTCTTTTTATTGCTGAACTATAACTTGTCTGCAGGACTGGCTATTTAATATGTGAATAGTCATGTACTGCTGAAGCCCTTTTCTTCCACTGGCATTCTGATCTGTTGTAATCAGGCTGTGAACTGTAGCTAGTGGGCACTGACAACCTGAAACCTGCCTTTCGGTAGCTTAGTGCAGGACTTAGATTCATAGAGGTATACAGCACCAACTTGTCCATGCTGACCAGATATCTTGATCTAATCTATTCCCATTAGCCAGTACTTAGCCCGTGTCTCTCTAAACCCTTCCTATTCATAGACCCATCCAGGTTCCTTTTAAATGCTGTAATTGTACCATTCATTCCATACACTCAACACCTTGTGCTTGAAAAGGATGCCCCTTGGGTCCCTTTTGCATCTTTCCCCCCTCACCCTGCACTGGGAGTCCTCTAGTTTTGGACTCGTCCACCCCAGGGAAAAGACCTTGTCTGCTTATTCTACCCCAATTTTATAAACTTCTATAAGGTCACTTCTCAGCCTCAGACGCTCTAGGGAAAGCAGCCCCAGCCTCTGCAACCCTGGCAGCATCCTTGTAAATCTTTTCTGAACCCTTTCAAGTTCACAACATCCTTCTGAAAGGCTTGTTGGTGCATGTGTTTTTGGAATTTAAACTGGTCTCATGTGCAAACCAGCCTGGAAACTAGCATGACTTCCAGCTAAAGTGCCTGGCTGCAGGCACTTCTCACAACTGGGGTTCTTTTCAAAATGTTTTTACGTTGTTGCAGTTGACATTTCACTGAGTTTAATCACAGAGCTCGGGCATGGTGTTTGCAATGTGCAATTTAATTAAACATTGCAGTTTGTTTTCGAATGCACTGCTCTGGAAGTTGCTTCATATAAAATGAACTGCCAGTTCTTGCTGGCCAGATTCTGTTCCTCCTTGGGTGAGTCACTGAAGGGCTGCTGGCTCAGAGTCACTCGTTAGTGAGTGTTTGCCAATGATAGAAGCGCCTCACAGACTGACTAGATCAATGAATAAAAGCCCTAGGGCCTGATATTTATGACCTGGATGCTCAGGTCTATGGACAAGGTTGTTTGAACGGGTTTTAATTTTGAGTTGGAGTGATTCCCTGCTTGAGTAACACACTCTGAATCATTGTCTTACACAGCCTCAAGATGCACCTGGCCCCAGGAAGGATGGGAATTCCCTCCAAAGGAGCATAAAGCAAGGTAGGAGATGGTTGCTTGTTGGAGTGGAATGGGGGAGGGAAAGGAAGTGGGCAGGAGTGAATCATAACTGAGGTACACGAGTCAGTTCAATGTTTCGATGGCTGATATTGTTTCTAGGGAGGTAGTCTTACCAGTTTAGAAACTAGTGTATGGTGGGAGATGTAGACCAAATGGGTGCAGAAGTAGATTCATGTGTGAATTTGGTGCACAAGAGAAAGAGTTACTTTCACTTTTATTGCATCGAATTAATTATTTAATTGGATAAATTAATTGAATTTATCAGTAACGGCAAGGTTTATCAATAGTTAAAATATCTTGACTTTGCTTAAATGAACTATAAGAAATGGCGGGGCAGCTTGGTCACGGGGAGTGAGTGTGCTGAATCAGATGGGAAGAGTGATACCACACATGGAAAGGTGAGTTCCAGCAGTGACTGGAATCACTACATGGTTGAGAGCTATGTGGATAGCACATTCAGAGAGGCAGAACACAGAGGCAGAAAGGGTAGGGCTGACTGCCAGGCAATCCAAGAGAACCAAGCTGCGAGTGTAGGACTGCCTGAAAGTTTCATATCTGCATCGTAGAATCCCTACAATACGGAAGCAGGCTATTCGGCCCATCACATCCAAACTGACGCTCTGTAGATGAATCCCACCCAGCCTCGTAACTCTACATTTCCCAAGGCTAATCCACCAAGCCTGCACATGCCTAGACACTGTGGGCAATTTAGCGTGGCCAGTCCACCAAACCTGCACACTGCTGGCCTGTGGGAAGAAGCTGGAGCACCCGGAGGAAAGCCGTATAGACATGTGTGCAATCTCCACACAGACAGTTGCCTGAAGCTGGAATCGACCCTGGGTCCCTGGTGCTGTGAGGCAGCAGTGCTTACCACCGTGCTGCCCTTATCTAATCGAGCCAAGGTCATAGCAACATGGGTGGCTCTGCTATACAGTGAGAAGAATGGTCACCTTGTCGGAGGGATTGGCAAAAAGCAAAAGGAAATGGGGTAACAAAGAAGGGGGTGAGTACAAGTTATAGACAATAGGTGCAGGAGTAGGCCATTCTGCCCTTCGAGCCAGCACCACCATTCATTATGATCATGGCTGATCCTCCTCAATCAGTATCCTGTTCCTGCCTTATCCCCATAACCCTTGATTCCACTATCCTTAAGAGCTCTATCCAACTCTTTCTTGAAAGTATCCAGAGACTTGGCATCCACAGCCTTCTGGGGCAGAGCATTCCATACTCTGGGTGAAGAGTTCCATACCCCCACTCTCTGGGTGAAGAAGTTACTCCTCAACTCTGTTCTAAGTGGCCTACCTCTTATTTTTTAAACTGTCCTCTGGTTTGGGACTCGCCCATCAGCGGAAGCATGTTACCTGCCTCCAGAATGTCCAATCCTTTAATAATCTTATACGTCTCAATCAGATCCCCCCTCAGCCTTCTAAACTCAAGCGTATACAAGCCCAGTCGCTCCAATCTTTCAGCGTAAGATAGTCCCGCCATTCCGGGAATTGACCTCGTGAACCTATGCTGCACTCCCTCAATAGCTAGAATGTCTTTCCTCAAATTTGGAGACCAAAACTGCTCCACAGTATTCCAGGTGTGGTCTCACCAGGGCCCTGTACAGCTACAGAAGAACCTCTTTGCTTCTATACACAATTCCTCTTGTTATGAAGGCCAGCATACTATTTGCTTTCTTCACTGCCTGCTGTACCTGCATGCTTGCTTTCATTGACTGATGTACAAGAACACCTAGATCTCGTTGTACTGCCCCTTTACCTAACTTGACTCCATTTAGGTAGTAATCTGCCTTCCTGTTTTTGTGGTGGTACACTGGAGATCTAATTAGTTTTTGCTGTCAAGAGAAGGTTAATTGATAACTTGCTGTAAAAGAACTTCTAGTGATCACAATATAATAGACTTTCCTATTAAATTTGAATGGCATAGTTCATTGTGAAACTAAGGCCTTAAATCTGCAGAAAGAAAATTAGAGGTATGGGAGGCAAGTTGATTATGGTGGATGGGGAAAGTGCACAAAGATTTGATATTAGACAGGCATTGACTAGTCTTCACAGATGATTCCTGATGAAGAGCTTATGCTCGATACGTTTATTCTCCTACTCCTTGGATGCTGCCTGACCTGCTGTGCTTTTCTAGCACCACACTCTCGACTCTGATCTCCAGCATCTGCAGTCTTCACTTTCTCTAGCCTTCACAGAAGATTATATTACATGATCTACAACCAATATGGATTCCATTAAGGACAGCCAGCCGGCACGGTGGCACAGTGGTTAGCACTGCTGCCTCACAGCGCAAGAGACCCGGGTTCAATTCCCGCCTCAGGCGGCTGACTGTATGGAGTTTGCACGTTCTCCCCGTGTCTGCGTGGGTTTCCTCCCACAGTCACAAAGATGTGCAGGTCAGGTGAATTGGCCATTATAAATTTCCCGTAGTGTTAGGTAAGGGGTAAATGCAGAGGTATGGGTGGATTGAGGTTCGGTGGGTCGGTGTGGACTTGTTGGGCCGAAGGGCCTGTTTCAACACTGTAATGTAATCTAATCTAATGTAATTTAATCTAATCTGAAAAAGTAAATCAATGATAAAAGCAGTTAAAGAATGCATTCTGTCAAAGGAAGTGGCTTACAAGGATGCCAGAAAAATTAGTGAGCTAGAGGACTAAGAAATTTAGAATCCTACAATGGAGAACAAAGAAACTGAATACGCTGGGGAAAAGAGAATGAGTTCTCTTTGCCCGGTTCTAGGAAGAATATTATTATGCTGGAGGGGTTTCAGAAGAGACATACTAGCATGTTGCTGGGTATGGAAGGTTTGAGTTATAACGGAAGCTGGGACTTTTCTCACTGGAGTATAGGAGGTTGAGAGGCGACCTTATAGAAGTTCATAAAGTAATGAGAGGTATGGATAGAGTCAACGGTAGTTATCTTTTCCCTAGGATAGGGGATTTCAAGATTAGGGGCATACTTTTAGGGGGAGAGGAGAGACACTTAAAAAAGATGAGGGGTAGAGTTTTTACACAGGGCGGTTCACGTGTCGAATGAGGAAGTGGTGGATGTGGGCACAATTATAACATTTAAAAGACGCTAAAAGGAAAGGCTTGGAGGCTATGAGCCGGGAGCTGGCAGATGGGACTAGTTCAGTTTGGGGTTATGGTTGGCATGGACTGGTTGGACCCAAGATTCGGTTTCTATTATGTATGCCACTTTGAATGCAAACTACTGATGAGCACAAAGGTGTGGTACAAAAGTTCTTTTAGTATTTGTATCGTAAAAGATCAGCACTGACAAGTATGGGACCATTACAGGTGGGGACAGGACCATTTATAGTGGGGAGCAGGAGAAATTAAACAGTTGTTTTGCATCTGTCTTAACAGAAGATACAAAACTATCTCTCAGAAGTTTGAGACAACTGATGAACTTGTGAAAATGAGGAACTGAAAGAAATTAGTATCAGTAAAGAGGTGGCACCTGTTAGTTGACTAGATTAAGGGTTGATAAAGTGAAGTGGAAATGATCTGACGCGTAAGCTTGTTACCACCTGCAAAACAGCTGATTTATACGTTACAGGCCACGTCTCCAGATTGCATAAGCGACACATTTATGAAAAACACTTTTTGCCTCACACAACCAGGATACATATTGCAGCAGAAATTGGAAAAGAAAGCAGCGGTTTATAATGTGTGAGAAAAGGGTGAAGCTTGCTTGGCTGGGTAACTCTGTTCAGAGTTGGGTGACTGATTGCTGAAAATGACAACAACTATGCTAGGTTCTGTACTGTACTGTTCTGTAATTGTTTTCTGTTGTCATGCCCCTGTTGGAACTTGCAGTTGGGATTTCAGGCTTCGTTGCTCATAGATTAAAGATGGAGCAACTGTTCAGGATTTGCAGCCTTAAGCAGTTACCAGTGACCCAGAACAGGAACAAGATTAGATTGGACTGCTGACTAATCCATCAATACCTATTTTTAAGACCGTTGGATCTGATGACCTCTCCAGTGTTTTGGAGAGGGTACAGATGGTATTTTTTTGACAGTTGAATGCTAATTTCTGGGCTCAGTCTCGTGAATGGTTAGTGCCATCAGGTGTGGGGAGATGCCAAAGTTAGTTATTTCTCGAATAAATGTGTATGTCCAGTCTTTTCTGCATTGAGTAAATGTAGTTTTCCTCTACTTTGTTTCAAATACTTCATATTTCATTTCTTCCAGAGTCTGATTGCCTTGTTCGGATTGCATTGTCTGGTGCTGAAAACAATTACCACGAATGTCAGGTACAACTCTAAAAAGAATGGGTGTAGAATATTATAAATCCCAATTTATGGATGTGACTTTGTTCTGGCTCCAAACTGGCCCTGGAGATTGTGCTTGGCAGAACCAAACTGCAAGTCCTCTGCATTGTTAGCTTGAGGAATGCTGCAGATTTCTACAGTTGATGCTCCCATATTGGGTTGGGAGAAAGTGAGGACTGGAGATCAGAGTCAAAAAGTATGGTGCTGTAAAAGCATAGTCAGTCAGGCAGCATCCGGGGAGCGGGAGAGTTGATGTTCTGAGCATAAGTTTAGAGGTAATGGGGAGAAATACTGTGGGTGTAGACATTTGGGGCACCTATTTGGACTAGAACAGAAGCCACAGTACCTAGAGTTCGGGGGAAGATTTGGGAGTGAAGGTTGTGGCACACTAGGCTTTTAAGCAGCTGTGCCGTATGGGGCTTGCAAACGTCTGCCTGTTGCTACAAATCGTGATGGGTTAGAGACAAAAAAAAGTGCAGATATTGGAATCCAAAGTAGACAAACAGGAGACTGGAAGAACAAAGGAAACCAGGCAGCATCAGGAGGTGGAGAAATCTGAAGTTTTGGGTATAACTCTTCTTCAGGAATGGGGGTGGGGTGAGTGAGAGAAAATGGGAGATGAAAAGATTCCGGATGAGGGTGTCTCTCCTGTCAGCTGTTAGTTGGTAGTTTTGCCGTTATGAAGTGGCACACACTGCAACAGAAAAGGTCATGGTTTTGGTTCTTGAGCTGTAACTGAGTTAGCTAACCTTGACAGTACAGATGTCACAAATGATTTATGTCCCTGTCAAGAGAGGGATGAATCAGCTACAACTCTTAGTCGTACAGCACAGAAACAGACACGTCAGTCTAACCAGTCCACGCTGACGATATTCCCAACTAAACTAGTCCCATCTGCCTGTGTTTGGCCCATATCCCCTCAAACATTTTCTATTGATGTACTTATCCAAATATCTCTTAAATGTTGTAATTGTATCTGCATCCATCCCTTCCTCTGGAAGTTCATTCTACACACAAACTACTCTGTGTATACAAAAAAAAATTGCCCGTCATATTTTTTAAAATCTTTCTCCTCCACCTTAAAAATATGTCCTCTAGTTTTGAATTTCCCCACTTTTCGGAAAAGACCTTTTTTGCTGTTTATGTTATCTGTGCACCTCATGATTTTATAAACTTCTCTTAAGGTGAACCCTCAACCTCTTGCGCTGCAGTCCCAGCCTATTTTTATAACTCAAACACCCCATTTCCAGCAACATCCTGGTAAATCTTTTCTGAACCCTCTGCAGTGTAATAATATCCTTCCTATAACGGGGTGACCAGAACTGTACACAGTACTCCAGAAGAGGCCTCACCAACATCCTGTACACCCTCACCATGATGGTCTATATTTAAAGGTCTGTGCAGCAAAGGCAAGCGTGCTAAATGTTTTCTTAACCACCTTGTCTCCCTGTGACGCAAATTTCAAAGAATTATGTACCTGAACTCCAAGGTGTCTCTGTTCTACAACATTACCCAAAGCCCTACCGATATTTATTTAAGTCCTGCTCTTGTTTGTTTTACCAAAATGCAATACCTTGCATTTATCCAAATTAAATTCCATCTGCCAATCTTCAGTCCATTGAAAATTGAAATGGTTCAGAAAAGTTTGAAAGGATGTTGCCAGAGTTGGAGTGTTTGAGCTATAGGGAAAGGCTGAATAGGTTGGGGCTGTTTTTCCTGGAGCATCGGAGGCTAAGGGGTGATCTTATAGAGGTTTATAAAATCATGAGGGACATGGATAGGGTGAATAGACAAGGTTTTTTCTGAGGTGGGAGAGTGCAGAACTAGAGGGTATAGGTTTAGGGTGAGAAGGGAAAGATTTAAAAGGGACCTAAGGGTCAACTTTTTCCACGCAAAGGATGGTGTGTGTACAGAATGAGCTGCCAGTGAAAGTGGTGGAGGCTGCAACCATTACAACATTTAAAAGACATCTGGATGGGTATGTGAATCAGAATGGTTTAGAGGGATATGGGCCAAGTGCTGGTAAATGGAACTAGATTAGTTTAGGATATATGGTCGGCATGGACGAGTAGGACCGAAGGGTCCGTTTCCGTGTTGCATACCTCTGACTCCATGACCCAATTGATCAAAATCTCTTTGTAATCTTCGATAGCCTTCTTCACTGTCCACCTTACCACCAATTCTGGTGTCATCTGCAAAATTACTAACTATGCCTTCTATATTCTCATCAATCATTTATATCAGTGACAAACAGAAGTGGGCCCAGTACCGATTCCTGTGGAATACTGCTGGTCACAGGCCTCCAGTTCGAAAAACAACCCTCCTACACCACCCTCTGGTTCCTACCATAGAGCTAATTTTGTACCCAATTGGCAGACTCACCTTGAATCCTATGTGATCTAACTTTCCCAAATTGTCTACTGTGTGGAAACTTGTCAAAGGCTTTACTAACGTCCAAGTAAACAGTATGTATTGCTGTGCTGTCATCAATCTTTTAGTTACTTCCTCAAACACCTTAATCTAGTTCTTGAGACACAATTTCCTTTGCAGAAAGCCATGCTGGCTATCCCCTAATCAGTCCTTGCCTCTTCAAATGCGTGTAAATCCTATCTTTTCAGAATCACCTCAAATAACTCAACCACCACCGATGTCAGACTCTCAGGTCTATAGTTCCTCAGGCATCTTGCAGGCTTTCTTAAATAAAGGCACAACATTAACCACTCTCCAGTCCTCCAGTACCTCACTTATGGTTAAAGATGATACAAATATATTTCTGCTCGGGGCCCTGCAATTTCCTGCCTAAATTTCCACAAAGTCCTTGGATACACTTGATCAGGTCCCGGAGGTGTATCTACCTGTTTTCTACGACCTCCAACACATCGTCTTCTGTAATGTGAACTGTTTTTAAAATATTAATATTTATTTCCTTAAGTTCTCTAGCCTGCATTTCCTTCTCCATAGTATTCACACTGCAAAATCTTCATTTAATATCAATCCCATCTCCTGAGGTTCAACACAAAGACAATCTTGTTGGTCTTTACTCTATCCAGTTGCTCTTTTGTTCTCGTGTACTTGTAGAATCTCTGGATTATTCTTAACATTATCTGCTAAGGGCTATCTCATCCTCTCTTTGCCTTCCTGATTTCTCTTTTAAGAATACCTCTACACTCTTTATACTCTTCAAGAGATTCATTTGTTCCCATTTGTCTATATCTAATATATGATTCTCTTTTATTCTTGACTAGAACCTCAATATCCATTGTTCCCTAATCTTACCAGACTTACCTTTCACTCTAACAGGAACATAAAGCCCCTGAACTCTTGTTATCATGCTTTTGAAAGCCACCCACTTGTCAGTCATCCCTTTACCTATGAATAGTCTACTCCAATCAACTTTTGAAAATTCCCATCTCATACCATTAGAATTTGCCTTACTTCAGTTAAGAACTTTAGCTTTTATGGAAGGCTTATTCATTTCTGTAACTATTTTAAACTAATAGAATTATGATCTCTAGTTCCAAAGTGTTCTCTGCCTTATTTCCCAAGAGAAGGTCAAGTTTTGCTCCTTCACAAGCAGGATCATTCGCATATTGATAAAGAAAAATTTCTTGAAGACATTTAACATGTTCTTCACCATTCAAACCTTTAACACTGTTGTAGACCCAGTCAAAGTTTGGAAAACTAAAATCCCCTACTGTTATTCAATATATATCTTAAGTATCTCTACATATTGTAATCACGGTCTGATGGCCCTCAGATTAAATCTAATGAGAGAGCAGCCCCTATGGTCTGGTAAGACTATGGTGACACAATAACATTTGAATAGACAGCACATGCACGTTGTGTGGAGGGAATGGTGTTGATTCTTTGTGCCTTATGACACACTAGGGGGTGAGGCTTGTACGTCACTTGGGAAATAGTAAATGCCAGATGAACCATAACCTGAGGTGTGTTCAAGAGAGGAAAAATTGTGTAAAATGCATCAGAGTTGATAAAAATTCCTGTCTCTACAGATGAAACATGCCCGAAGCAAAAGGTTGGATGACTGTAACCCATGGGGAGAAAGTAAACTGCAACCAGGCAACTACGTTGAGGAGTTCAGCCTAAGAACTGGGAGAAGCCCGAAGAACAAGTATGGAAACAGAAAATGTGCAGTTCAGAACTTGCAGAAGAAAGAGTTCACTTTCAGTGTGTGTGGAGACCCAGACAATATCCAGTATGCATTTACTGCAGATCCTAGTGACACCTTGCTCTTTGCATTGAACACATCCTGTGACTTTGAAGAGAAGGTGAAAAGTGACAATATGATCCTGGCCTACGGAGAGGGCCCGCTGAGAGGGTTGGTGAACCTGGACATTCTGTGCCGCTACCTGCCGCAGCATTCCCATTTCCGGCTGCTCTTCCTGCGGGCCCAGAACCGGGACGGTGCCGGGTCCGAGCGTCCGGTGCCCCCGGAGTACCCGCGCAACAAGAACCATGTCCTCTTCTACGTGGAGCCAAGTGGCAGGACCGTGGGCAACAATGCCCAGAGGATCGTACTGTCCGACCGAATTGCCCAGGGGCAGACCAAGCTATGCATCCTGGGCTTTGAGGGTGAGACCATCCGGGAAGCGCTGGTCAACGACGGACGCTTCGATGCCAAGATTGAGGACGATGCCCACAAGCTGCTGGAGAAGGTGGACCCTCCGAAGAAGATCCAGTTCAACAACACGGTGGACGCGCTGCACGGCCGCAGCTTTCAGGTCGAGATGAGCGGCCCCAGAAGGAAGGCTGGCGGTGATGACGGTGGCAAGAGCCCGAAACAGAGAGCTGGCAAGTCAGCGGAGTCGGTGGCGCAGCTGACCAGGAAGGAGCTGGATGGCCGAGGGCATGAAGGGGCCCGTTGCCTGCTGCCCAGATGGCACTTGGAAGCCCGTCGAGCTTCCCTCTCCCGGTTCAAACAATCGGTGTCCAGGAACGCCGAGCTGGCAAATGTCTCGGAGCGGCAGTACCTGAACCGTCACCAGCAAGACGCCCTGGCACCGGTGCCCGCTAGGGCTTTCCGCTGCATCTCGAACCGCCTGTCCAGCGTGGGCTGTGTCACCTGGAAGAGCTCGGCTGCTCTGGCCAGCGGTACCTGCTTCATTTTGAGCGAGCGCTACCTTCTCACCTGTTACCATGTGGTGGAAATGATGACGGAGGGCGCCGCGCCAGACAGCTGGCCTGCCCTTGTCCACGACTGCGCCGAAGTCTTCTTTGGCTATGAGGAGGATGGCCAGAAGGGTCAGCCACTGAAACTGGCAGCCTGGCTGGAGATTTATGACCAGGCGCTGGACTACGCCGTCCTGGAGCTGGAGAGCACCCCTGGAACCCCGGGTCTGCTGGAGCTCTGTGCTAACCCACTGCAAACTGGCACCTTGTACATCACTGGGCACCCCGAAGGAGACAAAAAGAAAATCTGCCCTTGTGTGGTCATGACCGGGTACCCGAAGGCATCTGGGTATACCGCACCAGAACTAGAAAACTTGAGATCTGGGATCGCTAGAGAAGAAGCTGAGGATTACACACACGAAACAGTCTTGATTGCAAGTCAAGCTTTCAATAGACTGAAATTCTCCAATGTAATCACTAACAAAACAGAATTCCACTACGGTGCTGCAGGGTCGCCAATATTTAACTCTGAGGGATCCTTGGTTGCGTTGCACTGCGGTGGGGAGATCTACAGAAAAAATAAAGACCCAGAAAAGTTCTACATTGAATTCGGAAGGCCCATCCCACTTATTCTCCACGACATAATTAGCAAGAGCCAGACTGCCACCACAGAAAAGTCAGAGCAGTTAATCGCCACGCTACAGCACTTTTTAATGTGAGATGTAAATGGCTAGGGAACAGATCATGGAGCAAGGCGGGTATACTGGTTAAGAAAGTTACACCAATGAATGGAAAAGGTACAAATGAATTTTTTTTTTCTCCTCTCTTTCTGAGTGGTTTCATTTGAAGAATCAACTCAATGACCATGTAGTTTGCTTGAATGTAGCAATTTGTCCAGTAGCCTCTGGATTTTAAAGGGGTTTGTGGTCTGGCAGATATGGTGACTTTGTTCAGTGACATGATAATGTTCATTAACCAAGGTTTAAGGTGGGAAGCACTAAAGAGTTCCATGTCAGTATAAGGGGTGACTTTTGTCTTGCTTTTTAATGAGGCTTTGCTCTTCAAATATGGAGACTTGCTGTCCCAGATATAGGGATGAATTTAGAGAAATACTTAATGGGAAATAACTTTCTTTGAATCTTAGTGACTTATTTAGTGTGGATTAGTATCTGAAAATCTAATCCTTGTTTATCCCAACAATATTCTCTTCCCCATCACCCCTCCATTGTAACCTCAAAGTGGCCATCTGTGAGAGTAGAAGTGACGACTATGTTCGAGGGCCCAACTGATCAGAGCTAAGCCTCCATCTTGTCCGTTTGAATTTTTCCAACACTAGAAATTGGGAGTTCCAGATTTTGCTAATTGCTCAGGTGGTTCAGCTGATTTTCGTCTGATATTTCATCTTGGCCCAAAGATTGAGTGGGTTCAAGCCACAAATCTTTGTTCTGTGTAGAACTCTCAAATCTGGGAGCCTTTATTTTTGCCCCTAACCCCACTCCACCCTGCCCGCCCCACCCAAAAATGGCATTTGACCAATCCTGGAGCAATTTAGATTTTCTTTTGTGGCACTTTGCTGCATTTTCAGGTTTTGTTTTAGCCACAGTTTAGCATGTGGCATTTGTCTGGTTTAAAATGACAAAATGACCTGTTGGAATGTAATTTTGATTGACGTGATGAATCAATGGGAAAAATCTGAGATTTTTGTGTTATCACTGACAGACAATTAATTTTTCACATGCAGTATAGCTCAGCAGACAACTCGAATGCAGTTAACTGTCCTGATAACCCATTGGAAATATACTTTTGCAATCTTAGGATCCCCCACCTCATCTATCCTATAAAAGACAGTGTTGGAGCGATATCAGTACTGAAATGTTAGAAGCAACATACTCATAATTCAGCAAATACACACAACAAATGATGAGACAAATTTGCCCGAGTCTGCCTACTGGTTGCAAATCTGTGTTCTAATATAGCTCTGGAGATAGCTATTGGACTTGTTAATGTCCTCTTTTGTACACCTTTTCCTTTTTGCTGTCGGTTGCCGCATCTGGTTTGCACTATATCTGGTGCAACCAATGTTTTTCTGTTAGGCTTGTGCAGAAACAGAGGTTTAATTACAGAAAAGTGCCAAATGCTATCTTAATGCCAGCCCACAGTATTTTGTTTTCCTCTTATGCATTCACACTAGGTACTGCAAGCTCTCCAATGAGGCTGCAGTCCTGTTTTACCAGCATTTACTCTCGGATATGCAACATAAATGGAAAGGTTATGCAGATGGGAAAATGTTATCATCTGATTTATCAAAAGGTTAAAGAAGAAATAACTTGGACCATTTTTGTATTACTTTGAACTCAATTATACTCGTGGCCTATACTTGCTCCAAAACTTCATCCCTCCTTGTTTGTGTATCGATGCCAAAGAGACTATTTTTGTTTTAAATAAAATGCACTTCACTGTCGAGGACTGGAATGTCTGTGAGCAGTATGACTGCGAGGCATCACAGGCCAGCTGATTGTGTCCTCCAACACTCGTGTGCAAAGAACAATTGATGGAAATAATGATGGCAAAATCACTCCCCCCCCCCCCCCCCCCCCCTCAGTACCATTCACCACAGGTCATGCAGCACCTCCCTCGCCAGTCTCAAAGCAATTAAACTCAGAAACTTTTTCTGATCTCTGTGTGGCTCAGTATCACATTAATGGATGTATTTGCCACTGACCTGTTTCACATTTATTCCCCCCCCTTCCCCGAACTGTTCCTGTATGAATCAAACAACATTCCCAAATTTTGCATGCCAAAATATATTGAATGTGCACCCACTGGTGAAATGCTAAGTAACTGGGTGTTGAAATATTTACGACAACAATTGGATAACGTTCCCAAGTATTTATTTTGGTGCATGCTTTTATGACCGCAGACAGGTTTTCTGACTGGGGGGCTCGCAGAGAGTTCTATCCAGCCCTCACCTAGCTTCTGCTCAAGTAGGTTTCAGTGGGGTGGGGGAGGGTGGGCAGCTGTGTGTTGTCCAAGTGCAGGAAATTGAGTTGCTTTAAATTTATTTTCTTCCCTACCGTAGGGGCATTGACCAATTGTAGCATTCCCATCGCTGCTGTAGTAACACCTCTCAGGCGGCTGGAACCAAGTCTTGGCTTCAGAGAATAAAGTCTTTATTTCTGGGCCAGATGGTTGGCAAACGTTTCCATGGGGAGAATAAAGTCACATAAATATTGGAAGCTTACACAAATGAAATGGGAAGAGTTCCATTTTATTTTCTGTGACACAAAAGGATCTGGACCCTCCTCAAAGCCCTCGTTCATAGCTTGAGAGGCGCTGCAGTATCTTTTGTTGAACTGCAATTTTTTTTTAATTGCTAGAATTACAAGGATTCCTGGATATTCTATAACTCAGGTAATCATGTTAGTCACAATAAACAAAATTCTGATTAAATTTATTCATTTTTTTTTAAAAAACAATATTAATTTGTGGTACATATAATGTTAAGGAAGTTGCACTGATCTTGACCGATGTAGCTTTGGAGCCAATCATTGCTATGGTATAAGAAGTACCGGCTAATTTACACATTTAATGAGCTCCCACAAATAGGCAATTCGATAAATGACTGTTCAAAGATAAATCTTGACCAGAATGCTGGGAATACTGACCTGTTCTTCAAATAGTGTCTGGGATGTCTTGTATCCACCTGAAACACGAGATGGGGTCTTGGTTGAGCACCTTGTTTGAAAGACCAAACCTCTAACCACACAGCATTCCCCAACAGCACATCAGGATATCAAGATGTGCTCAGGTCCTGGAGTAGGATGCACATGGTTCTTGGGTGTTTTATTGGGGAGAGGAGGAATGGAGGGAGGTGGAGAAACTAATTTATTGTGAATAATAAATGCTAACAGTGTTTAATTTTGGATACAGCAATGTCTAACAGTATACATTTTTTTTCTTGAATTTTTGTGACACATGGAAGTTTCACCAAGCTTTCATTTAAAGAGCATATCAGTACCTCAGTTTATTTTTTTTAAACATCTAGTGACTTATCACCTTACTGCCTCTTGCAAGCAGCCAAAAGACCTTTTAGGTGAGGTGAACTACTTTTGAAGCGCACTGATTGAAGGTAGTTATTTGCTCACGGAAGACCCCACAAATTGAGACCATGAGTGGGTAAGTTAACAGCAGATTGAAAACCAACACAGTGGCAGATGGCCAGGCGGGCTTAGTTATATTTTGTATGTAGTGGATTAGTGCAAAATTGCTGAGTCAAAATCAAACATCATCCTTCCTAACAACAGTATTGTGATGGACCTATACAGACGGATTTCAGTTTAAAGAAGGCAATGCACCATCACGTTTTTCAATGGTCACTCCGAGTGAATGAGAAATGCTGGCCTGGTTTGTTTAAAATATCAGCCAGTAGGCATAAGTATATTACGAGCATGTATTTCCTAAAACAAATAAACTTTCGTCAATTTTTTTTTTGTCTTTAAAATGTTAACCGGTCCTCCTTGAGACACACCAAAAACGTATTGTATTCAAAATGACAAAGTTGTTGAATAAAAGTTACTTTGTGGTTACTGAATAGTTCTATTTGTATCAGTGAATTTGGAAATCTGGAAAAGTCTTGACGTTCACAAACAATGCAGCTTCTGTCCCTAAAGCAATTAAGTTTAAATCCCCTTTATGCAAGCCATCTAATCCTGGAAACTGGTCAGCCTATAAAAGACTGTTTGTTAGTTTGGTCCATACTCCTCTTGATGGTAACGATGGATTGAGGTTTGTGCTTCTGTTTTGCCATGTGATTTTCTAATCTTGGGAAGGCAATATTTGTTCAAAGGTTAGATAAAAACATGGGAAGAGACATGAAGTGCCAAATAGCCTGTTTCTGCATCTTTTATGTTGCAATGGTTGGGTATCCTTACAGTTGCTGTGTTCGCTTTTTTAAAAGAAAGAATGCAGAAGAATGGTTCTTGGTCTTTGACATATTCCAGAGTTTTTGACTTTTTGAAATAAAAAGCGAGAATCCTGTTCCAGAAGAATTCAGTAACATTCCCTGGTTTAAAACTTTTGCCCATCCTTGTCGGAGTTAAGACGTAACATGAAAGAAGTTTATAAAATAATGAGGGGTATAGATAAAGTGAATGGCAAGTGTGTTTTCCCAAGGTTGGCAGGGGTGGGTGTGGAATCCAAGACTGGAGGGCATAACTTTTTAGGATGAGAGGAGAAAGATTTTTAAAAAGACACAAGGCAATTTTGTTTTTTAGAGTGGTTTGTGTGTGGAATGAACTTCGAGAGAAAGTAGTGGATGTGAGTACAATTACAATGTTTAAAAAATAAAGTATTTTAAATGAATAAGAAATGTTTGGAGGGATATGAGCCAAATGCAGGCAGGTGGGACTAGTTTAGTTTGGGATTTGGTCAGCGTGGATTGGTTGGACTGAAGAGACTGTGTTCCGTGACTCTGACAGTGGATGCTGGGGAAAAGAGGAGAAATTGCTGGAGAAACGCAGTCAGTCACTCTTCAGTGACTAATAACTGTACCCAAACATTAACCCTTGTTTCTCCCCAGGGATGGTGCCCGACCTGCTGGCTTTCTCAATTTTTGACTTTGTTGCAGGTATGTGGAATTAAGTCAAAGATTAACCATAATCTCACTGAATGACCTACCCGTATTCCTATATTCCATGAGAGGAAACCTTATTGAAATGTACAAGATTCCTAAAGGTCTTGACTCGGTAGATGTGGAGTGGTTGTTTTCCCTTCTGTGAGGCTCTGGGACCGGAGGGAATAATCTCAGTAAGGGTACACCTATATAATAGTCATAGAGATGTACAGCATGGAAAGAGACCCTTCGGTCCAACTTGTCCACGCTGACCAGATATCCTAACCTAATCTAGTCCCATTTGCCAGCCCTTGGCCCATATCCGTCTAAACCCTTCCTATTCATATTCCCATAGAACAATACAGCACAGAACAGGCTATTTGGCCCTTGATGTTGCGTCGACCTGTGAACTATTCTCAGATCGTCCCCCTACACTATCCCAAAATCATTCATGTGCTTATCTAAGGATTGTTTAAATCTCCTGAATGTGGCTGAGTTGACTACATTAGCAGGTAGGACATTCCATGCCCAAACCATACTCTGCGTAAAGAACCTGCCTCTGACATCTGTCTGACATCTGTCTAAAATCTATCACCCCTCAATTTGTAGTTGTGCCCCTTTGTACAAGCTGACGTCATCATCCTAGGAAAATGACTTTCACTGTCTACCCTATCTAATCTAATCCTCTGATCATCTTGTATGTCTCTATCAAATCTCCTCTTAGCTGCCGCCTTTGCAATGAGAACAGACCCAAGTGTCTCAGCCTTTCCACAAAGACCTTCCCTCCAGACCAGGCAACATCTTAATAAATCTCCTCTACACCTTTTCCAATGCTTCCACATCCTTCCTGAAATATGGGGACCAGAACTGTATACAATATTCCAAGTGTGGCTGTACCAGCGTTTTGTACAGTTGCAGCATGATATTGCGGCTCCAGAACTCAATCCCTCTACGAATGAAACTTAACACATCGTATGCTGCCTTAACAGCACTATCAACCTAGGTGGCAACTTTCAAGGATCTATGTCCATGGTCTTCAAGATCCCTCTGCACATCCACACTACCAAGAATCTTTCCATTGACTCAGTACTCTGCATTCCTGTTATTCTTCCAAAGTGAATCACTTCACACTTAGCTGCATTGAGCTCCATTTGCCACCTCTCAGCCCAATTTTACAGGTTATCCGAGTCCCCCTGCAACCTGTAACATTCTTCCAAACTGTCCACTATTCCACCAATAGTGTCATTTGCAAATTAAGTAATCCATCCACCTCTGCCTGCATCTAAGTCATTTATAAAAATGACAAACAACAGTGGTCCCAAAACAGATCCTTGGTGGTATACCACTAGTAACCGGACTCCAGGCTGAATATTTTCCATCAACCACCACTCACTGCCGCCTTTCCGAAAGCCAGTTTCTAATCCAAACTGCTAAATCACCCTCAATTCCATGTCTCTGCATTTTCTCCAACAGCCAATCATCCAGATGTCTTTTAAATGGTGTAATTGTACCAGCTTCCACCACTTCCTCTGGCAGCTCATTCCATGCAGGTACGACCCTCAGTGTGAAAGAGTTGTCCCTGAGGTCCCTTTTAAGTCTTTTCCCCCTCTCACCCTGAACCTATATCCTCTAGTTCTGAATTTTTTTTTAAACAGAGGGCTGCAGAGGTTGGATCATTAGGTTTATTCAAGGCTGGAGTAGACAAATCAGGGTTATTGGGAAATGGTGGGAAAGGGGAGTTGACAACGATTGAATCAGCTAAGTTTTCATTGAATGAATGAGAAGGGCTTATGCCCGAAACGTCGATTCTCTTGCTCCTCGGATGTTGCCTGACCACACTCTCGACTCTGATCTCCAGTATCTGCAGTTCTCGCTTTCTTCTCCTTGGATGGCAGAGTTTATCTGTAGTGGCTTCTCCTATTCCTACGTCCTGCGGTTGACAGCTCCCGTAAGCTGTGCAGAGGCGGTGTTGTGAAGCCATAGCCGTTCAGGGGTGGAAAAGAAAATTGACGTGGAAAAACCACTTTGAGAGGTAATTGCAAAAGTTGCAATTAAAGAGGACACAGACCTTAAGGGTTAACACGTCAGGATTGTCAACAGCACTTGCAGATGACAGCCCTCCCTCTTCCTTGGACTCTGTGGGAGTTGCTGCCCAGGACCTTCCCGTTTGGTCATCGGCGCTATGTCACGGAACGCAGCTCCGCACATGCGCCGGCTGCGAAGTAAAACCCCCCTGTCGAGGAAGGAGATGATGGAGAGTGTTAGGAACGGGGGGAGAGTCAGGGGTTATGCCCGTTTGAATGGACCAATCCGCTGACCCGTTTCAGCCGACCTCCAGCCACGCGGAGGAAGGCCCCTTGTGCGATTGGTGGCCGCTTTTGACGGACGGCGCAGTTTGCCAACCCATACCCACGTTTGTCCCAAGGCCGTTCCCCGGAGGCGGTGGTTGGTGCGCCTGCGTAGGGAAAGGGGCGGGACCTACCCGGAAACCAATCGGCGAGACGGAGTGGGTGGTGAAAGACAGATCCATTGACAACCAGATACTTGACGCAGGCGCAGTGAAGGTGAAGACGGTCGTTTTGCGGCAGTTAGCGCAGGCGCAGTGATGATGAACGCTGGCGGTTAGCGCAGGCGCGGATGGAGTTGGGGGGAGCGAAGGGACGATGAAGTTTTGAAGTGTCTGTGTCCGTCTTCTCTGTCTGTCTTCAGAGTGAGCAGAGAGTTTACAATTAAATGTTCTGGCCTGGAAAGGCAGTACGGTGATGGACCAGACGCAGCCGCTGTGCTGGGAGGCGGAGGAGCAGGAGGTGTCGGGAGACTGTGACCGCGAGCCCAGGGGCCGCCTCAGGGTGTTCGCAGGGAGCGAGAGACCCGAGACTGGTGAGGGGGAGGGGACACAGGCGGGTGAGGGTGAGGGGGAGGGGACACAGGCGGGTGAGGGTGAGGGGGAGGGGACACAGGCTGGGGAGGGGGA
>NC_057746.1:34131888-34175452 GCF_004010195.1 Chiloscyllium plagiosum
TGAGAGATAGAGAGACAGAGAGAGAGAGAGAGAGAGATGCAGTGAATGTCAAAGGGAAACCAACACGCGCAACACATCGTTCAGACCAACACAGACAGGGAGGGGAAGTGGGAGTGCACAGATTGGGGAGTGGGGTGCACAGGGAGGGGGAGGTACAGACTGTGGATGGGGTGGGTGCACAGGATGGGGAGCAGTGGAATGCACAGTGTGAGTGAAATGGTCCACAGGCTGGTGGGGGCTGGGGAGCAAATGCACAGGCTGGGGAGAAGGCATGCAATTTGGGTGAGAGGTGCAGGCTGGATGCTTGAAACGTCAACTCTCCTGCTCCTCGGATGCTGTCTGATCCGCTGTTCTTTTCCAGCGCTAGATTTTTGATTCTGATTTTCAGCATCTGCAGTCCTCGCGTTTTCCTGGAGAGGGAGGGAATGTAGCCTAGAGTGTGAAGGGTGGGATTGTGGGGGTAGGACAGTGTATTCTGGAGTGGAAGGGGTGCAGTCTGCCTGGGAGCTTATTCACTCATGCCAAAGCACCAATACTGGAATATCTACACTGGAAATCTGGAATTGTAGCCTGCATGCCATTTCTTTCCTCCCCCACCTTAGTTACCTGTCTCCCAATGCGTGATTTTAATAATTTAAAATGCACCAGCTGCTGAGGTGGGATTTGAGCCCATACCCCAAGAGCATTATCTTGATGTTTACAGCATAAAATGAGGCTATTCAGCACATTGTGTCCATGCTTGTCAACAAAGGTTTGATTATGTTAGAATGCTTGGCCCATATTATAACATGCTGGTTTGGTCACAACTGGAATATTATCTCTTTACCACTGCACTGATCCTCCTTGGTGCCATAGTTCATTAGTTTTCTCATGTGTATTGATGCAGATCTGACTTGCCACCATCTCAATTGATTTCACCGCTGTTGTTAAATTATCTCACACTTCATCCTGGATAAGCAGCGGCAGCATGGTGGCCGAGTGCCTCACAGTGCCAGGGCCATGGATTTGATTCTAGCCTTATCGACTATCTGTGTGGAGTTTGCGCATTCTCCCTGTGTCTGCATGGGTTTCCTTGGGTGCTCCGGTTTCCTCCCACAATCCAAAGATGTGCAGGTTAGATTGATTGGCTGTGGGGAATTGTCCATTGTGTCCAGCGATTTGCAGGCCAGATGGATTAGCCATCTGAAATGTGGCGTTACACGGATAGAGCTGGGGGTGGGTCTGGGTAGGATGCTCTTCAGAGGGTCGATGTGCACTCAGTGGGCTGAGTGGCCTGCTTCCATACTCTAGGGATTCTGTGATTACTTCCAAAGAGGTATTGGCAAGATTAAAGCCATTGTTTTGAGCTTCCACTCCATATGCCCATTTCCTAGCTGCTGACTCCATACCTCTCCGTGGCAACCATCTAATTAAGCCAATCTGTTTACAGTCATTGTGTCACATTTGACCCCAAGATGAGCTTCTGACTTTATTCACTGTCTGCCTATTTCCATCTGTGTATCTGGAACGAAGAACCAGGCTGGTGGTGACCATGTAAGCCCTGTTGGTTGCTTTGGCAATCTACTTGGTTGACTACTGCACTTTAGGGAAAAGAATTTACCATTCTTAAGTGGTAAGGCCTAAGTTTGACTCCAGACCCTCAGCAGCATGTTTGATTCTTAACTACCCTGTGAAAAAGCCAAGCAAGCCCATCAGTTCTCGGACAAATGGGGTTGCCAAAAAATGCTGGCCTTGTCACTAGTAATTTGCCTACCTTGGCTTGTGTCTCAGCTTCTGTACTGCTGACCTCCCCATTTACACCATTGTTATCTCTAGACTCAAATAGCTTAATGCATCCAAAATCCTGCTGCCCGTGTCTCACTTTGCAGCAAGGCACTACGCTCACTGACATACCTCGCCTTTTCCTAACACACTAATTGGTTTCAACCCCACACCCCCAATACACATGCAGTCTTCTGATTTTGGTCCCTTGTACATTCTGAATTACCATTGCTCCACCTCTTGGGGCAAGAATTCAGTTGCTGGCCCCAAGTTCTGGGTTGGGTTTTCTGTTCTTAAATGCAGTGTTGTACATTGTTTTATAATGTTGTGGGTATCATGCGGATATTTTAAAATAAAACAAAGAACTGCAGATACTTGAAATCTGAAATGAGACTAGTGGGTTAGAACACTAACCTGGAAATGTAGACTGTTCTTCTCCCTCCAGATCCTGCCAGTCCTGCTGAGTTTCTCCAACGGTTTCTGTTTTTGTTCCTGGATATTTTGTTACTTTAATGGCACTATATAAATAGTTGTGCATTAGGACAGAATGTGAGTATTGCTGTGAAGGGAAGATCCTGTTCTCACCCTCTGAACAGAATTCAGAAAAACCAAATCTCAGTTTAGACAGAATATGAAGAGGGTGATGATTGGATGGCAAGTGGACTCTCTTTGATAGTGCATGGTAAGATATCTAAGTAACAGTTTAGTGCCGATCTTTTCTTTAAATTTAAACAAGGAAAGTCAAATTTGATTGTTCAAGGCATTGCTGTGGGGATTGTACCTGAGAATGGCAGTTCCCTAAGCTTTTGTTGAAAAAGGCACCATGCCTGTACTTAGTCTCCTTGTTTGTAAAGGACAAAGCTGTGTCTGAATATGTGTAACTCCCAACTTGTGTAAATGAATCATGTTGCAGGCCTGACTCTCCAATCTTAAAATATTTTTTTGTGTACAGTAGTTCTTAGTATATGCAGCATCAGTTATTGCTAGCTTTGAGACTTGGTATTCATGCAATTTTGTCCTGATGATTCCAAGAGGAAGGAGCTTGAACTGCACATGTCTTCAACAATGGTAATGAGTTTTTGAAATCAAAACAAAAAAAAATTCAAAACACTTAGCAGGTCTGACAGCATCTATGGAGACAGAATTGGAGTTGACTATTTTAATGTCTTGTTTGAGAAACCGCTTCTGCTTTAGTGTGGAACTTGCTTATCCTAGCATTGGGTTGCTTAGGTCTCTGAAGTGAAATCTTTAACCCCAGCACTTTGGATTTTAGACATGTTTCCCCCTTCCTGTACCAAAGTGGGTAACGGTCATGACAACTTGAGCATCCCATTTAAGCCCTTAAACACATTGCATTGCATTTTTTGGGACTCAGTAAAGACAGAAACTCCTCGTGACACCAGATTGAGCTGGAAATGGGTTGGAAACCATAAAGCATTTCAACAGGAAATGATCTACGAATAAATACAAGTGAGAGGGTGAAAAAATTATTTTGTTTATGGGGCACTGAAATTGTCACCAAAGAGGGAATGCCTAACAACATTAATGTCGTGCTAGCTGAAGTGGTGTTTATCACTGGGCAAGTAGTATCCTTTGAACAATTGACTTGTTTGAAATTCAGGTTTCAAGTGACTGTGAAGCTATTTCTTATCCTTTTTAGTTGGGATTTGGCTTTCATCTCTGTCATACACCAAAATGGGGAAAACTGGTTAGAGTTTGTACCTCCCATTCCTATTCACTGATTGTCGATGAAAGGTTTGGGTATGGTTGGAGAACAGGGCCATGATCCACAAAATCCATGCCAACATTTTTAAACTTTTGTTTAGGAGTGTGGAGGCATCTTTACAAAGAAAGAGAGCATCTTTCATGACCTCACAACGTTACAAAACATTTTACAACCAATCAAGTATTTTGAAGCACAGTAACCTGTGTAATTTGCAAATTCCAGACAAGATCCCACTTAAGCGTTAAGTTGAGTTTTGTACCTATCTAAGGAAACAGATGGGGTCTGGGCAATGCACTGTCTCTGTGTGTTGGGCTGTATTTTGTGCTGAAGTTTCTGGTTTGATCGTATGGTGCTGAATAAGAATCCTACCCATTGAACCATAACATTTGCTGTGTATGGGACTAACTGGAAGGCTGCTGTTATTTGTGGAACCATGGGCAGTGAAATAAAAAGGGCTCTGGGACGGTGTTGGCTCATTTTTGCAGATTGTAAATTTTAAACAAACATGTTTCAGTTTGTTTCTGTGCCCATTGCAGGTTTTCTGTTGTACCAAGGTGAAAACATTATCGGTAGACACGAGAGCTGTCACGTCCACATCCCCGTCTCGTCTGTGTCCAAAAGGCACGCGGTGATTGAGATCGATGGCGACTCCCAACTGATTTATGACTGCAACAGCCTGAACAAGACCCGGCGCAAGAACGTTGTCCTCAAGCCTGACATCCGCTACGCCATCAATGACGGCGACCTCTTCCTTTTTGCTGATGTTGCCTGCCAGTACGTGCTGCTATCACCATCAGCAACACCGGCTGGAGACTCTGGTTCTGAAACTGACTCGGAGTCCCTGTTTCCCCACGCAAAGCCAGGCTCGGGGGACCAGCAGCTGGATGACAATGATGCAGCCGGTGACTATTTGGAATCGGCAGATGATTCACTTGTGCTCTCACCCACCCAACCCTATCACACCAAATCGGTGGTGATTTCCCTTCGGTCTGATACCTACGTGAAGGAGTCTGAGGATGATGACACACCATGGAAGTGCAGTGGTAAGCAAATGTAGTAAACTCTTTGTTTACTACATTCCCTTTGTGACATATTTACAACAACTTTATTATTTACTTGTGCACTTTTTCCTCATCTGACAGCACTTATTTTTAATCCATTTCTTAAAGATTATCGTGGACTACTTTTTTTGCTTTTCTCACGGTAAAGAAAGGCAGACTGCATTTACATCATGCCTTTCACTGCCTAGGGACTCCAAGGAAAAGAGTTTTCCTTAAACAGAAAGGTGCCGGTGCTAAAGTGTAGGAAACGTGACCATTAATTTCATGCATGACATAAACGACCAAATAAACACTGTTCATTGTATCCATGGCTGACCTTCTGGCTGAACTGTACTTTCTCACCCTGTTCCAACATCTCTCAATTCCCTGAGAGATCAAGCATCCACCTACTCCGGCCTTGAATCCACTCCCTGAAGCAGCATTCACAACTCAAAGTTGAATGGACCGAGCTTTGATTGGCAGGGGAACTGACAGGATTTTTTGTAATGGTCTCATGAAGTCTGTGTAGAGAGTTCCAAAGATTCACAACTTTGATGGAAATATTTCTCCCAGCACCTGAGTCCGGGATGCCTGACCCTTCTCTTGAGCCGCTGACCTCGAGTACTAAACTCTCCAGCTGAGAGAAATGGTTGCTTCGAATCCCTTCAAATTCTTGTGTGCTCCTCTTGTGTTCACCCTTCGTTTCTCTAAATTCCAGGTAGTACAGGACTGATTTACCCAGCCACTTGCCTGTGGGCGGCATGGTGGCTCAGTGGTTAGCACAGCTGCCTCACAATGCCAGGGACCCAAGTTTGATTCCCTCCTCGGGTAGAAGACTGTGTGGCGTTTGCACATTCTCCCCGTGTCTGCCTGGATTTTATCTGGATGCTCCAGTTTTTCTCTGCAATCCAAAGATGTGCAGATCAGGTGGATTGACCACGCTAAGTTACTCATAGTGCCCATGGATGTATAGGTTATGTGGATTAGCCATGAGTAATGCAGGGTTACAGAGATTGGATAGGGGGCTGTGTCTGGGTGGGATACTGTCCAGATGGTTACCTGTGGACTCAATGGACAGATTGGCCTATGTCCGCACTGTAGGGATTCTACGATTCTGTGCTGGCTGTTTTTCGACATGATCTGTATCTGAATGTCAGAGAGCCACAGCATCTCATCAGGAGTGGCTCAGTGAGTAGAACTCTCTCTCTTGCCTCTGAGCCAGAAGATGGTGCAGCAAATTCCCACTCCTTTAATTTGTGTACACTCCAGGCTGCTACATCTAGTGCAGTCCTAAGGGAGCACTGCATGTTTGAAAGTGCCACCTGTCATGCCTACAGCTGAGGTGGCATCAGTCCATGAGTAGATTTCAGAGATCCCTCTGCAACTTCTTATTTTAAAAGAAAAGGTAGCTCTCTGCTTTGTCCTGGCCCATCTTTATCCCTTGTTCAACATTGCTTAGAAACAGGTAGTTTGGTTCATTGAGAAAGTGAGGACTGCAGATGCTGGAGATCAGAGCTGAAAATGTGTTGCTGGAAAAGCGCAGCAGGTCAGGCAGCATCCAAGGAACAGGAGAATCGATGTTTCGGGCATAAGCCTGAAGAAGGGCTTATGCCCAAAACGTCAATTCTCCTGTTCCTTGGATGCTGCCTGACCTGCTGCGCTTTTCCAGCAACACATTTTCAGTTTGGTTCATTGCTCATAATATGCTTACTTGTCTTTTTTAGTAAGTACCGTGAGGGACCTCTTCTTTAGTTTTCTATTTCTTGAATGCAATCAGGAAAGCAAGTGTAGACATTAGGGAGAGATGATGATGTTACTGGACTAGTAATCAGAGGTCCAGGCTGGTGCTTGGGGCATATGGATTTGAGTCCCATCACAGCAGATGGTGAACTCTGCATTCATTTCATAAAGTCTGGAATTAAATCTGCCTAATGACCATGAAAACACATCTGGTTACCTCAAATCTTTTAGGCAAAGAAATCTGCCATCCTTACCTCCGTCAACTTGTATGTGACTTCGGACCCATAACAGAGCAGTTGACTCTTTTGTTACCCTCTGAAAAAGCCCGGGAAGCCACATAAAGGGCAAACAGGGTTGGGTAACAAATGATAGTCTTGCTAACATCACAACATCATGTGAACTAATAAAGGAATGCAAAACCTTTACTGCCCCAAGTACCATGAAACTTTGGCCCTTGGGTAGTTATGATGAGACGTGATAATGAGAGGCTGTCTTATGTTTGTATTTCCAGCACCATTCACTGCCCGAGATGGCCAGCATCCGAGTGCCATGGCACGTCAAACTCCATCAGTGCATGTTGTTCCCGAGAGGTATGATTCCTAAATCTGAGTCTTCCGTGTGGAAGTGGGGTGGGAATTGAAATGAGGACCCTTGGAGGGGGAGGCATTTAGTGATGTATTGAATAAATTGAGACAGAAGGACCTGTATTTGTATAGTGCCTTCATGACCCAAGTCATCCCAAACTATTTTATAGTCTCACTGCTGTATTGTAGGTAGCCAGTCTGCTGTCAGTGAGCTTCCTCAGATAGCAGTGGGAGAAATGACCAGAGAACTTTGTAACGATTAAGAGAGAATATTTGACCAGGGTACAGGGAGAGCTCCCCATGTTCTTTGAACCGAACAATGGGATCACTTGCTGGGGAAGATCAATTTACCTGAAAGACAGACAAGAGAAAGGCAGAGAAGGATGTCTTGGTATGGAGGGAGTGAGCCACAGCTAGTGCAGAGTGTATACACCTGAAAGGCCTGCTTTTCTGCTGTAAATTTTATATAATTATATGTAATTATTCTCTAGCCTGGTCCATTGTTTTGAGTGGAAGTGTGCTACAAGGCTCTTAACCATGGGGTTATGCATTAGATGTATCTTGAATGTGATCTTAACCGTGGGCTTTTGTTAATAATGTTTGGAATGTGTGTGATTTCTTAAAAAGTAAAAAAAAATTGTTATTTTTGTACCTTTAGTCATTATGTTGTTAGTGTAGTGGAAATGATGCAATATAACAGATCAATCGTGATGGAAATGATCCCCCTGATGTTTCTGACTGCAGTACTAGGGAGGGGTGGGGAGGGTGTTCCCAAAGTTTTGAAATGAAATATTATGGGCAGTGAGAGATGGACAGCGGACTGGAAAAGACATCTAAAACCTGAAGGAGGAATTCAAATATTGGTGTAATTCTGAAGAATCAAATAGCATACTCTGGTTGAATAATTGAGATGTTGCAATTGGTGGATTTTTAACCGAGGAAAGTACTAAATAAATGTTTGGACTTTTGACAGAGTAAGACCTTAAGACGCAGGAGCAAAATTAGCCCACTTGGCCCATCAAATCTGTTCCACCATTCGATCATGGCTGAAATGTTTTTCAGTTGCATTCTCCTGCTGCCTTCTATATCCTTTGATCTCCTTACTAATCAAGAACCTTTCTAACTCTGTCTCAGAGACACTCAATGACTTGGCCTCTAGCGTTCTGCGGCAATGCCACAGGTTCACTACCCTGTGACTGAAGACATTCCTGCTCATCCAGACTAACTCGAACACTTACTACTCCCTACTTGCCTCCACCCCACCCACAAAATCACAAGCTTCTGGCTTATCCTGCCCCATCCAAAAAAATACTATCACTTACTGTTTCCTCCCCGTCACTCAACTCGAAACCACTCCTGCAACCAGATGGACACTGGAGTCGTAAGAACAGGGCTGGAATGCACACTGTGCCAATAACTCCACCTTACACCGTGCAACAGCCTTTAACTGTTTCCTTTAGCTGCTGTGCTTGTGCTAGTTGGAATTATGTTTTAGGGGGAGCCAAGTTTCACTGTGAAAATTCTGTACCACGCTTAGAGAGGATGCTAAGGCCTTGAAGTTGTTGAGATTTACTAGACATGAAGGTTTCTTAAGATGTTGAGGGAGAGGACAGATTTGTTTATTTCTCCCAACTGTAGAACACATTAATAACAATATTCAAATTCAGAACTGTAATACGTTAAATTTGGTGTAAAGCTTTCCAATGGTAAGAGAGCCAGTAACCAGAAAGCATTGATTTGAGAAGAAACAGGGCGAGGGATGAGGCGAGTTTTTTTTATTTTTGTACAGCACAATGTCCTGCTCTGGATGTCCTGCCTGAAAGGGTCTATCACTTTCAAAAGATGTTTGATATCTCTGAAAGGAGGAAAGATGGCAAGGTTGTAGGGAACGATCAATAGAGTAGTGCAGTCGGATAGAGGCTTGTTTAAAGAGTCAGCACAAATTGTTAGGGGTCAATTGTATCCTGTGTCGGAAGATTCTATGATCTCGGGAGGTTAACAATATTTTTAATCGGTCTCGTTCTCCAGCGATGAAGAAGAGGGTGAGTCGTCTCATTCCAATCTTCAGTCAAAGCAGCTGCATTACGACAGTGAGACTGATCTGGAGGAAGATCAGGAACCTGGTGAAAAATGGACAGAACATTGCACTGAGCGCCTAGTCAACAGTAGCCATGTGAATTCTGAAATGGCAGGCATAGAAGAGCAGCAAGCTGATGACACGCCTCCACTGACTAACATTGCTGTCTCCGACTGTTTGAAGACTGTCCAAGAAATGGACGTTCTGGAGGACGCACTTGACCGTGATGCAGGAAGGACGTCCACCTGGGAGTCAGGTGCCCCACCAGCTGCTAATCATCTGCCCCATTTCAGCCGGGACAGTGATGATGAAGAGGAGGACTCACTATTAACCAGCAATGCCTTGCCACCGGACACCAAAACAGATTCCAATCTCACCGAAGGTGTTGGCCTTCAAGTGGCAGAGGCTTCTACCTGTGACAGGGGCTTGATCCATCCAGGTACTAGGGAAGAAAGCAGTCACGTGGACCTCTCTGCAGACCACGACACAAACTCAACAGGGGATGCTAAAGAAACAGCAAGTGGTGTTAATGAGAGGAAGCCACTGGAGGAGAACAGTGACACTGACATTGATGATGGTAAGTTTATTAAAGTTTCTAGTCATATCTGTGGGTTTTTAAAAACAAATCTTCAAATCAAGCCCTTAGCCAGGTGAGTTGCAAAAGTCTCGGGTATGAATTGTTTGGTCTAGATTGACACTAGTTCTTTTCCGAAATTGGCCACTATCTTAGCCCCAAAGTACAATCCAATCAATCCAGCAAGTTGGAGGGTCAGCTGGTAATTGAAATGAGAAGCAGGAAATTTAATTCAAGACTGACCAGTGGCAGCAGATGCCAAACTGGCATCAGTCTTTTGTTATTAACTGCCTGTGGTGTGTCCTGAAAGATGCACGTAACTTTGCGGACGGGAGGAAGGCACAAACTGAAACAATCCTATTGGTTCCATGTGAGGGGAGGAGAGAGATATTTGCTAACCTGAATAGTGACTCGTGCTTGTGATCCTCCTGTAACTGGCTGTAGAGAGAGATGACCATTGGAAACTCATATTTCATTTCCTTTCTCAAATGTGCCATGCCCTTATAACCAAGTGTCTTGCTATTCCGAACTGTCGAGTTAACGAATCATGTCCAAGCCATTTTAATCAGGTGTGTGTCATGAAGCGTATCATGAATAAATTCAATAAGGAGTTCAGGAGAAACCTTGTTAGCAAAGAAAATGAGAACGTGGAAATTGGAATCTTTGAAGCAGATCAGATTGATGTATCTGAGGCAAAGCCAACACAAAGGAGGAAGGAATCGAGTTTATGCTGATGGGGTGAGATGGTAATGTGGGAGGAGGCTTGGGTGGACTCTGAACAGTCTGATTATATTTGTAAGTTCTTTGTGAGTCATTCATCTGCCAGTGGCAGATCTTTGTGATTGACTTAATGAGAGAGACGCTTCTATTTGAACACAGATATTGAGTCATACGCTCTGGAAGCAACTCAGTGCTTCACGCTGAATGTTTCGGACACCCAGGATGAGGCAGCAAGGGAAAACAATCACACGCCAGATGGTGAGTGCTTTTCTCAAGTTTTTTTTGTTATTTTCAGTAGTGTATTCCTTGTCCCTGGAGCTGAGAATTCAAGATTGTACAGATGAAGTCATTCATTCATTCATTGTCAGTCCTTCTCATCCACTGTCAGGGCGAGTTTGTAGGCGGCTGTACAGAACGATATGGCTTCTGCAGGCTCTGTTGCACTTGGGGTAGGAAATGGTCACGGGAAGAGGTGGTGTGGTGGCAGCGTGCTCTTTTCGCTGCTTTTGTTGGCTTCTACTTTCTCCTGATGGCTAGTCTTGAGGGACTCCACACCTTCCTGGATGCTGCTCCTCTACTTAGGATGGCCTTGGGCCAGTGATTATAGATAGTATGGTGCTGGAAAAAGCAAGTCAGGCACCATCTGAGGAGCAGGAGATTCAATATTTCGCAGGACCCTGATGATTCCTCCTTGGGCCAGGTGTCTGTGGGAATGCTGCACTTTGTCAGTGAGGCCTTGACAGTATCACTGAAGCGCATACTGTGTCCAGCTGGGGCTCGCCTGCAGTTGTGGAGCTGGGAGTAGAGCACCTGTTTGGGTCATAGTGGGGGGGTGGGGGTGGCAGCGTTGTTAGGACTGCTCCAAGGTGTCTGCTGTAGGCAGTCCGTGTCTCAGAGCCTTACAGGAGGGCAGGCACCTCCACAGCTCTGTAAACCATGACCAGACGGAGTACTGCCTTGTTGGAGAAAGAATACTCAAGCGTGCTGCACCTTTTTGACTGAGTTGGTAAACCTTTGCCTCTGTAGATAGTGATAATAGATTTCATGAGGATGATCAGCGCTGTGCTCACTGTGTCCTGGCTAATATTTATCCCTCAAACAATATCATTTAAATGAGTACAGTAGTCACATTTTTAAAATTAGTAATAGTGTGAAGTAACTCAAGATACTGCAGATGCTGGAAATTGATAGAAAATATCACTGAGAAGAGAGATAGGTGCTGAATCTAGTCTAATATTGGGGGAATGCCAAATTTCAAATGATATTTGCTACAAGAGAATAGTTCTGATTGGTTGACTAGTTAGTTCTGTGTGAATTCTTGCCATGGGAATGGAAATAAAACTGAAAATACTGGAAGTACTCAGCAGGTCAAGCAGCATTTGGGGAAAGAGGCTGTGACCTTTTTCAGAATTGGCAGAAGTGTGCTACATTGAGGTAGAATGGAGGGGTCTTGGGGAAAACAGAAAGAATTTGTATTTTCGAGCATCTCATCACAACTGCTGGACATTCCCAAGCACTTCACAGCCAATGAGCTATTTTGTTGTATAATAACTTGTTTTGTGAGCCGACACAGCAACTAAAGTTTGCATGCAGTTTAGGTTTCACAAAGACCAAACAGTTCAACTGTTTTCCTTTCAATTGCTCTTTACTGATGGTTATAAATTAGGCAGGACACGGAGAGAGTTTCCTGCTCCTCTTCAGATACTTCCAAAGGCTCTTATATTAACAGAGTAGAAAAATAATCACTCTTTCATGTAGCCGGTTTTTATTGGGCAGTGATATTTGAGGAGAAAGTGAGGACTGCAGATGCTGGAGATCAGAGCTGAAAATGTGTTGCTGGAAAAGCGCAGCAGGTCAGGTAGCATCCGAGGAGCAGGAGAATCGACGTTTCCGGCATGAGCCCTTCTTCCTGAAGAAGGGCCCATGCCCAAAACATCGATTCTCCTGCTCCTTGGATGCTGCCTGACCTGCTGTGCTTCTCTAGCAACACATTTTCAGCGCTGTGATATTTGAGTAAGCTACCAACCATGCGATTTCGCTCTTGCTCCCAGTTGTCTGTCCTTTTACGTAATGCATTTTATCCTTTCGCAGGTTTTGGATGATACTGGCTAGGCCAGCATTTATCGCTCATTCTTTGTGGTCCTGGAGAAGGTTCAGATGTGCTGCAGTCCTTGTGGCAGGGGGACACCCACAGTTCAGTCAGGGAGGGAGTTTTAAGAGTTTAACTCAGTGACATTGAAGGAACAGTGATACATTTCCAAGTCATTTCAAGTGTGGAAATGACAGTTGAGTGGTAATATCACTAGATGATAATTTAGAAGTCCATATTAATATTCTGAGGACATGAGCTTGAATCCCTCCATGAAAAATGAAGTATGAATTCAGTAAGAAAAAATCCAGAATAAAATGATGTTAATAATGACCATGTAACCACAGTCAATTGTGGTAAAAATCCATTTGTTCATTAATGTCCTGAAAGGGAAGCAATCTGCCGTCCTTACCTAGTCTAGTCTACATGTGACTCCAGAGCTACAGCAATGTGGTTGACTCCTAACTGCCCTCTGGACAATTGGGGATTGGCAATAGCCAATGATTGCCACGTCCCATCTCTGGAATGTTTTCAAAGTCACTATTCATGTTGGTGGTGGAGGGAATGGATCTTTAAGGTGGTGAATGTGATACCAATCAAACGGGCAACTTTGTACTAGATTATGTCAGGCTTCTTGGGTGTTGTTGGAACTGCACCCAGTCGGTGAACTGAGGAGAGACACCTGACTTGTGTCTTGTAGATGGTGGATAGGCTTTGGGGAGACAGTAGATGAGTTAGTTTGCCACAGAGCTCCCAATCTCTCACCTGCTGTTGTAGATGCTGCAAGTTTACAGCTGATCTGATTCAGTTTCTGCTCAATGGTAATCCCCAGGGGATTGATAGTGGGCTATTTACACTGATAATGCCTTTGAATGTCGATGCACGCCATCAAGGGATCTTTGTTGTTGTTACCACTCCTCCTTCCAAGGTTCTGTTGGTAGAACCAGTGTTTAAATTGCCATTTAAATCAAGAAAGCTCTGGCTTCAATCCCCTAACTATGCCAAATGAATGCTTTCTCCTGGGTGTCAGTTGAGGTTGCTAACCTGTGTCCTGTAATCTAATATCCTGTTCACAGTTCCCACTGGAAGGAATAATAATTTAAAAATCACAATCAATGTGGCATCCTAATTAGCATCTAAACCGCTCCTCTGAGGTCCATCTGAATTTCTTTCTGATCCTGACTGTGAGATGCTACACTATAAGAGTGAGATTGATGTTGGATGAATTTGGCCATGATACCTTCTCTGAGAAGCCACCTCTTGTCATCGGGCTGATGCTCATTTCATTCTGTCTCCTTTCTACCACAGCTGGCATTACAGCAGGTGCTAACACTGAGGAGAAACCCTCACAGTTGCTCACCTGTCAATCTCCCACCTTCAACAAAGAGCCTTTCAAGGGTAAGCAAGGTTTAACCGCATTTACTCTGTTCACAAGTACTCAACAGGTTTTGTCAGAGAAAATTAGTCTTCGCTGCACTTTGTTCATTTCATTACTTAAGGTTTCAGAAAGGAATATCACGGATTTCAGAGTCTGAGGGCACAGTGTGAGACTTCCTTTTCAAAGGAAGCTCTGTATCATTAATAACAGGAAGGTTGGCAGTATTTGTGAAGAGGGAAACATAGTTAATGTTTCAAGGTCAATATAAGTGTTTCTGAGAACTGACAGAGACTGTAAAATGGTGTTCTTTATGCTGTTGACAGAAAGGAAATTGAATTGAATTAGCTTTATTGTCACATGCTCGCATGAATACAGTGAAAAGTTTCCAAGTTACAACGCCATCTTAAGTACAAAGGTAGTTAGATACAGACTCTTAGGTACAATGCAAAATAATTATGGAAAAAAAAGTGTAATAAGTTAAACAGTACAGTCCTCACAAAAAAAAGTGGGAAAACAAACAACGCCACACTCTCTAAATGCCTGGCCATGCTGGACGTACGCTCCTCACGAGAGTTCGATCTCCCCCACCCCCGCTTTGGGCTAGACCAAGTTCCCTCTGGGCTGCCTGCTCCTGCACCCCCAGCTAGAGTCCCGCTCAGGTACAGCTCCAGGGCCCCAGCCATTTCTGGATCTCCGAGAAGCTGCAATGCTACTGATTTGAGTTCTGCCTGGGCACACCAGCTGCCTTGTGGCCAACCGTGAAGGACCCCTGCTGCTGCTGTTGCCATTGCTGCCTCCATAAGTTAACAGAGAAAAGAGGAACTTAAATCAAAATGAAAAATGGTGAGAAAAGGAGTGGGCGATCTCCATCTCAGGAGCCCTCCTCCATCACCATCTTGGTCTTGAAGAGGCTTAGGGGATGTTGATGTAAGAAAAATGGAGGATAGAGGTCATTCTCTGAAGCTGTGGCACTCAATGTGGAGTTGTCCATTACACCCAAAATGTTACAGCGCAGTACAGGCCCTTCGGCCTTCTATGTTGCGTCGACCTGTGAAAATAATCTGATGCACGTGCAACCTACACCATTCCATTATTATATATATGTATTTCCAATACCCATTTAAATGCCCTTAACGTCAGCTCTGCATCTTATCTATATCTCTCTGTAATCCGCAACAACCTTCGGCACTATCCACAACTTTGCCTATCTTAGTGTCATCTGCAAATTTACTTACCAATTCTGCTGTCTACAGCAGGGTACCACCAAACACACCTTCCTCTCCCCTACGCTGTCAGTGTTCTGCAAGTGCCATTTGCTCACAACATTCAGGTCTGCTCCTCCGTCACTCCTAACACTTTTTTTACACTCCCATGTCACCTTCCTGTGCAATCACAGAAGATGTGGCATTTGCTTATTCAGCTTCTCTGTGTCGAAGGCTCCAAGTTCACCTTCCAGGTGAGGTAGCGTTTCATGAACTACTTTCAATCTAATCAACAATTGGTGGCTCATAATTTTGTCATCTTTACATTAGCGAGAGCCAAACACAGACAGGCTGACTGCTTTGTGTAACACTTCTGCTGTGACAGTGATGGGATGAAATGGGCAAAATCTAGTTTTCTGCTGTGTGCCACCTTTACTCTGTAGATTCAGAATTTCCACACCAGATAGGCATTCCTCTGTCTTTGACAGCTGAGTGCAGTGTAAATAGAGAGAACCATGCAATACCACAGGTGCTCAAGAGTGTTTACCTTCTTGTGAGCTGTCTGCAGAGAGTTTTGTTCGGTATCTAACCCAGAGAGTGCACTGCTTTCATCAACTGTGTCAGCATCCTTTGCCCTGTTCAAGCTGAACATCCTGTATGTTATCATAGACCCTTACTTCTAGCCCCGGTGTTTTTCTATTTCTGTTACCTTGCCTTATTACAGAAAGGGCAATGAATTCACATTTATGCAGCAACCTCGATCTCTGAACATCTCAACATTTTTTAATAGCCCATCAACAACATCTGAAGTACAGTAATTATTGAAACCTAAAAAGCTAGGCCGTCAATCTGTTCACTGCCAAGTTCTTACTTGCAACCTTGACTGGTAATGACTATTCCATCTATTTTAATAAGATTAAATGAGGGCTAAATATTAACCAGGATTCCCAGGAGAACACTGAATCTGTGTCAAAACAGGTTTTTTACTTGTTTCTGGAGACAGACGTGTCAGACCAGATGGTGCTCTCAAGCTCCCAGTTAGGACCCAAACTTATTGCTATCTGGTTCACAGGCATGGGTGGAACCTACCATGTGCTGTCTTTTTGATGTAACTGCTGGGGATATTCAATCAACTTAGTATTGTCGGAATGTGAGACCGATATGTTGTTGGAATGGAACACGCTAACTCTGGTCTTTCACAGCTAAGGCAGACCGAGGTCAATTTTACATCTGTTCTCTTTTTCCCTACAGATAACACTGCAGCAACAAGCAACACCGAGGAAGATCTCACGCAGCCATTCACCTTTCGGTCTCCGACATTCGGTAGAGACGCATGCAAAAGTAAGGCTCACCCATGGAGTTTAAGACTTAGAGCTGAAAGATGCTTTAAATGTCAGACCTGATATGAATAGAAGTCTTTATCGGTGCTCCTGGAGAGACCACGGACTGTTTCTGTAGAATGTGAAGACTGCAGTGAAGCAATAAAATTATTATGGTGCAAAATTGTAGTGCCTCCCTGAGCACGGCGTGCAGAACATGAAGTTTGCCACTGAATGCCAGACTGGCAGTCTTCAGCAAATGATGGGACCAGTGCAGTGTAAATGAAAGTAGATTTACAGCACAGAAACTGGTTTTACTCAGTATGCTTTACTTAACTTGCAGCACACATGGGTTTCATCAACTGTAATGGTTTCATGCCTGAAATCAATCTGTTACCCTGATTCTCTCCGCAGTGTTTTCCACCTCGGCTGTTTGTAGATTTCCATTGCGAAGGGAAAATGAACTTTGTTTAGACGCCATCTTTCAGGGCATGTCAAAATACTTCAGCTCTCGATAAAGTACTTGTCATATGAGCCACATCTGATCGTGCACTCTTCCTGTTTTTCCACAGATAGCAGCGTGACAGTGGGTAATACAGAGGAAGAGGCCACTCAGCCATTCACCTTTCAGTCTCCGACGTTCAGTAAAGACATTTCAAAAGGTGAGATCCCAATGCATGCAGTCAGGGTGAAGTATGTTACAATGGGCTCCAATCATTTTTGTGTCAGACCTGTGGCTGGCTTGAAGTCCTACACAATACTCATGGAAGACACTGTGGGATTTTACTCTGGGCTCTGATGTGTGCAGGGCTGAGATTAAATGACTGGCTGGAATCTAGTTTCTACTGGGTTGTGTAGAATCTGTCGTTCAAAACCAAGCAGAGAAGGTGTTAGTGCCAAGGGCAGTGTTAATGGATGAAGCCTTCCAGTAGGTCATTTGGCCCCTCCAGACTGTTCTGCCTTTCAATATGATCATGGCTGAGCTGTGCCTCAATGTCTTTTTCCCACACTGTCTCTGAACGCCTTGATGCCTTTAATACCTCAAAGTCTCTTGTGAACATGGTCAATGACTAAATCTCCACCGATATTCCTGTTGTATAGAATCTTGAAGGAATTAAGTTAGTCAGTTCAGTTTGGGGTATTTAAGGAAAGTGGTAGGTTGACCATTATTTCAAGAGGATTTGACTAAAGGAGCATCAAAGTCATGCTCCAATCGTGTAGAGCTTTGGTGAAACTGCAGCTAGAGGATGGATTTGATCTCCTTACGCAATGATGTCATGGAGATTGTGCAACAAATCCTAATCAGATCTGATCCCTGCTCTGGAATTTGTTTGAACAGTTGGGTTTCTTGCTTTCAGCTTTGAGCTACAAGTGTCTGAGTAAATAAAGTCCACCTCATCTCATCCTAAGACTGTGATTTTTTTTTTTCTCTCAATTCTCCCCCACCCACCACCTGAACCACAGCCAGGGAATCGCCTTTTCTGCATATACATTATTGAGGTCAGTAAGAAATATGAATGCTTCAACAAGACCATCTCTCAATCTTCTAAACTCTAGAGAATACAGACCCGGTCTCCTCAATTTGTCATCCGTCTGCAGTCCTACCAGAGCAGGGATCAGTCTGATTAGGATTTGTTGCACAATCTCCATGACGTCATTGCGTAAGGAGACCAAAACCATTCCTCTAGCTGCAGTCTCACCAAAGCTCTACACTGCAGATTTGGTGTCCTTATCTGAGGAAGGATGTCCTGACTATGGAGAGAGTGCTGTTAAGATTTCCCAGATTGATTCCTGGGATGGCAGGACTGACCTATGAGGAAAGACTGGATTGGTTGTATGTTCACTGGACTTAGAATGAGGGTTGATCTTGTAGACATGTATAAAATTCTAACAGGACTAGACAAGGCAAATGCAGGAAGGATGTTTCTGATGAGTGGGGAGTATACAACTGGGCAGTCACAGTCTAAGGATATGGGATAGGCCATTTAGGGTCGAGATGAAGATAAATTTCTTCACCCAGAGAGTGGAGAGCCTGTGGAATTCGCTGCCACACTAAGTGGTTGAGGCCAAAACATTGAATGTTTCCAAGAATTAGTTAGATATAGTTCTAAAGAGATTTTGGGTTTGGGTGAGTAATGGGAACAGGGTTCTGAATTGGGTAATGAGCTGTGATCATATTGATACCCATTTCCTGTTCCTATTTTCTGTGTTTGTATATTTTCGGCACAGTTTGCTGCCAGTAAATTGAGGACAGGAGCCCCTTGCTGACTTTATTTTTCCCTATGTGTATCTCAGTCCACCGTGACCCGATGACTACTGCCCTGGTTAATTTCTGTAACAACCTGTTTTTACAAATTGAATCATTTGGAAATCTCCAATTTAAAAAAGAAGGATATTCTGTGTTATTTAAAATCTGCCTCCACCCCCCCCCCGACAGATGTGACAACACAATCAGATGTTTGATGAATCACTGCAGGAACTTCTGTAAGGAAAATAAAACCTTTTTTTTCAGAAGGCGCAATTATAAAATGATACAGTGTAGAAAGAGTCCATTTGGCCTATCATTTGCAGTGTTGGTTTTTCAAAAGTACCAGTCCAATTAGTTCTACTTCAGTCCCCTTGACCACTCACCCCAGTTTTTTGTTTTCAAGTCGCCTGACAAATTTATCCTCTTTGAATATTTATTTGATTATCTCCTGAATTAGCTTTCTGTTTTTGGAGGTTTTGCATTCCAGATCACTGCAACTCTGTGTTTTTATTTAGAAGGTGTCTCCCCTGAGCTTCTGGTAGGATCTGCGTGTGGTTGGTTAGGCCAGCATTTATTGACCCTTCCTTGAGAAGATGATCATGAGCCATTTGATCACCTTCCTGCTGTGGTCCTTTAGCCAATCTCGTTGAATCTACATCCTCTGGTAGGACACCATTGAGTCTAATTGAGACTTCTCATGAATTTGAGCGTTTAGCCTGGTTTCCTGTTGACCTTCTCTGCACAGTGGAGGACAGATGACGATTCTCCAGCCCCTGAGATCCCTCCCCTCCTCATCCAAGGCAAAGGCCTCTGCATCCATCACCACCAATTTGTGGCAGAACATTCATCGAAGACAGTGCAAGACTGTGTTTGAATAATATGTACCTTCAAAATATGTATCATCTTTCATGGCCTTACTTTAGTAATTTACAATTTATCATTGCATTAAAGTGGTCTGGTTCAAAGTTTAAATAATTTTAGAGAATTAGGGGTTAGTAAGAAAGCATATGGTGTTTTGGCTTTCATTAACAGGGGAATGAATTTAAGAGCCGTGAGATCTTGTTGCAGCTGTATAAAACTTTGTTTCGACCGCACTTGGAATACTGTGTCCAGTTCTGGACGCCCTATTATAGGAAAGATGTGGATGCTTTGGAGAGGATTCAGAGAAGGTTTACCAGAATGCTGCCTGGACTGTGGAGGGCTTATCTTACGAAGAGAGATTGACTGAGTTCGGACATTTTTCACTGGAAAAAAGGAAAAGAAGGGACCTAATTGAGGTGTACAAGATAATGAGAGGCATAGATAGAGTTGATAGCCAGAAATTTTTTCCCAGGGCAGAAATTGTTAACACGAGGGGTCATGGTTTTCAGCTGTTTGGCGGAAAATATAGAGGGGATATTGGAGGCGGTTCTTTACGCAGAGAGTTGAGAGCATGGAATGCGTTGCCAGCAGCAATTGTGGAAGCGAGGTCGTTGGGGATATTTGAGAGACTACTGGACATGCATATGGTCACAGAAATTTGAGGGTTCGTACATTAGTTTACCTTACATGAGGATCAATGGTCGGCACAACATCGTGGGCTGAAGGGCCTGTTCTGTGCTAAACTGTTCTATGTTCTAGAATCTTGCACATTTGCTTCTGGTTGATTTCAAATTCTCTTCCTTTTCTATGTAACTAGCCCCTGTTTATTTCACCCAATATGGCTGGTGACTTCTTTTGTGTTATTACTGCACATGTTTTTATTGTAAAGCTCAATGGGACTTTGTGCTCAAGAGCACCACCAGGTGGCAGGAGGGACAGAAACTGCACTGTTTTGCTTAAGTATTTAGTTGGGAGTGAAAAGCAAGTGACATAGAACATAGAGCAATGCAGCGCAGGAACAGAGCCTTTAGCATACCGTGTCTGTGCCGACCATGAAAACAAAATGCACTCTGGAAATTAAAAACAAAAATGAGCAAGACTTGCATTTAAGAATACAGGAAGTATGAGACATCTCAAACTGTTTGTCACTGTAGTTATCGTTGCAGTTTAGGGAACCAAACCAAATTCTTTGTGTAGATTTAGATAGGATGTTTCCCTTGGCTGGTGACTCTGGAAACAGGGGAAATATAAGAAGCAGGAGTAGGATATCTGTCCCATCGAGCCTGCTCCACCATTCACTAAGATCATGGCTGATCTTTTTGTGGACTCCACTCCACTCCCCCTCCTGTTCACCATAATCCTTAATTCCTTTACTGTATAAAAAAATTCAACTTGCCCCAGTTTACATCTTCACATTGCTAGTTATTAAACCCAGGAGACTCTCCCTTGAAACATTGTACTTTCTGTGGGTTCATTTGGACATGTGTCTGAAGCCGTCGCTCTGTGTGTCAGAGCAGTGAAGGGTTCTGTTGACATGGGAATAATGAGGAGGTAGGAAGTGGTGTCTGTAGCTGGTGCTCAGCCTCTGTAGTGTGGAGGTCAGTCTGTCGGAGGGCAGCGGCACCGCTCTGATCAGCGGGCTTAATGGCAGAGTCAGGTTGGATCTGAGAGTACGGAATACAGTCAGTTTCTTTGAACAAGCATCCTCTACCCATCCCACAGACCCCTTAGCCCAGCTCCAACATTCTCCCTCCATTTGGGCCCCTTCCCCTAGCCTTTTACCTGCACTCAATCTGCTCTTGAGAACTGTTGCAACTGTGACATTGGTCACCTCAATTTGTCTGCCTGCAATACCCATTCCAACCAAGAACTGACTGCACTGTGTGCACTCCGATCCAACCCTGGCTTTGTTGTTGAACCTGCTGGTCTGGGTGGTGGTGTTGTGGTCTGACGGACTGACCTCTGCTTTGCACAGGCTGAGCGCCAGCTCTCAGATACCTCCTCCTATCACTTCCTGGATCCTGATGCCATGATGGAGCATCAGGCCGTTGTTTCAACCACAGTCACTAACCTCACTTGATATGATGTTGTCCCCTACATCCTCCAAACTGATAGTCCTCCAATCCCGAAAAACTCCCTTCTCCCTCCTTCCCAAAATTCCCAGGCGGACCCATTGTTTCTGCCTGCTTCTGCCCCACAGAACTCATCATTTACTGTCTTGACTCAGTCTTTTCTCCCCTGGTCCTGTCGCTGCCCACTTACATCCGTGATTCCTCAGATACTTTATGCCAGTTTTAGAATTTCCAGTTTGCAGGCTCCAGCAGCCTGCTCTTCACCATGAATGTGCAATCCCTTTACACATCCCAACCCCACTAGGATGGTCTCAGGGCCCTCTGCGTCTTCCTGGAACAAAAGTTACCTTGGAGTACAATGGGAACTTGACCAGATGGGTTAATGGGCTGAGGAATGGCAGATGGAGGTTAGTTTAGATAAATGCAAGGTGCTGCATTTTGGAAAAGGAAATCAGAACAGGACGTGTACACTTAATGGTAAGGACCTAGGGAGTGTTGCTGAACAAAGAGATCTTGGAGTGCAGATTCATAGTTCCTTGAAAGTAGAGTTGCAGATAGATAGGATAGTGAAGAAGGCATTTGGTATGCTTTCCTTTATTGGTCAGAGTACTGAGTGTAGGAGTTGGGAGGTCATGTTGCAGCTGTACAGGACATTGGTTAGGCCACTTCTGGAATATTGCATGCAATTCTGGTCTCCTTCCTATCGGAAAGATGTTGTGAAACTTGAAATGGTTCAGAAAAGATTTACAAGGATATTGCCTGGGTTGGAGGATTTAAGCAATAGGCAGAGGCTGAACAGGCTGGGGCTGTTTTCCCTGGAGCGTCGCAGGCTGAGATGTGACCGTATAGAGGTTTATAAAATCATGAGGGGCATAGATAGGGTAAATAGAGAGGGTCTTTTCCCTGGGGTGGGGGATCCAGAACTAGAGGGCATAGGTTTTAGGGTGAGAGGGGAAAGATATAGAAGGCACCTAAGGGGCAATTTTTTCACACACACTGTGGTGCATGTATGGAATGAACTGCCAGAGAAGGTGGTGGAAGCTGGTACAATTGCAGCATTGAAAAGACTCCTGGATGGGTATATGAATAGGAAGGGTTTGGAGGGATATGGGCCAAGTGCTGGCAGGTGGGACTAGATTGGGTTGGGATATCTGGTTGGCATGGATGGGTTGGACTGAAGGGTCTGTTTCTGTGCTGTACATCTCTATGCCTCTATGGTGGCCTCAGCTGCTCCACTGGACAGGGGATTCCACAGATTCGAACCCATTGGGTGAATAAGGTCTTCCTCAACTCGGTCCTAAATCTGCTTATTTTGAGGCTGTCCCCGAATTCTTGTTTTACGTACCAATGGAAGCATCCTCCCTTTGGAATTCTGTATTCCAGAGGGATGTGGAAGCTCACTTATTGACCTTGTTCAACACACAAGTCGATACATTTTTAAGACTAACGACATCAAGGGATGTGGTGACAGTGTGAGGGAAGATGGCATTGAGGCAGAGGTTCTAAGCAAATGGCAAAACGGTTTGATGGATTGACTGGCCCGGATTTCCATTCCTCAGTTTTCATGTAGCAAGCTCCCATCCAACAGTAACGTGACAATGTTGGGATAATCTTTCTTTACATAGTACTGATTGAGGTATCAATATTGGTCAGAGGGCACCTACGAAGATTCAAAAGTAAGGTGTTGACTTGTTTCACATTGCTTTGTATGTCTGAGTGAGTGCAGCCCGATAGGGTTCAGGCATTGAGATTCTTTCTGTTTGGGGAACAGTGATCAAGGTTTATCCACTTCTGCACTATTTTCAAAGACTTGCATCTTAATTTTCCGGAGCCTTTTACCACTGGTTTTAATCGAGGGAATCAGCTTGGGAACGTGGAGGCGAAGCTGGAGGATTGAATCGATCTTTCACCTTAAGCGGAACAGTCATGTTTTAGAGACGGAGCAGGCTATGGCTTTCCATCATAGAATGTGATCAAGTGTGCAGCGAGCCTCTGTTCCTGACCAGGTAGTGATTATAAATGATCACATTGCAAAGCCTGCGCAGTAAGGTTTAAGAAATTTGGTATGTCCACATCCCAGTGCTGAATCGAGATTAGGGAGTATTCTCTCTGGAGTGTGATGGTGCAGTTTGTCTGTCAGCTATTGCTTCGTGCCCTCCTAGATGGCTGTGTAGTATTTTCCTTACAAAATGCCTCAAAGTGCTTCACAGACATCAAAGTCCTTTCGAAGTGCAGTCATCTTTCTCCAAAGGCGGCAGATGCAGCAGCCCTTTTACACTCTGGAAGCTCCCACGAACAGCAATGAAATCATCTGATTTTGAAGTGATACTAGGAACACTCGGTTTCTTTTCTTTGAAATAGTGACGCAAATGTTTACATCCACCTGAGGGGGTCTTGGTTTAGTATTTCTTCTGTAATGCAGTGGGAATACCAATCTGATTTATGTGCACTGTGCGTTAAGAATGGGTGAGGTAGTGAACTGAATGTTCAAACCGGATCCATTAATGTATTGTGGAGATTTGTTTTTCATCTGTTTACTGGATGTTAGGATCATTTGCTGGGAAAATAGTTGCTGTCTATCCCTAATTTCCCTCGGGAAGGTGCTGAGGAGCAGAGGTGAGAACCAGAGGGTGCAGTTTTAAAGTACTTTGCGAAAGAAGGAAATGTGAGGTGAGAAAAGAAATTCTGCTCAAAGTGGGTAGTTAGGCTGGACTATGCTGCCTGGAGACATGGTGGAAGCAATGTAATCGATACATTCCTACAGGCATTGCTCATTATTTAAATAGCACCAATGTGCAAGGTTCCAGAGAAAAGGCAAGGGATTGATAATAATGTCAATTGCTCAGAGCACAGTGGGGTGAATGGCTTCCTGCATTTTATCAATAGCGATTCTGTGAGCTGCCTTGTGGAACCGCTGCACTCCTTGAGGTATAGGGCCATCCACGGTGCCATTAGGGAGAGAATTCCAGGGATTTGACCCAGTGACACTGAAGGAACAGTGTATATATCAAAGTCAGGATGGCGAGTGATTTGGAGGGGAACTTAAACGGAGGGGGGGGGTGGTTTTCCCACGTATCTGCTGCCCCTGTCCTTCGTGGTGGTAAAGGTTGGAAGGTACTGTTAGAGGAGCCCAGAGTGAATTTCCTGAGTGGCTGCTGTGACTGTATGACAGTGGTGGATGTAGTTCCAATCGAGTGAGCGGCTTTCTCCTGGATAGTGTGCAGTTTTTGTTGGAGGGGATTGGCCGACATAAGTTCAAATTCAATATAGGCGGCTGACGAGTTTTACTTAAGTCAGTTAAACAAATTGGAATAAGAAGCTATTCTAAGCAGTGGTAACCATGAAACTATCATTGAATGTCATAAATAAATCAGTCAGAAGGACATTAATTTCCTTTAGGCAGGCAAATCTGCCATCCTTGCCCGGTCTGGCCTATGTGTGACTCCAGACTCTCAGCAACGTGTTTGACTCTCACTTGCTCTTTGTAAGTGGCTGAGCAAGCCATTTGGGAATGCTGGAATAGGAGTTGTACACATGACCTTCTGATACTGCGGGGAGAATGTTATTCAGTGGTCCTAGCTGACTGCTGTAAGAACCTTAGAGTGGGCAAGGATCCTGTAATCAGGCCGTTACTGGTACAGTTGTCATTGACTTTAACATGTATTTTTGGGGGAACCTGACATATTTCCTGTGTTCTTCCACAGGGACAGCTGTGGCACTGAGCGATACAGAGGAAGAGGCCACACAGCCATTCACGGCGGATGCTGCTATCCAGCGTCCTGTAATATCTTCACCTCACTCGGAGCGCAGTGAGGGAATACCTGAGGATGATCAGTGGGCTGAGGGGGAAACCCAGCCCTTCTTCTTTCAGAACCAGGTCACAGAGCTGGACCGCAGTGGAGAAGCTGAAGAAGCAGAAGGCACTGTGCCCATCATATCTGCTGTGGATTCCCCAGCTCCGACTGTCCAAGACCTGGCTACCAGTCCTCCAGGGACCAAAAGGCAGAGTCTGTCAGAGGTCGGGAGCTGTATGGGCCCTCAGGCAACACCAGAGCAGCTGCAGAGCCCTGAAGCTGGGAAGGGAGGCCACAGGCAGCAAACGAATGAAGAGAGGAGCTCCATGGCTTTAGTAGAACAGCAACTGGCTGAGGCCAGTGAGGACATGGGGAAACGAGAGACCTCAGCCAGGGAGCAGGCAGCCACTCCTGACACTGAGGAGTGCAGCAACAGCAGCTTAAACTCAGTCCCCCATCCGTCTCTGACTCTGCCGAACAGCCAGAGAGAGACTGAGGCTGAGGCAGAGAACTCTGCTGTTCCCAGAGACCGACAGCAGAACCAGGGATCCATAAAGCCCAGGGACTGTCAGCAACATCAGCGCAGGAAGGACCCAGAGCTGGGATCACAGGAAGTTGCCCTGCCTTTGGATAGGACACAGGCCGGGCCAAGAAGGGGCAGGGGCAGGCCCAGGTCCATCTCTGCATCCACAAAGGACAAGTGCCAAGGCCCTCCACAGGAGGGGGAGGAACACTCTCAGGCTCCTGTAGTTAGAGGCCGCAGAGCCAAGCAGAGCTCACTAGCAGCACTAGACCAACAGGTTAGGAATGTGGAAGAAACTCCCCGAACCGATGGTGCATCTCAGCAGCAGCCTGCGGGCAGAGGCAGGAGGAGAGCTGAGTCTGCACTGGGACAGGCTGGGAATATGGAGGAGACTGTCCAAACCGATGGGGCATCCCAGCAACAGCCAGTGGGCAGAGGTAGGAGGAGAGCTGGGTCTGCACTGGGACAGGCTGGGAATATGGAGGAGACTGTCCAAACCGATGGGGCATCCCAGCAACAGCCAGTGGGCAGAGGTAGGAGGAGAGCTGGCACCTCACAAACCAAGCCCGCTGAGAGTGTGGAGGAGACTGCCCAAACCGATGGGGTTTTGCAGCAGCAGACCCCAGTCAGAGGCAGGAGGAGAGCTAGGTCTGCACTGGGACACAGTGAGAGTGTGGAGGAGTCTGCCCAAGCTGAAGGGGTATCGCAGCAGCAGTCCCTGGGCAGAGGCAGGAGGCGATCTGTGGCAGCACCGATTCAGAGTGAGAATGTGTTGGACACATCCCAAACCGATGGGGTATCGCCGACACAGCCAGCGGGCAGAGGTAGGAGGAGAGCTGGCACCTCACCGGCAATGCTAGCTGACAGTGTGGAGGAGACTGCCCATACCGATGGGGCATCACAACAACGCCCAGCTAGAGGCAGGAGGCGGTCTGTGGCAGCACCGATTAAGGGTGAGTGCGCTTTGGACACATCCCAAACTGATGGATCATCACAGGAGCGGCCAGCGGGCAGAGGCAGGAGGCAAGCAAGGGGAGAGGCGACAATTCAGGCTGTCTACGTGGGGGACGTTTCCCAAACCAATGGGTCATTGCAACAGGGACTGACTGCGAGAGGCAGGAGGAAACAGGTCAGTAATTCCAATGTTGTATATGCAGCAGACCACAGACTGCTTGGTTCAATGGTGTATCTGCTGCCTGCCCCACCGCCCCCTCCCCATATGTCTTCTAACTTGATCAACGTAACCTTCCAATCCTCCTTCAGATACTTAATCTAGTTTCTCCTTTAAATACATCTATAAGGTTCACCTTGACCATTTCTTGTGGTAGTGAATTATGAAGTCATGCTGCAAAGAAACATGCCCTTCTTCCAACTCATCCGTGCCAACCAGGCATCCCAATCTGATCTTGTCCCATTTGCCCAACATCTCTCTAAACCCATCCTATTATGCCCATCCAGATCCCATGGACGTACATGGAATAGTGTAGGTTAGATGGGCTTCAGATTGGTATGACAGGTCAGCGCAACATCGAGGGCCGAAGGGCCTGTACTGCGCTATAATGTTCTATGTTCTAAATGTTGGAATCGTATGCTCCTCCACTTGCACCAACAGCTCATTCCATACGTGCACCATCCTCTGTGAAAAAGTTGCCCCTCAGGTACTTTTTAAATCTATCCCCCCTCCTTGTTGTGGTTCTGTTCGCCGAGCTGGGAATTTGTGTTGCAGACGTCCTATGTAGTGTTTTGTGCAGTCCTTGCATGGGATTTTGTACACTACATTGGTTTTGCTCGTGCTGAGTATCGGGTCCTTCGTCCTGGTGAGTTGTTGTCGGAGAGTGGCTGTTGGTTTGTGTGCTGTTATGAGTCCTAGTGGTCGCAGTAGTCTGGCTGTCAGTTCAGAAATGTTTTTATTGTATGGTAGTGTGGCTAGTCCTTTGGGTTGTGGCATGTCCTCATTCCATTGTTTTTCCCTTAGGCATCTGTTGATGAAATTGCGGGGGTATCCGTTTTTGGCGAATACATTGTATAGATGTTCTTCAAAGTTTGTGAGAAGACTTGTAGCTCGGGTGCTTGTTGTTGTGGTTGTGTTCGCCGAGCTAGGAATTTGTGTTGCAGACGTTTCGTCCCCTGTCTAGGTGACCTCCTCAGTGCTTGGGAGCCTCCTGTGAAGCGCTTCTGTGATCTTTCCTCCGGCATTTGTAGTGGTTTGAATCTGCCGCTTCCGGTTGTCGGTTCCAGCTGTCCGTTGCAGTGGTCGGTACATTGGGTCCAGGTCGATGTGCTTATTGACTGAAGTTGGGCATCCTAATCCAGAGTCCAGTTTACAGTGCAGAATGATGCCAACAGCGTAGGTTTAATTCCTGTACCAAATGAAAGTCTTGATGTCACAAGGAATTAAGGGCTACGGGGAGAATGTGGGTAAGTGGAGTTGAAATGCCCATCAGCCATGATTAAATGGCGGAGTGGACTCGATGGGCCGAATGGCCTTACTTCCACTCCTATGTCTTGTGGTCTTATGATCCTGTGTGTGTTCTCTCCTCTTAAACTTATGCCTCCTTGTTCCGCTCTCCCCACCCCAGGGAAAAAACCTTGTCTAATCATGATTTGGAGATGCCGGTGTTGGACTGGGGTGTACAAAGTTAAAAATCACACAACACCAGGTTATAGTCCAACAGGTTTATTTGGAAGCACTAGCTTTCGGAGCGCTGTTCCTTCATCAGATGGTTGTGGAGGACATAATTGTAAGACACAGAATTTATCGCAAAAGTTTACAGTATGATGTAACTGAAATTATACATTAAAAAAATACCTTGATTGTTGAGTCTTTCATCTGTTCGAATACCATGATAGTTTCACTTCTTTCATGGTATTCGAACAGGTGAAAAACTCAACAAACAATCAAGGTATTTTTCAATGTATAATTTTAGTTACATCGCACTGTAAACTTTTGCTATAAATTCTGTGTCTTACAATTGTGTCCTCCACAACCATCTGATGAAGGAACGGTGCTCCGAAAGCTAGTGCTTCCAATTAAACATGTTGGACTATAACCTGGTGTTGTGTGATTTTTAACTTTGTCTGTTCACTTTATCCTGCCTCTCATGATTTTATAAACCTTGAAGATTCCCCCTCAGCCTCTGGCGCTCCAGGGAAAACAACCCCTGCCTATTCAGCCTCTCCCGGTAGCTGAAACCCTCCAATCCTGGCAACATCCTTGTAAATCTTTTCTGTACCCTCTCAAGTTTAACAACCAGAAGGGAATCCAGAATTGAATGCAGTATTCCAAAACTGGTCTCACCAATGTCCTGTAAAGCTGCAACAAGGCCTTCTAGCTCTGATGCTCAATATTCTGACCAATAAAGACAAGCATAATAAATATCTTTTTCACCATCCTGTCTACCTGTGACTCCATTTTGATGTACTTGCCCCCCAAGATCTTTGTTCAGCAACACTCCTCAGGACCTTACCGTTAAGTGTATCAGGCCTATCCTGATTTACCTTTCCAAAATGTAGCACCTCACATTTACATCAATTAAATGCCATCTGCCACTCCTCAGCTCATCTGATTAAGGTCCTTATGTACTCTGAGGTAACCTTGCTCACCATTCACTACATCATCAATTTCAGTCGTTCACTCATCACTCTGTGTGTAAAGATATTTCTCCTGCATTTCTTACTATTTTTATCAGTGAATGTCTAAGACTTTTGCTGCCAGTGAATAGTTCTCCTTTTCATCTACCCTGTCACATCTTTTCATAATTTTGGAAAGTAATTGAATGTGGTTGTTGCTCAGTCTTCCCTTTTTCTGGAGAGATTGTTTCCATTTACCATTATTGTTGTAAATTGTCTTGAAGTTTTCCATATTCATACAAACTCTGGAACTATGCACAGTCATGTCTGTGTGGTCACCCCAGGTTTCTGTTTAAGTTTTGTGCAACTGCTTTTAAACAAAAGAATCTGTCACTTTGAGTGGGTGGAGACATGCTGCCTGATATAGAAACATGCGACTGGGTTTAATCTCTGGTCTGGTAGCTGATGCTAACCAGTGAAGCGGGTTAAGGATTGTACATTTTGGTGACTAGTGGCAAAATGGAACAGGTCTCAGCCTGCGGAACTGAGGTACAGAGTGATCTGGGTGCATAAATCACAAAAAGACAGTTCTGCAGGTACAGCAAGTGATTTGGGAAGCTCATATAATGTTGAAGTCCTATGAGAGGAATTGAATAAACCAATGGAGAGATTTGCTTCAGATGTAGACAGGAAGAAGCCATTTTGTTTGGAGGACCAATGACTCAGAGGGCATTGATTTTAAGAGAAGGTTTTGAAATTAAAAGGAGTTGATGAAAATGTCTTTCACCCAGAAGGTGGTGGAACCTGGAACTTGCTGTCTATAAGCAGTTACTCTGTTTACCACAGAGATGACGAGAAACACTTTTCTCACTGAGGGTTCTGAGTCTCTTCCTGAAAAGGCACTGGGAGCAGATACTTTTTTTAAGATAGAATCCCTACAGTGTGGATGCAGGTCATTCAGCCCGCCGAGTCCACACTGACCCTCCAAAGATCATCCCGTCCCAGAATTTGAAATGATGGCCCCGACCCCGACTTGGTGGTGGTACCAACTGAGCCACGGCTGTTGCCCATCCACTGTCCTCTGATCCCATCACAGAGGAGGACTGCTTGGCCCTGCTCCCTCAGTGCCAATCTCAGGCCTCTTCCCATTACCTTGCACATCCCTCCTTTTCAATTGGGCTGTGTTTGTTGCCATCAGCTCCTCTGGGGTAACACCTTCAGGAAAACCAGTGTGAAAAATGATGCCAAAGGTTCAGAAGGAAAGTCTTTAATTGTTCTGAGGAAGAGTCACTCAACCCGAAATGTTAACTCTGATTTCACTCCACAGGTGATGCCAGACCTGCTGAGCTTTTCCAACATTTCTGTCTTTGTTTCTGATTTACAGCATCCACAGGTCTTTTGGGTTTTTTAAAGTAATTTGTTGTCTTTTGTTTTAAAGGACACCTTGCTGTGGAAAACAAAGCCCCAGCAGGAGGTGGGGCTGGCACAGAAATCATCAGAATCATCACCCTTACCTATCAAAATAAGCTCCTCTCCCTTACAAATTTGCACTTGCTTGCCCCCCTCTCTGTAGGAATGTGCACAGCCTTCGTTACAGGAGAAGGGATTATCGTCTGGACGTAAACGCCGCGTGCGGGGGGCTAGTCCATCAGAGAGTGAGAAGGAAAGCAGCACCCCTCCTCAGGTTAAAACCCGGCGTACAGCAGGCCGTCTGTCCTCAGGCTCCCTGCTGGATACTGTCCCTTCTCCGAAGGTAAGTTGCAGCATGGCATTACATTCACAGGGCTCTTTCTGCTGATATGTGTGAAAGTCAATGTGTCAGTGCTGTCACCTTCCTCTTCACATCGGATCATGTTGAGGGATCCTGCGTGCCATTTGTGGTGTGGTCGAGGAGGTGTGGGGGTTAATGCCTGGCTGTGAGGAGCGAGGATAGGGCCACATTCTTATTAACCAGCATAGAGTCACAAGGAACCAAAGTAGAATCGTGAGGTACAGGTATCCAGGCTGCTGCAAGTTAACATTGCACGCAGGGCCTTCAGACTATCAGTGACAGAGTATAACTTGCAGGCTGCAGGGTATTCTGTTAGGGTCCAGCCCACTGCACTTGCATGCATTAATGTTCGAGTACAACTCAAGGTTGCAGGGTATTCTGTTAGGTTACTGCCCATAGGATGTAGGCAAATAGGAATAGAAGGAGGCTATGTGGCCCACCATTCCGTCTGATCATGGCGGTCCTCTGTTCCAACTTTTTGCCCGTGCTCTTTGATCCCTTTACCCCTTTGAACATTCAGTATTTTGGCTGTAACCACTTTCTCTGGTAGAGAATTCCATAGACTCGCCAGTCTCTAAGTGAAGGCATTTCTGATCTTCTCCTTCTTAAATCCCTGTGTCCCTCAGTGTATGTGATATATTAATGTCCTTTTAATGTGTGACTATAATGTGAGGCTCCAGCGTATCATGGAAACATAGAAAATAGATGCAGGAGTAGGCCATTCGGCCCTTCAAGCCTGCAGCACCATTCCATAGGATCGTGGTTGATCATTCAGACTCGGTATCCTAATCCTAGTTTCTCTCCAAACCCCTTTAACTGCAAGGGCCACGTCTAGCTCCCTGTTGAATGTATCTAATTAATTGGCCCCAATAGCTTCCTGTGGTAGAGTATTCCACAGGTTCACAACTCTCCGAGTGAAGTAATTCTTCCTCTTCTCAGTCCTGAATGGCCCACTCCTTTTTCTTAGGCTGTGACCCCTTAGTTCTGAACTTTGCCAACATCAGGAGCGTTCTTCCCACATCTCGCCTGTCCAGTCCCATCAGGATTTTATACGTTTTTATTAGATCACTCCTCATTCTTCTAAGTACAAGCCCAGTCGATCCAGTCTTCATATGTCAGTCCTACCAGTCTGGTGAACCTTTGCTGGACTCCCTCAATAGCAAGAATGTCCTCCTTCAGAGTAAGAGATCAAAACTGCACATAATACTGAAGGTGTGGCCTCACCATGGCCGTGTATAACTGCAGCAAAACATCCTTACACTGATACTCAGGCCCTCTCACTATGATGGCTAACATGCCATTAGCTTTCCTCACTGCCTGCTGCACCTGCATGCCAACCTTCAGCTACTGTTTCACCATGACACCCAGGTCTTGTTGTGCCTCACCTTCTCCTAAACTGCCACCATTTAGATAATCTGTCTGCCTGTTTTTGCAACCAGAGTGGATAACCTCACATTTATCCACATTATATTGCATTTCCAAGTATTTGCCCTCTTAGCCAGTCTCTCCCCCTCACCCTGCAGCCTCTTAGCATCCTCCTCACTATCCTGTTAGTGTATCCTGTGCTGTACTGACATCTTCTTGCCTTCCATTAACCACAGATGTATCAGTCTCTAAACTAGTTCCCCACAATATTCTTTGCTGCATTTCACAACACAGCAGTGATGAAACATTTGCACACAAGTGTCCGTCAAAGGCAATCATATCCTTTCCTCCCCCAACCTACCTTACTTTTAGAGCAGCTTCTTGTATCCACCAGTCGCCTTCCTGTGTTCAGCCATGTTTAGTGAAGGTATTCTGTCTAGCTCCTGCTGACAATATCCTCCCCACTTTCTCAGGTCATGTTCACAGGGCTGGTTGATGAGAATGGGGTGAAGGTGATTAAACAGCTTGGTGGTGAGGTGGTGGAGTCCGTGCACGACAGCACACACTTAGTCACAGACCGGATTCGCCGTACAGTCAAGTTCCTGTGTGCCGTTGCCAGAGGGATCCCTGTGGTGACCCCGGACTGGCTGGTAAAGGTGAGATGAATGATTTTGTCATGTATATTATACGGTGAGAAAAACAGGAAAATACAGTGAAAAGCTGGTGCCATTTTAAATCCTTTTAAGAATAAGAAAAAATCAAGGAAGGTGTAGCTTAAAGGGAAGCTGACAATCCTGAGCTGCCACCTCTCCTCCACTGCCTCGCCGTCTACATAGGACCTACCCAATGTCAAAGCGCCCAGTCTAGCCTGTGCTGAGCTTTCTGTTGATGTTGAAACAAATTCCAGTCCTGTCTGAACTCATACCACTTTCACACTCGATCAGCACAAGTTGGAGAATGGATGTTCCTCCCCCCTCCCTGGTTCAATCTCCGACTGGAGCTCATTCCTTCCCGGGCCCTCTGTAGATGTTGTGGTGGTTCAGTACGTGGCACTGTCACCTCAGAGTCCAAAGCTCATGACATTGAAAATTTACTCCAGACTCGACAGAAAAGAATCTAAGTAAATGCTGCCGAGCAGTGGAGTTGAAATGTTAAAAGGTGCTGTCAGTTAGATGGGTGTCAAAGATTCCATTATTTTTTTGGAGAAGAACAGTTATCCCTGAAACATCAGAACAAATGATAGAATCAGTAAAGATCCCCCCCCCCCCCGAGCACTGTGGTGCACCCCCCCGTGCACTGCAGCATTCCCGCAGAGCTGTTTCTATTTTCTGTCCTTTTATGCATAGCTCTGTGCATTTTGTTTAATCTCGTTTGTTTCTTTCATACCCTTCTCTCTCTTTTCCTCCCCCCCCCATATGTCACTCTCTTGCACACCAACTTCTGCTTCACCGATTCTGGGGCAAGTCTGGGAAGAGTAACTGCTTCCTGTCCACCAGCGGCTTTCTGGTTGATGACAGCGACCAGGAGAAGAAGTTTAACTTCAAGCTGGCTGAGTCCCTGCAGAAAGCCAAGGAGCAGCCTCTTCTTCAGGTTAGTGGCAGTTCTCTCTGATCCAGGGCGCGTGTTAGGGGAAACGTCAGGGGCACGAGGGAGGAAAGGACAGGCCCACTCGGTGGGTGGACACTCCTGGGTACCATTTACACAACATCAGGGGTCAGCTTGGATAATGGGTGACTTGGTGAATTGGCGCTCACTGCTCTCTCTTGTTTCAGTACCTTTTAATAAGTGGTCCAATAGTGATCCGCACCTGTTTATTAAAGTGAGGGTTGGATAGATCACTGGTCACGAGGTCACTGAGCCCGAGCTGAGAGCTTTCTTGGGATGGGGTTTGGGAGCCAACCTGGGGAGTGGTGTGGTTTAATGTGTAAATGCCCAGACAATGTAACTGTGTGTCCAAGAATTTGCCTTGAGGGGCCAAGGGGTGATGGGTCTGTTTGTTTGTGTTTGTCTGAATCCCGGCAGGATTATAGAGTCCACGTGACATCAGGTGTTCTCCCTGAGCCAAGCCAAATGGAAAGCATTATCCAGTGCAGCGGAGCGACTGTGCTGCCCAAGATGCCACGTGTGTACAAGGTAAGACTCACCCTGCTGCTCTCAAACTGGTTAATGCGCATGACCATAGGCACTGGGATAATGTAGCCTTACACAAGGAGGGATCTGTGCTGAGAGAAAGCAATGAGTATGTATAATTGAATCCAAATAGTTGTCAGCCTGTAGTAATTTTCAGGGTTGGGGGGTGTGTAACAGTTAGAGAGACTCTGAGGGCATGGGATCAAATCCCACCCCAGAATCAATCTGAAATGGCGATCATCAGGCTATCATCACTTGCCCTGTCGGGAAGAATATCTGTCATCCTTCCCTGATTTGGCCTGTGTGTGACTCCACACCCATGGTATGTGTTTAGCTGCCATCTGAAATGGCTGAGCAAATCACTCAGTCTGAGGGCTGTTAAGGGTGGGCAATGCCAGCTGTGCCCATCCCAGAAGGAATTTTAAAGTGCTAGCACAGATACAGAAGGATAAGTGACCTGTGTCACAAGACAGCAGTTTTCAGAAAGTTCCAACTAACGAAACCATTCCCTCAGCGTCGTCACTTGTCAGAGTGTTGGAAATATAGTGGCCAGTTTGTACACAGCGAGATCTAACAAACAGTTGTAACCAGCTCCCTGGTCCCTGTGATGTTGGTCATAGACCTGTCCTGCTCCTCTTGGAAATGGGGCCCTCGAACAAACAGATTAGAAGCAGGCCAGAACTTACAAGTTTAAAACCCATCTGCCCCAATCATGCATCATAGTGGGTCTCATCTACATGACAGGGTGACTGAGCTGTCTGATATCCCGTCTTTTGGTCTGACATGCATCAATATCATCCCCTGCACATTCCCCTCCCAGCCCCTCCCCATCCCGACTTGAAAATATATCGGTCGTTCCTTCAGTGTGGCTGGGTCCCAATCCTGGAATTCCCTCCCTAAGGGACATTGTGGGTCTACCCACAGCACATGGACTGCAGCGGTTCAAGAAGGCGGCTCACCCCCACCTTCTCAAGGGGGGCAATAAATGCTGGGCACAGCTAGCAATGTCCACATCCTATGAACGAATTTACCAAATGAAACAAAAAATTTCTGTGGAACTGTTCATACAAAAACAGGAAATGCTTTCCTGGAATTCTGGTCAAACTGTGTCTCCTTCATCAGCAACTTGAGAGATTTAACTGATCCGTTGTCACTAACTGGCTGGAAAATGCCCAAAGTATTAAATAAACGCAGGTCCTTTTTACTGATCTGGGTGGCATCCTGCACTTGTGGGCTGGGGTTAACTTCTCAACAGTTTGTGATTCGAAACCATTTCTGTGGGGTTTTTTTTTTGCTTCAATGCTACAGGCAAAAACCCTGGTGATTTCGTGCCCAGATGACCTGCCCAAGTGCAAACCTGCCTGGGATGCCAAGGTCCCCATTGTCAATGCAGAATTCATCCTGACCGGGACTCTGCAGCAGGTGGTGGACTTGGTGAGTTACCGACTAGACCAGGACGTCACCGATCAACCAGAGGGGAAGGCCAGAAAGAGGAGTTTGGCTGCAGCACAGGCCACTGACAACAGGAAAAAGAAGCGTTGACTCTTTATTTTTAAAACCAGGTGTAGGAATTTTATTGCAGTTGTAAATCTGAAATGTAATTGTATATTTAAAAGAAAACCTAATGTACTGATTAAATTCCCAGTAGTTGGTCGAGGAGTTGGTTTTAAACACTAAATGTAGACACCTCAGGAATTTTTGTAGCTTTTGCAGAGGTCTTTGAGTGTCTTGTGAAGAACTAAGTTCAGTTGAATGGTAAGGTATTTACCAGTAATGACAGTGATGGGTGTTGCTGTACACCAGGGTTGTAGCCCTGTAAATGTTCAGTCCCAGAGAGACATTAAGAGGGAGCTGTCACTGTGAATACTAGGTATATATCTCTCCGTGCCACAGAATTATTTCTTTAAGAAAACTTGCTACTGCCATCTTGCTGATCAGTGTGTCCCATATTTTAAGTGTAACAAAAGCTCAATACATTAAAGGCTTTGTATACTTTGTAATGATTGTCCGTGATTTTCGAATTGCCTCCTGTATATCATGTGTACACTACTCTGAGGGAGGGAGGGAATGCCCATTACGGGGGGGTGATACAAGAGTAGGTTATATGGAGCTTAAATTATTTAAGAATATCCACAAAAATGTCAATTGTTTGTAGACCCTGAAGGTTGTGTGGTCAAGCCTTGTTCAGTGAATGTTCCCACATTCTGTGCAGTAATGATTTAAAGATGTATGAATGAATGCTCCCTGCTCTTCCCTATAATATCAGCAACTGATTGGTATCCAGCGGAGAATGCTGCCTGTGCTGTTTGGCTGGTCACATACAGGGACAGCACACACAAACTACTGGAGAGACTGGGATCACGAGTTCTGTTCTCCCCTGCTACTTGCTGTTTGTGACTGATCTACTCTGGAAAAGTAGTTTCTCCTTAATGCAAAGTTGCCTCCATGTGATCTCTTTGTAATCTCACCAGTGACTGAATGTCATAGCAGAGCAGGGCACCTTCATTCCAGGCATAAGTCTGTGTTAATTGCTAACTGTAGTGAGCTATCTGAATGATTCAGGTGGAGCCCCCTCTCTGCAATGTTCTGCTGTCCCAATACAACTTCAATTGGTGTAACTGCACCAACCTGAGTAAACAGTATACATGTAGTTCAAACTCTGAGGTGGTGGCATTTGTTTGATTTGATAGTTCTGGATCCGTTTAAAGACAGCACATACTATTTTCAATTAGCTTTGGCCATTTCCAGGTGAAGTCAGTCCACTTAATGACTTCAAGAGATCCCTACTTAGAAACAGAAGATTCAGATGTTTTGTGAGTCTTGCGTACAAACATATTAATTTGTTAAGTCAAAGCCTTTTTAAAAAAGGAACTCCATCTTGTGTCTTGTGCGAACAACCACTTGAGCTCGAGTGTACAGAGCAGCACTCTGGGTCCAGATGGCATTGGATTCCTGTAGGGGAAGGTTTATACAGGAGGCCAATATTATAAGCCATTCCATTGAGACAGGCTGTTCTCCAGCTTCCTGCCATAACTGTCTGATACACTTTAAGTCCACCTGCTACTGTGTATGGTCCCCCCTACCTTGTCTTTTTTGTAGCTACATCAGGATTTTTGATTTCAGCTGGCAGGGGTTGAGCAGTGTGTGGCTATCTGCAGGAGGAGGGGGTTCTTGTGGTGTAATAGTAATGCCCCTACCTCGAAGATGGGAGGCCTGGGTTCAGGTCCCACCTGCTCCAAAGGTGTGTAAATAACATCGCTGAACAAGTTTATTTAAAAGTACCTATCAGTAAGTTTCCTCGCTCATGCCCGACCTGATCTCATGAGACTTCATGGGGTCTGGAATCAATCCTGAGCACTCCCAGGACAACTCCCTCCTGACTCTATATCACTGTCACCACCCTGCCAATGGGACAGGACATACTTAGGGATGGTACTGTCTGTAAGGTATGGTTCCATGAGAATGACTGTCAGAATAGTCTGAGCGCGAGCTGTCCTTCCAGGTATTAGCTAGGAAGTAGCAAGGTTGACAGAGCCGTAATTGTCAGAGTCGATTATAGTGTTTTAGTTGATGCTAGGTGATCTGTGCAGTTTCTAGTAGTTGATACAACCAAGTGGCTAGTTCTGCTATTTTCATGGCCATCATTAGATTGTCTAATACTACCTTACCCACTCTGGTGGGATTCAAACTCAGGTCACCAGAACATTCCCTGGGGCTCTGGATTACTAGTTTAGCAGCAATGCTACTAGGCCCTCCGGGGAGTCGAAAGTTAATGTCCTGTCTTAAAAATAGTCAAACCAGACCTGCAACACTAAGTTGGGATTTCTCTGCAGAGATACATTGCCTTGAATGCTGCACCTTGCCTGAGATGTGAAACAGAAAATTGATTCTTAAGTCATTTCTTTCTTTGTTAATAGAAAACATTTTTCAGCTGAAAAAATAAATACAAACTATGTACAGTTTACAAGGATACAATTGAGAAATTTGAGAAGTGTCTGCAAATGAAGTTTCTTAGAGAGTTAACTCTTGCACATTACTGACCTAAAGGAAAATTCACTCTCTTTGCCACTCAATGCTGGGTGTTCATTTTCACTTTCTTGTGTAGGTGAACACCAAACATGTTCCCAACTACACATAAACCACAGTCTTCTGGCAGTTCAGTTGGTAATAATGCAGATACCATGGGGAGGTCTGAGGAGGTAAGTTGAGAGAGATGGTGGGGGTAGAAATCTCGGCTGAAAATATCCTGTGCAGTAGAGTGAGCTAGAGCAGCAATCCCTGACCACAACCCCGGAACAGCTGATTGCCCTGCCGAGGCTCACCTCGATTCCTTTTCCTGTAATTAAATACAATTCTTGTAATTAAATACAATTATTGGAGATAAGCTGCATGCTGTTCTTTCTACTTGAAGACTGGATTCCACTTTCCTTTTCCTACTTGGTCTCCTCTTCCTCGTTTGTGTCTTCACCCTCTTGATCCCCTATCACAGATGCAGTCAAGAGCTCCAGCTCATTGAGAACCTCAGTAAGGGAGGCTGGATGAGAAAGAAAGAACTTCCGTTCATATAGTCCTTTCTCACAAACCGGGTGCTATTCACAATGTAGTCACTGTTACACTGTAGAAATTGCAGCATGAATGTAAAGTTGCTAGAGGTGACCGTTTGGCTCATTGCATCTGTACTGGTTCTCCGAAAGAGCGTTTTGCTTAGTCGTTAACCTGCCTCTTCCCCTTAACCCCACCTATTCTTCCTTTTCAAATAAAAGTAATTCTCTTTTGAATACCTTGAGTGAACCTACCTCTCCCCACCCCGCACTTGCAGATAGCACACTCCAGACCCTAATCCCTTGAGTGAACCCCCCCCCGCTACTCTCAGCACGCTCCAGACCCTAACCCCTTGGGTGAACCTCCCCCTCCCCCCAACGCACTCAAACAGCACACTCCAGACCCTAACCATTCAAGCGGACCTACCTTCCCCCCGCCCCGCCACACTCAATACCTCCAGATTCTTACTAACTGCATGAAATAAAAATAACCATCTAAAATTATTTGAGGTCACTTTGAATCTTTGTCTCTCATTTTCATCATCCTTTCAGAATTGGGAACAGTTTCTCCCTGACCTATTCTGCCCAGAACAATCTGCAAGTGAGGCAGCCAATGTCCACACACAGCAAGAACAGAAATGAGATCAGTCCACCTGCTTTAGTGATACTGGCTGAGAGGGACAAGTGACCTATCAAGTGGCTTGCGGAGATTTAATTCTTCCCTATTTTAGTTTGTCTTCTGGTCAAATCATTCCTTTCAAGGAAAACAAATGGATGCCTTATCATTGATGCCCACGCCTAATGAAAGAATTAAGAAACACCTTACCTTTTGTCTGCACCTGACTGCTGGTTTTTGAGGCCTTTGAATCTGCTAAGGGCCTGGTCAGCTCCTCTTTGTCAGACAGGGCAGCTGTGGACTGGATAGCTACAGCTCGGCTTTTCCTGAACCGGCTGAGTAACCCTTCCTGCCTCAGTGTAGCCTGTCAAATAGAAACAAAACCAATCCTCCCTGGTCAGCTTCTCCAGAAATCATTGTTTTCCCCTAGGGCACACAAGTGTGGAAGGCTGAGTTTATTCCCTATGCCTCGCTCGTGTGTCAGTTAGCTGTTAACAATAACCTCAGACAGCAACCTTTCTGAAGTGAGTGGGATTTGATGGCTCCTCCTCACTGACTGAACAGAGTAAAATCTGATACATGGTTAAACCAAATCTGCACCAGCTCAAATCTGATTTCCTGACCTCCTGAGTGGTTTCAGCGACTGTAATTGAAAATGCCCAATGGTTTTGTTTAATGCTTTTTAAAAAAAGGTGCAACACCTGGATATGTTTGTGTTCTCTTCAACAGGCAAAAGAAAGATGTCCAGGCATTGTGGCTTTTTTGACTGAAATAAAAGCATAGGAGATAATACTCTCGATGCACTCTCCCATGGCAACGCCTTGACCAATCTGAGGTGATCTGCCAACCAGTCAGCATGGTTTTCTCTTATAAAATACTTGGTTGTTCTCTTTGATATTTAGTATTCTTGTGATTCTGAGGAGTGTAAGATGATGTCTGTTTTTCAGCAATAATCATAACAATCCTGTTGGTTAAGTAACAAAGGCCAAGTTACATTCCAACACACTGTGCTTAGCACTGTTTAGAAAGGACTCGTGCTGGTCTGAGATAAGAAACTGGTTGAGACAGTAATTACATTGCAAGTTCATCATAAACATCAGGACTAGAGCTTCTGATCTTCTTGTGAAGAATCTCCACCCATCTTTCCTCTTGAAGACAGTGATGGACAAAAGCCTTTGACGAACGTGAGGACTGCAGATGCTGGAGATTAGAGTCAAGATTAGAGTGGTGATTGAAAAGTACAGCAGGTCAGGCAGCATCTGAGGAGCAGGAAAATCGATGTTTTGGGCAGGAGCCCTTAGTCTGGGAGCCTCGGAGGTAGAGAGATAAATAGCAGGGGGTGGGGCTGGGGAGAAGATCATTGAGAGTGCAATAGGTAGATGGAGGAAGGGGCAAAGGTGGTAGGTCAGAGAGGAGGGTGGAGCGGATAGGTGGGCAGAAAGATTGACAAGTGGTACAGTCATGAGGATGGTGCTGGGTTGGAAGGTTGGAACTAGGGTAAGGTGGGGGGAGGGGAAAATGAGGGAACTGGTGAAGTCCACATTGATGCCCTGGGGTTGAAGGGTTCCGAGGTGGAAGACGAGGCGTTCATCTTTGTCTAGGGGTGCTTTTACTGGTGTTTTCGGCACTGATCTTGATTTTAAAAATGTGTTGCTGGAAAAGCGCAGCAGGTCAGGCAGCATCAAAGGAGAAGGAGAATTGACGTATCAGGCATAAGCCCTTCTTCAGGTTATGCCCGAAACATCGATTCTCCTTCTCCTTTGATGCTGCCTGACCTGCTGCACTTTTCCAACAACACATTTTTAAGCTCTGATCCCCAGCATCTGCAGTCCTCACTTTCTCCTAACTGATCTTGATTTCCCACGAACAGCAGAGAACACAGCGTGAACCAGGCTGATAGGTCCCTGCAGCACCATCTACTCCCAGGGAATTGACACAAATCGAGGCAATGCAAAGGAGTCTCTCCCACTTTCAGCATCTTCCACCATTCAGAAACAGGCTGTTTGACCCATAGCAATGTACCTCTGACCTTGCATCATCTCACCAGTCAACATATCCCTCAATCCCCTTCCTCTTCACATACACCAAGTTTTTTTTAATCCATCTGCACTAACCTGTTAACCATTTCATCTGGTAGTGACTTCCACAATCCTCTGGGCAAAGCCGTTTCTCTTGATCTGTTTGATTGTGTGGTCTTGGGACCCATAGAGTCAGCCATATCTGTGCCCTGTAAATATAGGGTGCTACTCACCACCAGGAGATTCCTGTCCCTCTCCAGTTCACGCAGCTTGGTACTGAGTCGCTGGACTTCCCTCTGATGCTGTTCCTCGTGTAACTTTTCGCAGGCCTGCATTCGCTCCTTGTCCCGGGCTGCCTGTCTGTCAGTTTGACGGAGGGCGACCACTATAAAATCAGGACGGCAGAAAAGCAACTGTCACGCTCAGCAAGGGGCCTGAGTAAAACGCTTCAATGGCACAGTTCATAATTTGTAAAAATTGTTCTCCTACGGCATCACCACTTTTTACCCAAGTGTGGTACACTGGAAAAACCCCTTTGTTCAGCTCATCTGCTGCCACCTTTAAGCTGCTGCATGGTCTACGGGAGGCACAGGGTTGCTGATGTCCGTTCGTATTTAAGTGCAGGAGGGCAGAGCAGGGAAGAGGGCAGGTAGGAATCAGACAGTAGAGCTGAGGGCTGAATGGGAGGGTAGACTGTCAGAGTTCAGTTGGCACAGGTAGGAGAATGCTGTCACTAAACCTCCAGAGAACCAGGGCACATACAGACTGGAAGAAGGATGGGCCATATGACACAAAAACAGGAGTAGGCCATTTGGCCCCTCGAGTCTGCTCTGCCATTCAATCGGATCATGGCTGAACCAACATTCCTCATGCACACTTTCCTGACTTCTCTCCACATTCCTTGATTCCCGACTGATCAACTATCTACCACAGCCTTAGATATAGACACAAACTCTGTTCTCCCACAGCTTTCTGTGGCAAGCAGTTCCAAAGACTCACAACCCTCAGAGAAGAAATTCCTCCTCATCTCCGTCTGAAATTGGTGCCTCTTTATGCTGAGACAATGTCCTCTGGCCCGAGAGTCTCATGAGAGAGATATTCTTTAGCACTTACCCTGTCAAGCTCCTTAAGGATCTTCCATGTTTCAGTGAGGTCACCTCTCACGTTCTAAACTCCAGACCTGTTAAGCCTTTGTCCATAAGACAATCCCTCCCATACCGGGATCATCCTGGTGAACTTGCTCTGAACTGCAGAGAAGGCCGAGGGAGGAAAGGTTCTTTTGAAATTGGGTTGAGTTCAGATAGTTAGCTCCACAATTGGACACTTGGTGTTTATACTGACTGCTATTGAAGGTTACCAGGTTTGGACAGTCTTGATACTAGGAAGATGCTATCATTAACAACATAAGGGCCATATCTGATGGATTTATTTTGTGGTTGTCACTGAAGACACCAGTATTTTACTCGAGCCAGTTTAAAACAAGCTGAGAGTACAGACATCCTGTAACTGTAAGGCTGATCACGTTATTCATTTATTGCTGCCTATGACTTGACTAACATGGCAGACTTACAGTTTTAGTGTTTTTCATGTAAATACTCCACAGAGCTTTATCAGATACAAATTACCATTCAGTCAAATCAGGAAATATTCAGTCTGATTTCTCACTCACCGGCCCCACAGTCTGCCCCCACCTATCCCACTCACCGGCCCCTCCATGTGACCCCTCCTATCCCACTCACCGGCCCCACAGTCTGCCCCCACCTATCCCACTCACCGGCCCCTCCATGTGACCCCTCCTATCCCACTCACCGGCCCCACAGTCTGCCCCCACCTATCCCACTCACC
>NC_057746.1:34182395-34202445 GCF_004010195.1 Chiloscyllium plagiosum
CCTACCAGCCTTGGTGTGCCTCCTCCCCTCTTGCCCCCACATACTAGCCTTGGTGTGCCTCCTCCCCCCTTGCCCCCCACTTACCAGCCTTGGTGTGCCCTCTCCGAGCCTCATTGAGCTGTCTCTCCATCTCGGACAGTTGCTCGGCCAGCCGTTGCTCTGCTTCCTCCACTTTCCCAGTGAGAGCTGCAAAACCAGCACAGGGCATGTGACGGGGAGGTGGGCAGTGCGAATCAGGACTCTGTACATACGAGCGACAAGTGCCAACTCATCTCTGCCACCTCAGACAGAAAACTCCTGGGGCAGGGGGTTTCAGTGGTGGGGAAGGGCAGACAGGGAATCCCTATCGGGGTGCAGCACACTGGATGCTCTTCACTGTAAGAACTCAGGAGATTAACCACACTTGGAGAGTTGGGCTTTCAGAGCACTGACAAAATCACCTTCCACATTATGACTGTGACTACACCATTTGTAGTGCATTGTGAATGAGATATTAAACTGAGCTCCCATCTAGCTGCTTGGCTGATGGTAACAGATCCTGTAGCACTGTTCAGAAAACAGCACAGGAACTCCCCTGATGCTCTGGCTAGTATTCATCCCTCAACCAACAACATTATCTACGATGTGGGGGTGCCGGTGTTGGACTGGGGTGGAAAAAGTTAAAAATCACACAACACCAGGTTATAGTCCAATCAAAAGACCTCCCACTTGCAACCTGATGAAGGAGTCGCACTCCAAAATCTAGTACTTCCAAATAAACCTGTTGGATGATAACCTGGTGTTGTGTGATTTTTAACATCATTATTGGTAGAGTGGTCGGAAGTGTCTATATGGACTTCAGTAAAATGTTCATCATGGTTCTGCATGGTAGACCAGTTACCAGTTAGTAAGGTTAGGGCACATGAGATCGAGTAGGAGCTAGCCAATTGGATGCAAAATTGGCTCGAAGGTAGGAAACAGAGGGTGGTGGTGGAGGGTTGCTTTTCAGACTCAAGGCCTGTGACTGGTGGTGTGCCTCCATGATCGGTGCTGGGTCCACTGCTTTTCCACATTTATATAAATGATTTGAATCTGAACACAGGAGGTGGAGTTAGTAAGTTGGCAGATGACAGCAAAATTGGAGGTGTGTTGGACAGCAAAGAAGGTTACCTCAGATTACAATGGGATCTTGATCAGATGGGTAATTGTGCCAAGGAATGGCAGATGGAGTCTAATTTAGATAAATGTGAGGTGCTGCATTTGGGAAAGGCAAATCCGGGCAGGACTTATACACTGAATGGTAGGGCCCTGGGAAGTGTTGATGAACAAAGACCTTGGAGAGCAGGGTCATTGTTCCTTGAAAGTAGGGTCGCAGGTAGAACATGGCAGTGAAGAAGGCGTTTGGCACTTTTACCTTCATTGGTCAGAACACTGAGTACAGGAGTTGAGGTGTCATGTTGCAGCTGTACAGGAGGTCGGTGAGGCCACTTTTGGAATACTACGTACAATCCTGGTCACCCTTCTATAGGAAGGATGTTGAGAGAGTGCAGAAAAGAGTTACAAGGATGTTGCCAGGGTTGGAGGGTTTGAGTTAAAGGGAGAGGCTGAGTAGGCTGGGGCTATTTTCTGTGGAGCGTCGGAGACTGATGGGTGACCTTATAGAGGTTTGTAAAGTCATGAGAGGCATCGATAGGGTAAATAGACAAGGTTTTTTCCCCAGGGTGGGGGCGTCCTAGAGAACATATGTTTAAGGTGAGAGGCAAAGACTTAAAAAGGATCTGAGTGCGAACTTTTTTATGCAGAGGGTGGTGCGTATATAGAATGAGCTGCCAAAGGAAGTGGTGGAGGCTAGTACAATTACAACGTTTAAAAGGCATCTGGTGGGTATATGAATAGGAAGGGTTTCAAAGAATATGGGCCAAGTGCTGGCAGGTGGGACTAGGTCAGATTGGGACTTCTGGTCAATGCGGATGAGTTGGACTGAAGGCTCTGTTTCTGTGCTATATGACACTGACACTCTTATTATCACCAACATTTGGTTGCAAGCTACATTTGAAGGTATATTTACATACAGGAGGTCAGGTGACCAAGGTCTGGTCTTGACGAAGAGGTTACAAAAAGTACTTTCAAATCTTAATTTGGAGGTGGCCAGTGTTGGACTGGGGTGGACAAAGTTAAAAATCACACAACGCCAGGTTATAGTCCAACAGGTTTATTTGGAAGCATTAGCTTTCAGAGCGCTGCTCCTTCATCGGGTGGTTGTGGAGAATAAGATCTTAAGACACAGAATTTGAGAAGTCACTTGAGAATGTAACTTTTTAAAAGTTCTGTGATTTACATATGAAACCAGCATGTTCATTTTCAAAGCTGACAGACTCAACAAACAATTCAGGTCTTTTTCAATATGTAATTTCAGTCACACACTGTAAACGTTTGCTATAAATTCTATATTTTACAATCTTATACTCCACAACCACCTGATGAAGGATCAGCGCTCCGAAAGCTAGTGCTTCCATAAAACCTGTTGGACTATAACCTGGTGTTGTGTGATGTTTAACTTTCAAATCTTAGGAGCTGAAGACGGAGCTGGTAATGGAGGGGTACACAGAAAAGGGAGATGCACAAGAGGGGTGAAATGCAGAGATTATTGCAGGCCTTAAGGCAGAGGAACATTCCTGAAATAGGGAAAGATGGAGGCATGGAGGGACATCAACATGAGGATGGCAGTTTAAAACCAGGGGTCTTGCTGGATCAGGATTAGTTGCTGAGTGAGGGGAGAGGTTGACTGAACAGAGTGTTGGTGTGAGTTCAGATCCGAGTGCCAGGGTTCAGGACTGAGCTGTGTTTTTGTTTTTACAGAGTGTGCAAGATGGCAGTTCCAGAGTTGTGGCCCTTCCCCCACCTAGGGATATCAGCACGGGGATCCCCCCACCCTGGCTGGACAGGGGGAATCGGTTGTTCAGGAGAAACTTGCCTTGTTCATATTTCTGCTGCTGCTGGGCCAGCTCGATCCGCAGGCTCTCTGCAGCTCCCTGACTGTCCGCAAGCTGCTTCTGACACTCTCTCAGTTCCTCGGTCAGTCTCTGCTGGCACTGAGTCCTCTCCTCCAAGGCTTCCTCCAGCTGGCCTCTCACTACCAGGTGGTCCTTTAGTTCACTCTCACCTGAAGCAAACCGGAAAATACAAATCCTGGTAAACTGTCCCAGAGAACACTGTGATTCTCAACAACAAACAAAGCTGTACATAGTGAAAGATTGCACAGCCCTGGTAACATGGCGCTGGTATCTGACAGTGAGAATCCCTGAGGAATATGCTCAGACAGGCAATAACCAGCTTGGTCTAAGAGGCAGATTTGCAGAACCATCTTTAAGGAGGACAGACAGAAAGGTTTAGTTTGAGCAGCCAAGGGTGGAACAATGAAAACCGAGCATGATGGATATGACGGAGAGCAGACACCTCGCGTGGCTTGGGGAAGGCTGTCTTTCCACAAGTACCAACAGATTCCCCCTCTCACCTAAAACACTGACAGCTTTGGACACAGAGCAATCGCCCCTGTGAGCTGTCGCCCCTGTGAGCTGTCGCCCCTGTGAGCTGTCGCCCCTGTGGACAGTCAGCCCTGTGAGCTGTCGCCCCTGTGGACAGTCGCCCCTGTGGACAGTCGCCCTTGTCGACATTTGCCCCTGTGTACAGTTGCCCCTGTGAGCTGTTGCCCCTATGTACAGTCGCCCCTGTGGACATTCGCCCGTGAGCTGTCGCCACTGTTGGGAGTCACCCCTGTGAGCTGTCACCCCTGTGAGCTGTCGCTCCTGTGAGCTGTCGCACCTGTGGACATAGAACATAGAAGAATACAGCGCAGTACAGGCCCTTCGGCCCTCGATGTTGCGCCGATCCAAGCCCACCTAACCTACACTAGCCCACTATCCTCCATTCCTGAAGAAGGGCTAATGCCCGAAACGTCGATTCTCCTGTTCCCTAGATGCTGCCTGACCTGTTGCGTTTTTCCAGCAACACATTTCCATCACTATCCTCCATATGCCTATCCAATGCCCGCTTAAATGCCCATAATGAGGGAGAGCTGGAAATGTGTTGCTGGAAAGGCTTATTCCTGAAGAAGGGCTTATGCCCGAAACGTCGATTCTCCTATTCCCTGGATGCTGCCTGACCTGCTGCGCTTTTCCAGCAACACATTTCCAGCTCTGATCTCCAGCATCTGCAGACCTCACTTTCTCCATAATGAGGGAGAGTCCACCACTGCTACTGGCAGGGCATTCCATGAACTCACGACTCGCTGAGTAAAGAACCTACCCCTAACATCTGTCCTATACCTACCCCCCCTTAATTTAAAGCTATGCCCCCTTGTAATAGCTGACTCCATACGTGGAAAAAGATTCTCACTGTCGACCCTATCTAAACCCCTAATCATCTTATACACCTCTATCAAGTCACCCCTAAACCTTCCTTTGACAGTTGCCCCTTTGAGCTGTCACTCCTGTGCACAGTTGCCCCTTTGAGCTGTCACCCCTGTGGATAGTCGCCCTTGTCGACATTCGCCCCTGTGTACAGTTGCCCCTTTGAGCTGTCACCCCTGTGACCTGTCGCCCCTGTGAGCTGTCGCCCCTGTGAGCTGTCGCCCCTTTGAGCTGTCACCCCTGTGGACAGTCGCCCCTTTGAGCTGTTGCCCCCGTGAGCTGTTGCCCCTGTAAGCTGTCGCCCCTGTGAGCTGTTGCCCCTGTTGGGAGTCACCCCTGTGAGCTGTCACCCCTGTAAGCTGTCCCCCCTGTGAGCCGTCGCCCCTGTGGATAGTTGCCCCTTTGAGCTGTCACCCCTGTGGACAGTCGCCCCTTTGAGCTGTTGCCCCCGTGAGCTGTCGCCCTGTGAGCTGTAGCCACTGTGGACAGTCACCCTTGTCGACATTCGCCCCTGTGTACAGTTGCCCCTGTGAGCTGTTTCCCTGTGTACAGTCGCCCCTGTGGACAGTCGCCCCTGTGGACAGATGCCCCTGTGAGCTGTCGCCCCTGTGGACAGATGCCCCTGTGAGCTGTCGCCCCTGTGGACAGTTGCCACTGTGAGCTATCGCCCGATGGACAGTTATCCCTGTGAGCTGTTGCCCCTGTGAGCTGTCGCCCCTGTTGGGAGTCACCCCTGTGAGCTGTCACCTCTGTAAGCTGTCGCCCCTGTGAGCTGTCGCCCCTGTGGATAGTTGCCACTGTGAGCTGTCGCCCGATGGACAGTGTCCCTGTGGACAGATGCCCCTGTGAGCTGTTGCCCCTGTGGACAGTTGCCACTGTGAGCTGTCGCCCGATGGACAGATGCCCCTGTGAGCTGTCGCCCCTGTGGACAGTTGCCACTGTGAGCTGTCGCCCCTGTGGACAGTGTCCCTGTGGACAGATGCTCCTGTGTACAGTCGCCCCTGTGGATAGTTACCCCAGTGGACAGTCGCCCCTGTGAGCAGTCACCCCAGTGGACAGATGCCCCTGTGTACAGTCACACCTGTGGACAATCGCCCCTGTGGACAGTTACCCCTGTTTACAGTCGCCCCTGTGGACAGTCGCCCTTGTCGATATTCGCCCCTGTGGACAGTCGCCCCTGTGAGCTGTCGCCTCTGTGGACAGTCGCCCCTGTGGACAGTCGCCCCTGTGAGCTGTCGCCCCTGTTGACAGTCGCCCCTGTTGACAGTCGCCCCTGTGGACAGATGCCCCTGTGGACAGATGCCCCTGTGGACAGATGCCCCTGTGGACAGTCGCCCCTGTGAGCTGTTGCCCCCGTGGGCAGTCGCCTGTGTGCGCTGTCGCCCCTGTGGGCAGTCGCTCCTGTGAGCTGTCGCCCCTGTGGACAGTCGCCCCTGTGGACAGTCGCCCCTGTGAGCTGTCGCCCCTGTTGACAGTCGCCCCTGTGGACAGATGCCCCTGTGGACAGTCGCCCCTGTGAGCTGTTGCCTCCATGGGCAGTCGCCTGTGTGCGCTGTCGCCCCTGTGGACAGTCACCGCTGTGAGCTGTTGCCCCTGTGGACTGTCGCCCCTGTGAGCTGTTGCCCCCGTGGGCAGTCACCTGTGTGCGCTGTCGCCCCTGTGGGCAGTCGCTCCTGTGAGCTGTCGCTCCTGTGAGCTGTCGCCCCTGTGAGCTGTCGCCCCTGTGGAAAGTCATCCCTGTGGACAGGCGCCCCTGTGAGCTATCGCCCCTGTGGACAGTTGCCCCTCTGGGCACTCGCTCCTGTGAGCTGTCGCCCCGGTGGCTCGATGCCCCTGTGTACAGTTGACCCTGTGAGCAGTCGACCCTGTGAGCTATTGCCTGTGTGGGCAATCGCCCCTGTGGACAGATGCCCCTGTGAGCTGTCGCACCTGTGGACTGTCGCCCTCTGGGCAGTCGCCCTGTGGGCAGTTGCGCCTGTGAGCTGTCGCCCCTGTGGACAGATGCCCCTGTGAGCTGTCGCCCCTGTTGGGAGTCACCCCTGTGAGCTGTCACCCCTGTGAGCTGTCACCCCTGTGGACAGTAGCCCCTTTGAGCTGTCACCCCTGTGGACAGTAGCCCCTTTGAGCTGTCACCCCTGTGGACAGTCGCCCCTGTGAGCCGTCGCCCCTGTGGGCAGTCGCCCCTGTGAGCAGTCGCCCCTGTGAGCTCTCGCCCCTGTGAGCAGTCGCCCCTTTGAGCTGTCGCCCCTTTGAGCTGTCGCCCCTGTGGACAGTCGCCCCTGTGAGCAGTCGCCCCTGTGGGCAGTCGCCCCTGTGGACAGTCACCCCTGTGAGCTCTCACCCCTGTGAGCTCTCACCCCTGTGAGCTGTCGCTCCTGTGGACAGTCGCCACTGTGAGCTGTCGCCCCTGTGACCTGTCACCCTTGTGGACAGTCGCCCCTGTGAGCTGTTGCACCTGTGGACAGTCGCCCCTGTGTACAGTTGCCCCTGTGAGCTGTCGCCCCTGTGTACAGTTGCTCCTGTGAGATGTCGCCCCGTGATCTATCGCCCCTGTGGACAGTCGCCCCTGTGGACAGTCGCCCCTGTGGAAGTCGCCCTGGTGGACAGTTGCCCCTGTGAGCTGTCGCCCCTGTGAGCTGTTGCCCCTGTGGATAGTTGCCCCTGTGAGCTGTCGCTCCTGTGGACAGTCGCCACTGTGAGCTGTCGCCCCTGTGGACAGTCGCCACTGTGAGCTGTCGCCCCTGTGAGCTGTCGCCCCTGTGAACTGTCGCTCCTGTGGACAGTCGTCCCTGTGAATTTGGATTAGATTAGATTACATTTTTAGATTAGATTAGATTACATTACAGTGTGGAAACAGGCCCTTCGGCCCAACAAGTCCACACCGACCCGCCGAAGCGAAACCCACCCATACCCCTACATTTACCCCTTACCTAACACTACGGGCAATTTAGCATGGCCAATTCACCTGACCCTGCACATCTTTTGGACTGTGGGAGGAAACCGGAGCACCCGGAGGAAACCCACGCAGACACGGGGAGAACGTGCAAACTCCACACAGTCAGTCGCCTGAGGCGGGAATTGAACCCGGGTCTCAGGCGCTGTGAGGCAGCAGTGCTAACCACTGTGCCACCGTGCCGCCCGTGAACTGTCGCCCCTGTGAGCTGTCACCCCTGTGAGCTGTCGCCCTTGTGAGCTGTCGCTCCTGTGGACAGTCGCCCCTGTGAATTGTCGCCCCTGTGAGCTGTCGCCCCTGTGAGCTGTCGCCCCTGTGAGCTGTCGCTCCTGTGGACAGTCGCCCCTGTGAGCTGTCGCCCCTGTGGACAGTTGCCCCTGTGAGCTGTCGCCCCTGTGAGCTGTCCCCCCTGTGGACTGTCACCCCTGTGTACAGTCGCCCCTGTGTACAGTCGCCCCTGTGTACAGTCGCCCCTGTGAGCTGTCGCCTCTGTGAGCTGTCGCCCCTGTGGACAGTCGCACCTGTGGACAGTCGCACCTGTGGACAGTCGCACCTGTGGACAGTCGCACCTGTGGACAGTCGCCCCTGTGGACAGTCATCCTGTGGGAGAGATTGCTCTTGGTGAGATTTGTGTAGAGAGAAAATGACATGAACCCAGTTTGAGTTTTCGTCATTTTGATATGAAAATGACTGAATGATAACAGATTCAATTTCAGCCAGGTGCTAACACAGCTAGTGGCTGCTTGAACCGCCCAGGGCTGTAGGAAGAGAATGAAACCATTTAGCTCTTTGATCCTGCTCACAAATCAACGTGATCATTCTGGATCTCAACTTTCTCTCCCTCCAACCACCTTGGAGTGCAGCTAGGCAGGATGGAACAATGGACCTCTGCTAAATGTGCACATGTGTGTTTCAGATTTTCGCACTTCATCGTGTGAGGAAGTGCTTCCTGGTGTCATCCCTGAAGGTCAAGGCCATTATTTTAAGGTCGTAGCCCCTCCTTGTTCTGATCTCTCATCAGGGGAAGTAGTTTCATTTTTACCAACCTTCAGAACACGTATAATTATCTGAAACACTCCAATTCGATATTAGGCCAGCCCCTAATCTTGCATATGTGCAGGATACAAGCATCACCTTATCAGGGGTTTATAACCAGCACATGTAGTACCAGCAAACATCAGCACTATCGGTCCAAAGTAAGGGACTGCCTGATGCAAAGTGACAAGGACATTACGTACAAAAACTGAATTTGCTGGCGAAACTCAGCAGGTCTGGCAGCATCCATGCAGAGAAAGCACGGTTAGCATTTCAAGTCCAGTGACCCTTCGTCAGAACCATTCCCAACCTGAAACATTGACTTAGCTTTCTCTGCGCAGATGCTGCCAGAACGGCTGAGTTTCTCCAACAATTTCCGTTTTTGTTTCACAGTTCTTTAAGCTGATGTTTCCTTTAGGATGTACCTACACTTCAGCCTAGCCTCAGTAACCTTCTTCTCAATGAGCTGTGAGGTCTTTTTCAGTTCAGCTGCTAACTGGTCCCGTTCCCTGTTCAGCAACTCCAGCTCCTTCTCCAGATCCTCATGGGAGCGTCTGTGGGAACAGACATCATTAAGGCCAAGAAGTTCATTAGTAGCAAGTCCAGGCCAGGTAGCGATAGGGGACAGACAGACAGACACTAATCACGGCTGGGGGAAGAAGGGACTTGACACTCACACAAAGAGAGTGCGCCTTTGTCCCAGTTACTGACCTGCCAGTGTCCGACCCTGCACCTCCTCTCTTTTCCTGCAGCTGCAGACGTAAGATTGCATCCTTCCGAGCGAGTAAACCTTGGCAATGTGAGACAGAAACCATCAGTCTACACCCACACGCCATGCCAGCTCCCCACCATCGAGGGGTACACTCCCAGCTCATCCCGATTAACCAGTTGTTCAGTTTCGGGCAGGTCTATCAACCCGGGGCACCCTAACAAGTCCAGGTGTCAGACAGAGGTCATGGCATTTTTCAGCACGAGCTTTTGGGCTCGGTGAGCAGGCTGAATAACTCTGAGCACAAAGTGCCAGGCCTCGATTAAGCTGGACGTGTGGACAGCAGGGGTCCTCCTGTAGGAGTAGGAAGGGGAAACCTGCCCCTCATCGCTATCCAGTGATCTCGGTTTGAACATTCCTGAGTATAATTGCTGATAAAGCTACACTCAGTTTAGTGAGGATCTCAACTATGTGCCGAAAGACAGAAACTCTGACCTGGATCCAATTGAATTGATAAGAAATTGCTTACCGTGGATGGTATCGATTCTCTTGTTGGCAAAGGTCACCCTCTGACCCAGGTTCCCCAACCGACACAAGGCCTTCCTTTGCTCTGTCTCCTGCTCCAAGAACTTTTGGTAAAAGCTGAAGGGTAATAAAAAGGGTGTGTGTTTTAAATCAACTAACAGTGCAAAAGGGTCCTGTAGATCCCCCGCATCTCCCCCGGTCTTTAGTTAATCAGTCTCGATCTGGACAATGGTCAATCCTAAACTCAGGGAGTAAGCGCACTGAGGTAAGAAGGTCAGTAACATGAACACAGGTAGATACCATGGGGAAACAGTACCAGATGACTCAGTAAGCCAACAACAATTTCTACTTTATATAGCACCGTTAAGATAACAAAACATTGCAAAGTGCTTCTTCACAGGAGTGACCTAAGGTAAAATTAGACACTGAGCCTAATCGTAAGTGGGGTGTAATGAGCATCCTGAAACAGGCGAAGCAGAGAGACTGAATTCCCGAACTAGGCGTCTGAAACCACAGCTGCTCACAGCAGAATAGTTAAAACCGAAGTAGCAAAAGAGGTAAGGATTAGATGATATCAATTTCTCAGAGGGCTGTAGATGACAGATAGGGAGGGCAAAGTCATTGGAAGTTGAAAACAAGGAAGAGAATTTTAATCAAAAAACAGAAATTGCTGGAGAAGCTCAGCATCCAAGGAGAGAAAACAGAGTTTCACGCCCAGCGACACTTTGTGCGACCATGAGGATTTTAAAATTGTGTCACTTAACCCGGAGACAGTTGTAAGACATGGCTCACAGAGGCACAGTAGGGAACGTGGTGAGAGTAATGACATGGCCGGCAGAGATTTAAATGGCCTTGTGTTTCCAGGAGGCAGAATGGTGGGTGGCCAGCCTCCAGTGTGTTGGAATAGTCAGACTTAGAGGAAGGAAAGGACTGGCAGAGAGTTTCAGCAACAAATGAGCTGAGACAGGGGTGCAGTCAGGGTGGTGTTATAGAATGGAAATGGGGGATTTGTGATGCCACAGTATGCACTGAGGTGTTTATCGAGCCAATCAATGTTCCACTGAGGTACAATGTCAGCCACAGGTACAGCAAGGAAGGTATAACATCCTGCTTCCAAGCTAGCCCATTGGTGAAGAGGGATTCAGCCCCTAGCTACTCTCCCTCTACCTGCTGACCACCTCCTTGAGGTGACACAGAGTATTCTCAGCTCGCTCTGCGTTCCCCTGAAACCGCACAGTGTCACTCTGAGCGCTGGCTAATTCCTCTCGGAGAGTCTGTAAAACACAATAAGATTATAAATGTGAGCGAGAAGGAGGAAGAAAGAGAGAGAATTAAAAAAACGAGTGAGAAGGCCAGAGGATATAAATAGTAACTATATCACTAGTTCACACTGTTAATGGACAGTCACTGGAAACTAAATTAAGGTGCCCATCCTGAGAAACAAGGTATCTTTATAGATATATCTTCAGGGCATCTGGCAATGTTTTACAGTCAAGTAAGTGCTAGCTAAGATGGCACCATTGTTAAAGTAGGAAACACAATGGTCAATTTTCACAAACAGGGATGTGATGTTGATCAGATAATCCGTCTTCAGGTCGTCTCAGCTGAGGGATAAATGCTGGTTGGCTGACCTGAAAACCCTTGTCCTTCAAAACACTAACATCAGGTCTTTTACATCCATCTGAGGGGGCGGACTAGGCATCGATTTGTTGTCTCACCTGAAAGATGGCATTTCCTGATGATGCCAGACTAGACTTTTTGCTCAAAGTCTCTGGTGATTTGAACCAAGGATTTTCAGTTTGGATTTTCCCTGAGGCCCGTGTAAAGGATAGTTCCAAAGCAAGGTTTCACAGATGAAATAAACCTATGAACAAACCTCTTACACATCACAGTCTCGGGCGATCCTTGAATACCCACTCCCCCTCATGCCCATCAAAACAGAGTCTCAGATGTTTCCTCACCTGGTTTTGTACACGTTCCATGTTCATCTCTGCAGTCCTGTCTTCAAAGCTGTGTAGCAGCAATGCTTGCTCCTGTTCCTTCACCCTCAACTCTTCTTCCAGGTTAGCGAGCTGTACCAGTAGATAAGTTTGAGATGTGCAGATTTACTTAACAAAATACATCTCCCGACAGGACGACACAGCAGAAACCCAGCAATGTTACAAATCTTTTCCATCTCTGTATGAATCGCTGAATATTTGGAAAAAATGTGGCTTTGTGGTGACTCACTTGGTATTTTCAAAATTTTACGGGTAATTGGTAACAGATGTAGGAAATTTGTTCATGGTGGTAATAGCTGGAAAATGGGATATTAAATTTAGGAATGAAGAGGGAAGAAGGTGGGTGGAACACTTTGCCCCAAGGAATCACCAAGGAAATGGGTTGAATCTCGCTGTTCAGAAACCAAATGAAATTATTTGGGTAATAATACCCATTGGGGTGGGAACTCAGCCAGCCCTATTTGGTCTTACCCACATGTGACTGCAGATCGACAGTGGTCAGAGCAGCTGGGTTTCACCAGTGCTTCTGTCTTCCGTTTAGATCTCTAACATCCACTGGATTTCTGCTTTTGGCTGCTGGATAGTCTAATATTTATTGCTGTGTTATTGGCTGAGGAATAAATATTGGCCAGGACGTTGGACAGAAATCCCCTGCATATTTTTAAAAACAGGGCTTTTACATTCACTTAGGATAGCAACAGGGACTGTGTTTATAATGTCTCATCTGAAAGCAGGCACCGTTGGCAGTGCAGCACTTCCTCAGTACTGAACTGGGAGTGTCTGCATGCATGGACTAGTTGGGTCGAAGGGTCTGTTTCCGTGCTGTACATCTATGTACATTCAGCTCTGTTGACCTCTCAGTTGAGAGATTTGAGCGTAGTTTGTGCTCACATCACTGAACATGTATCAGGACACAGGCTGCAGGAAAGCCACTGGAAGATTCCAAGCACATCCCATCGCAAAGCGTGGCTCTGGGATTCAGGCAACAGGAGGTCTGGGATAGCAGGGAGTTGAACGAATTCAGTACATACCTTGACATGGAGCTGGTTGATATCGTTGGCGTGACTGATTTCCTGTGATTTCAGCTGCACCATGAGAGTGAACACCTTCTCTCTCCACCGAGTGACCAGCGGCAGCCTCTTTACATTCTCCCCTTCCGGGACACCCTGCTTAGGCTGGCAATGCAAGACAGAAAATGTTCCCCTTGGCTTCCAACATTTCTGAAAGCTGCTATCCTGAGTGCGAAGATTCCCGATTCTCGTTCACCCCAGTAACTAGCTGCAGCTCAGTGGGAGCACGTTGCCATGGGCTTGAGTTCCCAGACAGAATTCATACACACCTTCTCCTCCCCAAACCCCATTCAACAACATTCCAGAAGGATTCATTTCTCCCTATCTGGTCTATCAACTCCTTTAATCAGAGAATCCCTACAGTGTGGAAGCAGGTCACTTGGCTCATTGACTCTCCAAAAAGCATCTCAACCGGACCCACCCCTATTCCTGTAACCCTGCATTTCCCAAGGCGAACCCATCAAGCCTGTGCATTCCCAGGACATTATGGACAATTTAGCATGGCCAATCCACCTAACCTGCACATCTCTGAACCGTGGAAGGGAACCAAAGAACCTCGAGGAAACCCACGCAGACATGGGAAGAATGTGTGTGTGGAGTTTGCACAGTTGCCTGAGGGTGGAATTGAACTAGATCTGACCTGGCTGTGCCTCCAAACCTACAGCAATGTAACTGCCCTTTAAAATGGCTGGGAAAGCCATTCAGCTTAACATAGGGATGGGCAACATATGCCAGTGATGACGACATCCCACGAAAGAAGGAAGGAAAAAACAAATGACCGCTTGGACTTCTACATTCAAACCTTGTCAATGTAGCGTTCCCTCAAAGTGTAACCCTTTGAACCCTGGCATTATTCTGGCAAGCAGGGATGGGTGAGCTAAGCAAATGATAAACAAATACAGGGAAACCTGGATAGTGACTGATGAAATGTGCACGATATTGTTGTCTTGCGACACCTACCTACCCTCACCATGTGCAATCGTGATCAGGAGTGGGAATATTGGGAAGGCAGATTATTATCTGAATGGTGGCAGTTTAGGAAAAGGTGAGATGCAATGAGGCCTGGATGTCGTGGCGGGACAGTTGCTGAGGGTTGCCTGCAGGTGAGGAAAGCTAATGGCATACAGGCCTTGACAGGGAGAGGATTTGAGTATATGAGTGGGAATGACTTGCTGCAAGACTGACGTATGAAAAATCACTGAATCAACTGGGCTTGTACTCACTGGAATGTAGAAGATTGAGGGGGGAAGCTCATGGAAATATATAAAATCCTGAGGGGACTGGACAGGCTAGATTTCCCCCAAGTTGGGGAAGTCCAGAACTAGGGGTCACAGTCTTATATTAAAGGGGAAGCCATTCAGGACTGAGATAAGGAAACATTTTTTCACTCAGAGTTGTGAACCTGTGGAATTCTCTCCCACAGAAAGCTGTTAGGGCCAGTTTGTTCGATATCTTCAAGAGGAAGCCTGATGTGGCCTTTGCGGTGAAAGGGATTATGGGATATGGAGAGAAAGTGAGCGTGTGATACTGAGATTGTATGATCAGCCATGATCATGTTGAATGGTGGTGCAGGCTCGAAGGGCCGAATGGCCTACCTCTGCATCTAGTTTCTACATTTCTTTGTCTATTAGCTGTTTTTGCATCATGAGCACCAGTCATCCAACTCCAATATTGCACAGTAAAAGGACACAGACCAGAGATTGAACCTGCATGGCCTCTGTAGCTCAGCTGAGTGCTGCTGATATAATATTTTTTTAAAAAATCCTTGTCCAATTGAACCTCTGATCCCCACGGTTAAAAAAAACTGATTGTACGCTAGACCCCAGTGGAGTCTGAAGCCGCCCAGCTTCCAGTGAAGAGCCCTTCCTGATACCTTTCTGCTGCTCTCACTCTCCTGGATGGTGAGAATATCATTCAGGGATCTCAGCCGTATGTTCATGAGTTCTGCTGTCATTTTCAGTGCCTCTCGTTCCTTTTCCAGATGCTGCTGAACCAAAAGGATACAGGGTTAAAATCCTGCACCACACTAACCACAGCAGACCCCCTCCCTAACAGGACTGCGGGTGTCCGTGCACCACAGGCACTACAGCAGTTCAATGTGGCAGCATAGCACCACCCTCTCGAGGGCTATCAGAGATGGCCAACACATACTGGCCTTTCCAGTGATGCCCACATCCTGTCACAGCGTCAATGAAAAACTCAACAAGGCTGCTCTCCACCATCACAGGTGGCCAACAAATACCAACAATGCACACATTCCCAAAAGAATGGAAAGTTGGCAGCTTGGAACCATCTGCTCATGATTTGGTTGCGATGGATTCATGGACCTAGAAGGTCTGTACAAGCAGTGGCCAATGCTGCACGACCTTCAAAGGCTCATTTCTGACCCAATCAATGTCTTTGTTTAAGGTGACTGAAGCCTTGCCTGATTTCTAACCCAGCACCAGCCTCACTAACCTGGACCTTGTTATTTAGCTGCTCCTTCTCCTGCCGGGACTCCTCGAGCTGCTTCTCGTCTGGCACCAGTTGTCCAATGTAGGTGCGAAGCTGAGCGATCACGGAATTTTGGGATTCCGATTCGAGCTTTGTTTTCCTGAAATGGTGAAAGGAAAAGGGACTACTATTTAACAGCACCTTTCACAGCCTTAACAAACTCCTGATTGTTTCAGTCTGTTTCTGTGCTCTCAGCAACAAACCATTTATTCACTTGTTGTCATAATGATGCACCCTGTTCTTATAAAGGCCAATTCAGCACAGTGAGGCCTTTAGGTAATAAGGTAAGTGACCAGTGGATCTGTTTCTGTAACATTGGCTGAGGGAGGAATGTTGGTCAGGACATGGAGAACTACCCAGATGTTCTTCAACTATCCACAAAGATCCTTTCAATCACCAAAACAAATGTATTAGGGTTAGATCTGATCAGAAAAGTGATACTGTCAAAGCACAGCACACCCTTAGAACTAATCTGGTGTTGCCAGTCTGGGTTACCTGCTCAAGTCTCAGATTGGCTTGCTGAAAGTCAGGCCTGGAACTGAAAGCTGTGTCCTTATGGGCCTGAGGGGAGACTGAGTGAGCTCAGCCAAACTGAGCTTAGGCAGACCAATACAGCTTACCGTAAATCTTCCTGCAAGGTGTCCCGCTCCTGAGTGACTGCCTCCAACTTCTCTCTGAAGTGTGCCGCCTCCCTCTGTCCCTTCTCTCGGCTCTGCCTCAGCCCCTCCTCCAGTTCTGACACCCTATCCTTCAGAGCTGCGCAACTTTTGTCCCGCGATTCGGCCAACTGCAGGATCTGCTGGGACAAGATGCAAACCGATGTAATTTACCGTTGAGAAAGGCCTGCATTAACCTGCCCATCAGAAAGACCATAAAACTTCCTCCCTGCAGCTTCTGAAATTTCCTTAAACAATTCCTGGTTTTCAATTGTTCCATTCGATCCAAGAGTCCATTTCACATGAACGTAAAAAATAGGAAAAGGATCATTCAATACGATCATAGCTGAGTCTGAGCTTCAATGCCACTTTCATGAGTACTCCCCATACCCCTCAACTCCCTGAGACACCAAAAATGAGTTCATCCCAGCCTTAAACATATTCAGTGATGGAACATCTAGAATCCTCTGTGAAAGAGAATTCCAAAGAGTTACAACCTGCTGAGTGCAGACAAGCAAATGCACAAAATAGGGCCAGTAGGCCATTCAGCCCCTCAAATCTGCTCTGCCATTCGACAAATCTAAAGCTGACCTTTTGTGTTTAAAGTTCCACACTCCATCCATCCGCGTAACTTCTGAATCCGCTGCATAGCAAAAACCTATCCACCTCTACTATTCCTGATTAATCTGTGTCTCACCAAGCGCAGATATATTCTATCTCTCAGAATTATCTGAAATAACTTTCCCACTACCGAGGTTAGACTGACTAGTCTGTAATTTCCTCTTCCATCCTTTCTTCCTTTGTTTAGTAACGGGACACTCGCAGTCCATCAGTCCTCTGGCACCTCACCTGTAGCCAGAGAGGATTTGAAAATTGCTGCCAAGGCCCTGATCTCTCCAGCCTGACCTCAACAGCCTGGGATACATTTCATCTGGGCCTGCAGATGTATCTATGCTTAAAGCTGGTAAACCCTCTAGTACCTGCTCTTTGTTAATTTCTCATATTTCGCAGTGCTCCACCCTGCTGCCTACACTTGTGTCATTATTTGGAAGAATTGTGAGGGACAAAATATATCTGCACTTGGAGAGACACAGTTTCATCAAAGATTTGTTAAGGAAAGGCCTTGTTTGACAAATTTGATCAATTTTTGAGGAAGTAACTAGGAATATTGATGAAGAGGTAATGCATTCGATGTGATTTATAGCAAGGCTTGTGATAAGGTCTCTCCTAGTAGATTGATCAAGGGCAAAGTGATATTCGGAATCCAAAATTGGTTATTAGGAAGGAAGCAGAGGGTGAAGGTAAAGGTATGTTCTGTGAGTGGAAATCTGTTTCCAGTGGGGTACTGCATGGCTCAGTCCTGGGCCCTTGCTCTTTGTTTTCTATGTTAATGACTTGGACTTAAATACAGGAGTATCTTGAAGAAGTTTGTAGGTGATATAAAAATTGTTAGGGTGGTAAATAATGAGGATGACAGCCATACACTGCCAAAGGACGTGAGAGGACTGGTCAGCTGTGCCAAGCAGTGGAATTCCACCTGAAAAAGTGTGAGGTGCCACTCTTGGAGAAGGTGAACAAGAGATTACTCTAAATAGTCAGACCTTGGAAAATAATGAGGATCAAAAGGACCTTGATGAATATCTCCACAGATCCCTAAAGGTGGTGGGGGAAGAACAGTTGGCTCAGGAGAATACTTGCCTTTATTAGCTGAGGCACAGAATACAAGAGCAAAAAGATTATGATAGAGCTGTATAAAACACTGGTTAGTCCAAAACTGGGGTACGGTGTGCAGTTCCCAGTATAGGAAAGGCGTGAGTGCACTGGAGAGGGTGCTGAGGAGACACACTGGGACGCTGCCTAGGCTAGAGGGGTGTGAAGTATTAGGAAAGATTGGATAGGCTGGGATTATTTTCCTCTAATGAGAGGGGACCTAACGGAGTTGCATAAGATGAAGTGGGACATAGCTAGGCTGGGAAAGAAGGCACTTGTTCATTAGTAGAGGGGTCAATAGCTGGGACCATAGATTTAAGATAAGAGATAGAAGGTTGAGAGGAGAGTTGTGGAGAACTTTATTTCACTCAGAGGGTGGTGGGATCCTGGAAGCCATTACCTGACAGGGCGATTGAGTCAGAAAATCTTGTTAAGACTCAAGTAATGATTGAACTTTTACGTACATTGCAATACATTTCCAGGACTGTTGTGAAACTTGAAAGGGTTCAGAAAAGATCTACAAGGATGTTACCAGGGTTGGAGGATTTGAGCTATAGGGAGAGGCTGAACAGACTGGGGCTGTTTTCCCTGGAGCATCGGAGGCTGAGGGGTGACCTTATAGAGATTTACAAAATTATGAGGGGCATGGATAGGGTAAATAGGCAAAATCTTTTCACTGGGGTCGGGGAGTCCAGAACTAGAGGGCATAGGTTTATGGTGAGAGGGGAAAGATATAAAAGGGACCTAACGGGCAACTTTTTCACACAGAAGGTGGGAAGAGTATGGAATGAGCTGCCAGAGGAAGTGGTGGAGGCTGGTACAATTACAACATTTAAGAGGCATTTGGATGGGTATATGAATAGGAAGGGTTTGGAGGAATATGGGCCGGGTGCTGGCAGGTGGGACTAGAATGGGTTGGGATATCTGGTCAGCATGGACCGAAGGGTTTTTTTTCCATACTGTATATGTCTATGACTCTATGACTATGACTATGACCTAAAAGCTGGAAAACAGGATTTGCTGCGTCAGATTTTCTTAGCTGGCATGGGTAGGTTGGGCTGAATGGCTTCCTTCATAGAGATGTACAGCATGGAAACCCTTCAGTCCAACCCGTGTAAAAAGGACGTTCCCTAATTTTAAAACACTATTCCCTGGTTCCGGACTCACCCATAAGAGGAAACATCTTTTCCATATCCACCTTGTCAAGATCATTCAGAATATTAAAAACTTCAATCAGGTCAGGCCCCCTCACTCCTCCAAACTCCAGGGGAATCAAGTCAGTCTGCCCTCAAAAGACAATCCACTCATTCCAGGTATCAATCTAGTCAACTTCCTCTGAACCATCTCCAACATGTTCACACCTGTGAGTGAAGTCATTGCTCCTCATCTGAGTCCTGAACAATTGGTACCGAATCCTGAGACTATGTCCTCCATGTTTCAGAGCTCCTGAGCAGTGGAAACCATAAGTATCTACTCTATCTCGGGATTTTTCTTTGTATTCAAAGGGCTCCCAGATATCAGTCCATCCTCATGTTTGACTGGTTTGAGCCTGAGTGCCCTTGACCTTATTATCCAATTAACACTAAGTTACCAATGCAGTTTTATCATTCCCTTCTTACTTTACCATCTTTGATACAGTCCCCATTGTTTATAATGGGAGTGTTGGTGTAAATGGGATTTCTCCACCTTTTAAGAGTTGGAATTGTAATGTTAAAAACAAGAAGCCTCATTCACTTAGGAATTGTCTCCTTTAATCCAGGTTCTATCACATTGAGAAAATGTGAACAGCTCAGTAAAACTGTTTGAATACGTGACCTCCAGTGAAAGCAGCAGATTCTTTTAAAACTCAGAAGACGTTATTGAAATAACTGCTACTTGGAAACCGTTATGGTAGTTTCAAAGTTGAGCTCTTGGTCCTCAGTCTCTCTCTACCACTTGGCCAAATGCTGTGCTAGCAGATTGGAGGTGATAAATTTTTCTTTGTGTTTAATGAAGTTGCCCATATGTCTGCCTACATCAAGACAAGGCTCCCAAGATACAGAAAATCCAGGATTTTGCTATAAACTGCAGCTTTGTTAATCGAGTAATGTAGAATGGAAAGCATGCAAGGTGGGGACGAGTGCTTCATCTAAGCATCTAAAAGTGTCAAGGACTCCTCCAGTATCGTATTGGGAGAGTCAGCTTGGATTACTGAAAAATGTGGTGCTGGAAAAGCACAGCAGGCCAGACAGCACCCGAGGAGCAGGAGAATCGACGTTTCGGGCATAAGCCCTTCTTCAGGAATGAGGCTGGTGTGCCAAGCGGGCTGAGATAAAAGGTAGGGGGAATTTGGGGAGGGACGCTAGGAATACAATAGGTGGAAGGTGGTGAGGGTGATAGGCCGGAGAGGGGGTGAGAGCGGAGAGGTTGGGAAGAAAATTGCAGGTCAAGGGAGCGGTGCTGAATCCGGGGGTTGGGACTGAGATAAGGTGGGGGGAGGGGAAATAAGGAAGCTGGAGAAATCTACATTCA
>NC_057746.1:34202618-34254852 GCF_004010195.1 Chiloscyllium plagiosum
TGATAGGGGTGGGGAGGGAAATATATCCCTGGTGGTGGGGTCTGTTTGGAGGTGGCAGAAATGACGGAGGATAATACGATGTATCCGGAGGTTGGTGGGGTGGAAGGTGAGGACCAGTGGGGTTCTGTCCTGGTGGCAATTGGAGGGGAGGGGCTCAAGGGCGGAGGAGCGGGAAGTGGAGGAGATGCAGTGGAGAGCATCGTAGACCACGTCGGAGGGGAAATTGCAGTCTTTGAAGAAGGAGGCCATTTGTGCTGTTCGTTAGTGGAATTGGTCCTCCTGGGAGCAGATGCAGCGGAGGCGAAGGAATTGGGAATGTGGGATGGCGTTTTTACTGGGGGCAGGGTGGGAGGAGGTGTAATCTAGGTAGCTGTGGGAGTCGGTCGGTTTGTAGTAAATGTCTGTGTTGAGTCAGTCGCCCGAGATAGAAATGGAGAGGTCTAGGAAGGGGAGGGAGGAGTCTGAGATGGTCCAGGTAAATTTGTGGTTGGGATGGAAGGTGTTAGTAAAGTGGATGAACTGCTCAACCTCCTCGTGGGAGCACAAGGTAGCGCCAATACATAAATCGATGTAGCAGAGGAAAAGGTGGGGGGTGGGGCCAGTGTAGTTGCGGAAGATGGACTGTTCCACATATCCTCCGAAGAGGCAGGCATAGCTGGGGCCCATGCGGGTGCCCATGGCTACTCCTTTGGTTTGGAGGAAGTGGGAGGATTGGAAGGTGAAGTTGTTAAGAGTGAGGACAAGTTCAGTCAGTCGAAGGAGGGTGTCAGTGGAAGGGTACTGGTTGGGTCGGTGGGAGAGGAAGAAGCGGAGGGCTTGGAGGCCTTCGTGATGGCAGATGGAAGTGTATAGAGATTGGATGTCCATCGTGAAGATAAGGCGTTGGGGGCCGGGGAAGAGAAAATCATGGAGGAGTTGGAGGGCGTGGGTGATGTCCCGAATGTAGGTGGGGAGTTCTTGAACTAAGAGGGACAGGACAGTGTCGAGGTATGCAGAGATGAGTTCGGTGGGGCAGGAGCAGGCTGAGACAATGGGTCGGCCGGGGCAGTCAGGTTTGTGGATTTTGGGCAGGAGGTAGAAACGGACGGTGCGAGGTTGTGGGACTATGAGGTTGGAGGCGGTGGATGGGAGGTCCCCGAGGTGATGAGGTTATGGATGGTCTGGGAGATGATGGTTTGGTGGTGGGAGGTGGGGTCATGGTCAAGGGGGCAGTAGGAGGAGGTGTCCGCGAGTTGGCGTCTAGCTTCAGCGGTGTAAAGATCAGTGCGCCAAACTACCACCGCGCCTCCCTTGTCTGCTGGTTTGATGGTGAGGTTGGGGTTGGAGCTGAGGGAGTGGAGGGCTGCGCGTTGTTACACGCTCAGGCCTCTTCACTTGAGAACTAAGGACATTCCCCTTGAGTCAGGACGAACATATTATTGTCATCTTGCAAACTTGCCCTCAGCCCTTCTCATTAACAAACAGCTTTAATACAGAGAGAGGAAACAAGAGAGTGGCACCTTGAAGTCCCCACTACTCTGCAGCGAAAGGAATTAAAGCACAGAATGGTGTGCAGGGTGTTTGAGCAACAGGAGACAGACAGCAGTAGTTGAAGGGAGTTTCTCAAAATGGAGAAAGGTGACCAGTGGTGTTCCACAGGGGTCAGTGTTGAGGCCACTGTTGTTTGTAATATACATAAATGAACTGGAAGAGGGCATTGTTGGTATGATCAGCAAGTTTGCAGATGACATGAAGATTGGTGGAGTAGCAGAAAGCATAAGGGAATGTCAGAGAATACAGGAGGATATAGGTAGACTGGAGAGTTGGGCGGAAAAGTGGCAGATGGTTTTCAATCCAGACAAATGTGAGGTGATGCATTTAGGCAAGACTAATTCTAGAGTGAATTATACAATGAACGGAAGAGCCTTGGGAAAAGTTGATGGGCAGAGAGATCTGGGATTGCAGGTCCTTTGTACCCTGAAGGTTGCTGCACAGGTGGATAGAGTGGTCAAGAAGGGATATAGTATGTTTGCTTTCATCGGATGGGGTGTTGAGTATAAGAGCTGGCAAGTCATGTTAACATTGTACAAGACATTGGTTCGGCCACATTTAGAATATTGTGTACAGTTCTGGTTGCCACATTACCAAAAGGATGTGGACGCTTTGGAGAGGGTGCAGAGAAGGTTTACGAGGATGTTGCCTGATATGGAAGGTGCTAGCTATGAAGAAAGGTTGAGTAGGTTAGGTTTATTTTCATTAGAAAAAAGGAGGTTGAGGGAGGATCTGATTGAGGTTTACAAAATCAAGAAGGGTATAGACAGGGTGGATAGAGACAAGCTTTTTCCCAGGGTGAAGGATTCAATAACGAGAGGCCAAGCTTTCAAGGTGAGAGGTGGAAAGTTGAAGGGGGATACACATGGCAAGTACTTTACACAGAAGGTGGTGGACGTTTGGAATGCGTTGCCAGCAGAGGTGGTAGAGGCAGGTACAGTAGATTAATTTAAGATGTGTCTGGACAGATACATGAGGTGGGGAGCAGAGGGATACAGATGCTTAGGAATTGACTGACAGGTTTAGACAGTACATTTGGATCGGCTCAGGCTTGGAGAGCGGAAGGGCATGTTCCTGGGCTGTAAATTTTCTTTGTTCTTTCTATTCCACCCAGCCAGACAATACCTCTGCCATGCGTTGATACTGAGCATCCTGCAGCCTGGCAATCTGTAACTGGTTGTCCTCAGACTTTGCTGCAGCTTGCTTGGCCAGCTCCTCTTCCAGAGCAGACACCTCGTGACGATAGCGCTCCCTCAGCTCTTTCAACTCACTCCTCAGCTGCTCTGCCTCCTCGCTCGAAGCAGCCTGTGCCAGCACCAGTTGGGTTTCCAGGCGCTGGATTTCCAGTTGGTGCTGGCTCTGTACCCCGTCCGTCTCGACCTGGCACTGAAATTGGAGCTGGCTAGCCTCCCGCCTCTGCTCCCGCAGCTCTGCCCGCATCTCCCCCAGCTGCTCGGTTAGCTGTGTCACCAGGCTCTCCTTCTCTCTGATCACTGTAGCCTGCTGCTCCACCGTGCTCCTCAGCAGCCGTGCCTCCCCAGTCAAGCGGTGGATTTCCCGGATCTGCTCAGTAATGATCTCCGCCTGCTCAGTCGCTTCCCTGGGCCATTTGTGGGCCCTCTCCTGATCCAAGGACCTGTGCAGATTTGGAACAAGAAGACTCACACTAACTCAAAAGGCTACAGATGCTGAGAATTTGAAACAAAAGTAAAGAAGGCGAGGTATGCTCAACAGGTCAGGCTATATCTGCAAAAGGAACAAAATGTTATTCAAGTGCCAGCTATCGCTTTGTTGATGCTCCCTGTCCTGCTATTTACTTCCTGTGTTTTCTATTTGTTCGAGGAGAGGATATGAGTGAGCCCCTCCCACGCCGTATAGAGTCACAGAGATGTACAGCACGGAAACAGACCCTTCAGTCCAACTCGTCCATGCCAACCTGATATCTCAATCCAATCTAGTCCCAACTGCCAGCACCTGGCCCATATCCCTCCAAACCCTTTCTATTCATATATCCATCCAGAGGCCTTTTAAATGTTGCAATTGCCTCCACCACTTCCACTGGCAGCTTATTTCTGCATGAAAAAGTTGCCCCTTAGGTCTCTTTTATATCTTTCCCCTCTCACTCTAAATCTACGCCCTCTAGTTCTGGACTCCCCTACCAAAGTGAAAAGACCTTGTCTATTTACCCTACCCCTGCCCCTCACAATTTTGTAAACCTCTATAAGGTCACCCCTCAGCTTCTGATGTTCCAGGGAAAACAGCCCCAGCCTGTTCAGCCTCTCCCTGTAGCTCAGATCCTCCAACCCTGGCAATATCCTTGTAAATCTTTTCTGAACCCTTTCAAGTTTCACAACATCTTTCCGATAGGAAGGAGACCAGAATTGCATGCAATATTCCAAAAGTGGCCTAACCAATGTCCTGTACAGCCATAACATGACCTCCCAACTCCTGTACTCAATACTCTGACTAATAAAGGAAAGCATACCAAACGCCTTCTTCACTATCCTATCTACCTGCGACTCCACTTTCAAGGAGCTATGAACCTGCACTCCAAGGTCTCTTTGTTCAGCAATACTCCCTAGCACCTTCCCATTAAGTGTACAAGTCCTGCTAAGATTTGCTTTCCTAAATTGCAGCACCTTGCATTTATCTAAATTAAACTCCATCTGCTACTTCTCAGCCGATTGGCCCATCTGATCAAGATTACATTGTAACATATGGTAACCACCTTCGCTGTTCACTACACCACCAATGTATCGTTCCCAGACCTACCACGGATGCCTGAAACCATGGATAGTACGGAGTTCTATCATTTAAACAGGAAATTTACCTTCCCGGCAGTTCCCTGGAATTATTTCTGGAATGCTCCGTGTAATATTTTCCAGCCCGCCATAAACCACGGATAACTGAATCCATGAAAACCAAATCTGTAGATGCAGGGATTCTACTGCACATATTATGGATTGAAACTGCTCAGTATTGCCACTACCACCATGTCAGTAAAGGCAGGCTTTGCACTCCTGCCCATTTGCAAACACGACCAGCATCCTGCAGCAACATTCCCTCAAAGCTGCAGCAGCAGCAGAGAGGCTGTGCACAGTAAGTGGTCCCTTTCAGGCATGGCCATGTGCCTCTGCATTGCAATTTTAAAGTGACCACACAAGGCAACAAACAGACTGTGCACAGCGAAAAGAAATTAAAGGATATAGTACTCTGCAGCCCATGACGTTTACAGCACAGAAACAGGCCATTCAGCCCAACTGGTAACTACAGTAAAACGGTTATGTTAGAATATAGAACATTACAGCACAGAACAGGACTTTGACCCCCGATGTTGTGCTGACCTGTGGAACCAATCTAAAGCCCGTCCATTTTCATCCATATGCCCATCCAATGACCATTTAAATGTCCTTAAGTTGGCGAGTCTACAACTGTTGCACGCCCCTACTACTCTCTGAGTAAAGGAACTACCTCTGACATCTGTCCTATATCTATCACCCCTCAATTTAAAGCTATGTCCCCTTGTGCTAGCCATCACCATCCGAGGAAAAAGGCTCTCACTGTCCACCCTATCTAACCCTCTAATTACCTTATATGTCTCAATTAAGTCACCTCTCAACCTTCTTCTCTCTAATGAAAACAGCCTCAAGTTCCTCAGCCGTTCCTCATAAGACCTTCCCTCCATACCAGGCAACATCCCAGTAAATCCCCTCGACACCCTTTCCAAAGCTTCCATATCCTTCCCATAATGCGGTGACCAAAACTGTTTGCAATACTCCAAGTGCGGCAGCACCAGAGTTTTGTACAGCTGCAGCATGACCTCGTGGTTCCAAAACTCAGTCCTCCTACTAATAAAAGCCAATACACCGTATGCCTTCTTAACAGCCCTATCAACCTGGATGGCAACTTTCAGGGATCTATGTACATGGACACCAACATCTCTGCTCATCTGCAGTACCAAGAATCTTGCCATTAACCCAGTACTTTTTATTCCTGTTGCTCCCAAAGTGAATCACCTCAAACTTTTCCACATTAAACTTCATTTGCCACTTCTCAGCCAAGCTCTGCAGCTCATCTATGTCCTCTGTAACCTGCAACATCCTTCAGCAGTATCCTCAATTCCATTGACCTTAGAATCATCTGCACATTTACTAACCCAACCTTCTCCACCTTCATCTAGGTCATTTAGAAAAATGAAAAACAGCAGTGGCCCCAAAACAGACTCTTGCTGTACACCACTAGTAGCTGAACTCCAGGATGAACATTTCCCATCAACCACCACCCTCTGTCTTCTTCTAGCTAGCCACTATCTGATCCAAACCACTAAATCACACTCAATCCATGACTCCATATTTTGTGCAATAGCCCACCGTGGGGAACCTTATCATATGCTGAATTGAAATCCACTAACACCACATCAACCGCTTTACCCTCATCCACCTGTTTGGTCACCATCTCAAAGAACTCAATAAGGTTTGTGAGGCATAATCTATCCTTCACGAAAGCTTGTTGACTATCCCTAATCAATTTATTCCTTTCTAGATGATTATAGATCCTATCTCTTATAACCTTTTCCAACACTTTACCCACAAACGACATAAGGCTCACTGACCTATAATTACCAGAGTTGTCTCTACTTCCCTTCTTGAACAAGGGAACAACATTTGCTATCCTCCAGTCTTCTGGCACTATTCCTGTAGATAATGATGACACAAAGGTCAAAGCTAAATGCTCTGCAATCTTCTCCCTGGCTTCCCAGAGAATCCTAGGATAAATCCCAGCCAGCCCAGGAGACATCTATTTTTACAATTTCCAGAATTGCTAACATCTCATCCTTCTGACCCTCAGTCCCATCTAGTCTCATAGCTTGTATCTCAGTATTCTCCTCAACAACATTGTCTTTTTCTAGTGTAAATACTGACAAAAAATATTCATTTAGCACTTCCCCTGACTCCACACACAACTTCCCAGCACTATCCTTGATTGGCCCTCATCTTTCTTTTGTCATTCTTTTATTTCTGATATACCTATACAAAGCTTTTGGGTTTTCCTTGATCCTATCTCCAAATGACTTCTCATGTCCCCTTCTGGCTCTTCTTAGCTCTCTCTCTAGGTCTTTCCTGTCTAACCTAAAACTCTCAAGCACCCTAACAGAGCCTTCACATCTCATCCTAGCACTGTGTAGAATGCTGTTAAGGCATTATCTCAGTTTGAGATTCAGAGCAGTAAAGAACAGAGGATAGCTGTGAAAACAGAGAATAAAGATCAACAACCAAAAAGAAGTAGGGCATAAACAAGACAGCCAACAGCGATTTAGATTTGATTTTCTTTTACATGGCCACATGTTATGTGCAGTTTTGGGCCCCACATCCTAGGAAGGATGTATTGGGTCTGGAGCGTGTTCAGAGGATGTTCATGGGATGGGCCCCACATCCTAGGAAGGATGTACTGGGTCTGCAGCGTGTTCAGAGGAGGTTCATGGGAATGGTCCCAGGAATGAAAAGCTTAACATATGACGACTCTGGATCTATAATCGATGGAGTTCAGGAAAATGGGGGGGGATCTAATTGAAACATATAGAATACTGAGTGGTTTGGGCAAAATAGATGTTGGGAAGATGTTTCTATTGGTAGGACAGACTAGGAGTAAAGTCTTATAGTAAAGAGAAGACCTTTAAGAATGGTGATAAAGAGAAACTTCTTCAACCAGAGAGTGGGGAATCTATGGAATTCATTGCCACTGATGGCTGTGAAGGCTAGGTCATTGAGTATATTCAAGACTGAGATAGATAGGTTCTTGAGTATCAAGGGGATCAAGGACTAAAGGGAGAATGGGGTTGAGAGACTTTTCACCCATGACTGAATGACAGAGCAGACTTGATGGGCTGAATGGCCTAATTTCTGCTCCTATGTCTTATGGTCTTCTGGCATGTAGGGATGGACCTAGCAGGCAATCTTGCTTCATGTGCTTGGTGTGTGTGGGTGAGATGGGGGAAATTAGTTGTTCTTACACTTTTGTGTAATAATATGTGGCTCATTCACAGGCTGTCATATATTAACCCAGTCCACCTGCTCAAAAAGGCTGATTTCTGACAAAGAGATCACACTGGGCAGGCCTACAGATCTATGAGACAGTAACATCTGAGGATCCCTACTGCTGTCTGCTTTATGGAAAATGCCTACAGATTTCTGAAGCATGAATAAACGGAGCAAACTTACTGATCTCTTAAGTACAGACACTTGGGGCTGGCAGTCCTACAGATCTCTGAAACATGGACAGAAAGGGGAATCCTGTAGATCTCTTAGGGATATGTGGGCAAGATCAATGGATCTCCCAGATTGGGATATACAGGACATTTTATCAACTTTGAAAGATGTGGCTATATCAGAGAGAACATCAGCCAGTGCAGAAAGAGCTGGACACCCATTCTCCGGACAAACACTTTACCTAGCTCTGCTGCAGACTTTATCCATTTCACCCCCTGCGCGCCCTCTGGACATGTCTCTGTTGGATGCACTGTGTAGCTCTCGCAGGCGTTCATTTTCTCGCCGCAGTTCCAGGATGTCCTTGGTAGCCTTGGACAGAGCAGCCCAGGGGTCTGTGTCCACTGCTGGTGGGCCGGGGCACCGAACCTCAAAGTGTGACGGGGGGATCAGACCCTTCGCTTCTGTGAATAAAGAAACAGCTCCATTAATATTCCCAGCAACGGACTGATGGACGTTTCTAAATTCTCCACTCCGTTCCAGCTTAATTAACCTCAAGAAAAGTAATTTATTGACTGAAACATGCAAGTAACTGTACATAAATATACTTTATTCTTTCAGATTTGTAGGGCTGTTGTGAAACTTTCTCATGGAAGTTTGATGGTGTTAACACCTTGTTTGACAGGTACCTTAATCTCTGAGATAAAAATGCAGGCCCAGTGTTTCAAGCCTCTCTCCATACTGGCACATCCTGGTCAACCACCTAGGAATCCAGCATCTCTATCGCCATAATCTCTGTTGAAAAGTTCGAAACTTACTCACAGAGTTATAACTTTGTTCTTACGAAGCACATGGTCATAACCATTTTCTGTTGCCAATTTTCTATTATGTAGTCATCTATTAGTAATGTTCTCTGTCCTGTATGAGTACAAGGTATCTATACATCCACATTCATTTCTCAGCCATATACACACATCTATGATATACATATTTCAAAGTTCTATAGGACCACCTGACATGTCTAGAGCTCAGCTCTATCGAGTTGAGATTTAAAATCAGATTTCCAGAATCTTATTGAATAGCAGAACAGGCTTGAAGAGCCGAATGGCCTACGCTTGCTCCTTGTTTGAATTTCAATAAAAGAAACTCACACATCTATATCTAGGGATCCATATATCTGTTGAACTATTTATACCTTAGATATTGAATGGACTGTCCCATTATCTGAAACCTAGGTATCTACATATCTGCATCATTTATCTATGTCAGTGACAGCAATAAGACTGTCTCATATAGAAGTGTTTCAAGTATGAATACTTCTACCAACATAACAACACAGTAGATATCTAAATGTCAACTCTGTATGTTTACATTTAAAACCTCCATTTTCTTCCTAGGCAGTCACTCAGGCTGAACTGATTTTCACCCACTTGTTTCCCAGAGAACAATACATTTATGAGACTTTGTAGCTCAAGTTGTGGATCAGGTTGTAAATTTGCTAGATGAGCTGTTAGACTTGTTCTCAGATGTTTCTGCACGATGCTAGGTAGCATCATCAGTGATCCTCTGGTGAACCATTGGGATTCTGTCCTGTTTGCTAGTTATCTGTCTCAGTTTGTTGCGGTCGGTGATATCATTTCCAGTTCTGTTTCTGAGAGGTTGGTAAATGGGGTCCAAATCGATATGTTTGTTAATGGAGTTCCGGTTTGAATGCCAGGCCTCTAGGAATTCCGGTGTGTGTCTTTGTTTAGCCTGTCCCAGGATGGATGTATTGTCCCACTCAAACTGGTGTCCCTCTTCAGGCCCCATGTGGTTTGGATTTGGGGCCCATTTACCAGCCTCTCAGATACAGAACTGGAAATGTTATCACCCATCACAACAAACCAAGACAGATAAATAGCAAGCAGGACAGAACTCCAATGCTTCACTAGAGGCTCACTGATAATGTTACCAAGCACGGTGACGAAACATTTGAGAACAAACCCACCAGCTAAGCAAGCAAACTTACAATCTAAACAATAGATGTATCCCTAAATCTCCAGAACCTATGGATGGCTCACATCTTGGAGCGTCAATAGATTGATCCAATACCCCCAGGGATCTATAGATTTATTCTCATTTCCCAGGGAACCTATAGATTTATCTCCATATTCTGGGGATCTATAGATTCATCCCCATTTCGCAGGGATCTATAGATCACTCCAAGCCACAAGGACCAATAGACTTATCCCTACTTCCCAGGGACCTATAGATTTATCCCCATTTCCCAGGGATCTATACATTTATTCCCATTTCCCAGGGAACCTATAGATTTATCTCCATATCCCATGGATCTGTAGATCACTCCAAACCACAAGGACCTATAGACTTATCCCTACTTCCCAGTGAGGATTTATCCCCACACCTTGGGATCTACGGGTTTCTCTCTGTATCTTGGAGATCCATTGAATTCTGTCATTTCCCAGGATCTATCGACATCTCAATATTCCTGGAATATGCAGCAAAGTCCATATCGCAAGGATGTACAATCCTAGGGATCTATAGATCTCTCCCCCAAGGGTCTACTCGAGTGCAACGTGGAGATGAGGGTTCCCACGTCATTCTCATTTGCATCCGTGAACAGTGTTTTTGTTTTGTTATTTTTATATTTTAATTTTCTGTTACCGTGGTGTCTGCCGCTGAAAGCTGCCGGTGGCTCCAGTCCCGGCTCGAGCTGCCGCCGGCTCCTCGCCGACATGGCGCCGCCAACCGTCAAACTGCGGTGTCCCAGGAACAGCCGTCCGCCGGAAACAGGTTACTGACACCGCCTGCCACCCAGCGGTGCCGCAGAGACAGTCGTCCGTCGGAAACAGGTTCCCCTCTACCTCCAACTTCATAAATCCATCTCACCCACTCCGGGTGTCCCGGGGACAGCCATGGGGTTGGGGGCGGGACAAAAATCAGCCATCAACAAAACAAAATTTCACCCATATGGGTTTCATATATAATGTGGTGATTGGAACCAAGTGGATCTTAATGACTATGAGATCCTTGACTAAGGTTGTTTACCTAGGTCAATCAGGGAGCCAAGGGTGACAGATATAAATAGGAGATTCAGAGTCTCCTCTCTTCCGGGACTGACTACAAGTTGGCTGGTCACAGCCTGTGTACTGTGCAATTGTAAATAAAAGGTGACTTGGTGATGAGATACTGGTCTCTATGCAGTTATTTTGCACAGCTAATTACATACTTTGTGTTTGTTTTTCAGAAGAAACCTCTGTTGTAAAGTAGGGTGTAGAGAATTGTTAGATCCCCAACAGCAGAGTTTTGTACTCTCCCACCAATTACAATGTGGTAATGAACAGATCTCCGGGGTAGAGAAAGGACCAAGCTGGACATAATCAGCATCAAGTCACTTCTGTGGATAAATTTTGTACCTATTGTTCCACCTTCACACCTACCTCTGAACCTGCTGAGTTTTCCAGTATGGTTTACTTTTTATTTAAGCATCCATGACATTTGCCATTGTGTTACCATTTATCAAAGAATCGATAATGATGCCCAAAACATCAAGGAAAAACCTTCTGCTTTTCTTAGTAACATGGGGGCTATTGAAACATCTGGAGCAGTCAGACGGAGCATCAGTTTTAAAATCTTGTCTGAAAGGTAGCTGTCTGAAAACTGCAGTTAAATGTCAGCCTTGTTTTTATTTTTTGTATGTATTCAACCTCTGGAGTGGGACTAAAACCCAGAGCCTAGTGGTTCAGAGGCAAGTATACTCTCAGGTTGGCGCTTTCTCTCCAGTGACACACAGGTGAACATAACCATGGAGGGGAAACTATCAGTTAACTGACAGAACAATTTCCTCAGTTGTCTGCTGTCTGAGACAGCTTACAACCACCATGGTCAAGCTCACGAGAAGGATCTCTGATATGACTATCCTGCCTCACCAAGAAGAATGGGGCAGAGGTACAAACAAAACTTGAGGAGCTGACCCCTCAAAAAAATGGAAACAGAGTTGCCACCTCATCCATTCTATATTGTGGAAGATGGACTCTTTGAGGCTGCAGAACTTATGGTCAGCCTGGGAGATTATGAACTGACTTAACTGTATTAGAACATAGAAAAGTATAGCACAGAACAGGCTCTTTGGCCCACAATGTTGTGCTGAGGTTTAATCCTAACGTAAAATATAATAACTTAACCTACACACCCATCAACTCACTGCTCTCCATTTGCCTGTACAGCAGTCACTTAAATGTCCCTAATGACTCTGCTTCCACCACCACCACTGACAACACATTCATGCATTCACAACTCTGCATAAAGTACCTACCGTTGACGTCTCCTCTATACCTTTTCCCATATATCTTAAAACTATGACCTCCTCGTACCCTGCCCTGGGGAAATGTCTCTGGCTATTGACTCTATCTATTCCTCTCATTACCTTGTATACCTCGATCAGGTCTCCTCCCTTCCTCCTTCTCTCCAGAGAGAAACGTCCGAGCTTTTTCAACCTTTCTTCATAAGGCAAGCCCTCCAGACCATGCAGCATCTTGGTAAACCTTCTTTGCACCCTCTCCAAAGCCTCCGTATTTTTCCACAGGACTACTGTGTGTGATCCCCCCTCTACTCTGTAGAGTGCCCCACAGGCTACTTGTGGATGGCAGGACCAAAAGCCACAGCTGACCAACAAGAGTGAGGAAGGGGAGGGTGTCAGCAGCAAACAGTGGAAACGTTTTCATGTTAAGAGGAGTCAGATATAACATAGGGACTAAGAATTCAGAATCGGAGCAAGTTGAGAAAGTGGTTAATTTGTTTATCCTTTAATATTGCATGGAATGTGGGCATCCCTGGCAAGGCTGGCAACTGTTGCTCATCCCTAGTTGCCCTTGAACTGATTGGGCAATTTCAAAGAACATTTAAATGTCAACCACATTGCTGTGGGTCTGGAGATACATATAGACTAGGCCAGGTAACAGTGATGGATTTCCTTGCCTCAAGAACATTAGTGAAGTACATGGGTACTTAGAACAATTGACAATTCTTAAATGATGAACACATATTGCCTAGAACAATAGCCTGTGTCTCTGAATTACTCATGCAGTGACACACTACTACGGAGTTTCTCCAGCACTTATTGCTTTCATTTCAGACCTTTCAGCATCTGCAGTGTCGTGCTTTTATGGTTGGGGGAGGGGGGAGGTATAGATGAGTCCAGCGATCAAAATCTACTACGGCTGTAGATGGTGAAAACACTGTCATTGAGTAGCAAATACCCAGCTGACAGGGGCAAGATTTGTCTCTCTGTTTCAAAATGGTTGTCAGGATAGGTTAGAGAACTGGTAGGGGATGGAGTACAGTGGTAGGTGGGCAGAAGAGTTCAGTTTCTCATCCTTCATTTCCTCAACCTTTGAATTCAGACACCCACAATATACAATGTGGATGCCTCGAGCACATTGGGTTCCTAGACACTTGAATAAATGTTTTCATCATATTCATGTTTAGTAAATTGGGTACACTGGAGTTTAGAAGAATGAAAAATGATCTTATTCAAACAGGTAAGACTCTTTGTGGACTTGACACGGTAGATGTGCAAAGATTGTTTCTCCTTGTTAGAAAGTCCCCGACCTGAGGGCATAATGTCAGATTAAGGGGCCACTCATCAGCTGGGAAAGCCATGAAGTGGAATTTCTTATCTCCAAAGGGAGTGGATCTGTGGAATTATTTTTCACAGAGGGCTATAAGGCTCATTAATTTCATTCCAGGCTGAAATAGATTTATAATCATTGGAGAATTCAAGGGTTATGGGGAAAAGACAGGAAATGGATGGGGTTTATCAGATCAAACACGATCTCAGCGAATGATGGAGTGGACTTGCTGGGCAAAATGGCCCAATTCTGCTCTAACGTCTTATGGTCTTGCAGACCCAGAATGATTGTTGGCCTTGGTTTGTGACAGTCTGCACTTCCTGGGTCATCGCTTCAACCCAACCTCACACAAAGAGATTCCAGAAGCAAATTTTTGCAAACCCTCAAATAAAAAGGGGGAGCAGGTCTTGTAGCATCAATGCAGAGAGAAAGAGAAAGGAAAGCAGTTAATGATTCAAGTTAGAGAACTACCTTACATCAGAATATTGCCCACAGTAAGGTAAACTAAGTCAGATTGCACAGTATGATTATCAACAGTAAAATCACAGTAGTATCCTTCACAGTAACATCTCCCACAGTAATTCCCATACGGACCTTGCATGCAGTTCTGGACTCCTTCCTATTGGAAGGATGTTGTGAAACTTGAAAGGGTTCAGAAGAGATTTACAAGGATATTGCCAGGGTTGGAGGATTTGAGCTATAGGGAGAGTTTGAATAGGCTGGGGCTGTTTTCCCTGGAGCATTGGAGGCTGAGGGGTGACCTTATAGAGGTTTATAAAATCATGAGGGACATGGATAGGGTAAATAGACAAAGTATTTACCCTGGGGTGGCGGAGTCCAGAACTACAGGGCATAGGTTTAGGGTGAGAGGGGAAGGATATAAAAGAGACCTAAAGGGCAACTTTTTCAGGCAGAGGGTGGTGTGTGTGTGGAATGGGCTGCCAGAGGAAGTAGTGGAGGCTGGTACAATTGCAACATTTAAAAGGCATCTGGGTGGGTATATGAATAGGAAGGGTTTGGAGGGGATACGGGCCGGGTGTTGGCAGGTGGAACTAGATTGGGTTGGGATATCTGGTCGGCATGGACGAGTTGGACCGAAGGGTCCGTCTCTGTGTTGTACATCTCTGTGACTCTCCTGTATTCCTCCTTCGAGCACGATCTGACAGCTCTGCCTGGCACCATGTACCCACGGGTGGGCGGAAGCCAGCATCAAAGATGGCGGCACGGCCAATCAATTGGCATCACTTCCCAGTGCGCAGGCTTAATTACCGGAGCTACCGGTGAAGGAGAGGAAGATCTCGCGATATTCGGCGTCCTGCTCCAGCGCGCCAATTTTCAAAGGCGCTTCCTGTAAACAGAAGGAGAGAGAGAATAGACAACAGACAGCTGGTCTGCCGCGGCTGTAGTTGAACCGATCGGTCACACCGAGGAACACTGGATCGACGACAACAACAACAACAACAACAATTGCATTGACGTCTGGCGGAGAGAGACAGCGCGAGACCCTGTCCACCCTAATGGTCGAGGGTAGAGATTCGGGCCCCTGTTTTGATGACCTAACAATCGGAGCCTACACCCGGGAGCCCAGGATTTGATGACCTAACAATCGGATCTAAAACCTGGAACCCAGTATTTGGTGATTCAACAATCAGACTCTGCCCCCGGGAGCCCAGGATTTGGTGTCCTAACGATTGCAACGTATCCCGGGAGCCCAGGATTTGATGACCTAACAATCGGAACGTACCCGAGGAACCCATGATTTGGTGACTTAACAATCGGACTCTGCCCCCGGGAGTCCAGGATTTGCTGACCTAACGATTTGAACGTATCCCGGGAACCCAGGATTTGATGACCAAACAATCCGTCCTTCGCCCCCAGGAGCGCAGGTTTTGATGACCTAGCGTCCCCCAACCCCAACACCGTCCCCAGAGAGGATGCTGTCAGAGGTGCAGCCCTGTCTGCAGCTGCTCCGCATCGGCACCGCCCCGCAGCCCAGCCCGAGGCCCGGAGAGGTTCCGGCGCCGGCACCCGCCCCCGCCCGCGACCTCTACACCTTCCTGCCTGTCGGCCAGCGGTGCACCTTCCGCCTCGGCCGCCGAGCCGACCTGACCGATCTGTGCCTGAGCTCAGGGCGGGCCGAAGAGCTCATCTCCCGGGTGCACGCCGAGCTGCAGGCCGAGAGGGGGGCGGCCGGGGGCGACTGGAGAGTGCACATCGTCGACAGGAGCACGAACGGTGAGAGCTGGGGGGAAATAGTGCGAAAATATGGGGGAATGATACAGGGGGATAGAGGAATATAGGGGGAATGATACAAGCTGATGGGGGACATAGGAGTCTGTGGAGTTTAGGGGAATACGGGTGCGGTAAGGGAGATAGGATACAGGGAGATGGGGGCAAAAGATAGGGGAATAGGTGGCTAAGGGAGTAGGATGCAGGGGGGAATGGGATAGCCTTAATTGAGTTCTGATGATAGATGTGAAGCTGAAACCAGACATCTGTTTATTTCTACGCCCACGTTGTCTGACCTGTTGAAAGTTTGTGATGCTTTCTGTCTTTTATTTCAGATTTTCAGCGTTTGTAGTATTTTGTTCTTGTCTTGGGGTTGCGGGGCAGTACGAGGTCAAAGGGTGGTTTCGAGGGCGGCAGGAGGTGTTAGTGCATGACATCAGAAATCTGAGGCCGTTTTAATATAAAATACTGTTCTCCAGAATTTCAGTCGCCTGCCAACTGTTCAAGCTCTCTGACATTGATAAACAGCTGTAGCCACGTTTCTGTTGGCGGGAGGGGAACATGAGTATCTTCCTGTTTTTAATTATTCAGGGAATATGGTGTGGCTGGTTAGGCTAGTTACCCTGGAGATGGTGTTGGTGAGCAACCGCCTTGAACCGCAGCAGTCTTGGAGCACTGTTAGGAGATAAGTTGCAGGATTTTGACTCGGCAGCTGTGCAAAAATAGCAGTTATATTACAAATCTGGCTTGGAGGGCAGTTTCTATGCATGTCCTGAACTTCTCCAGGGTTTGAAAGCGCTGTCGGAGGAACCTTGGTGGGTTACTGCAGTGCGTCTAGCTGCTGCAGCTGCTGCTGTGCTTCGGTGGTAGAAGGGCTGAAGGTTGAAGGTGGTAGATGGTACCCCAGTCAATCGGATTACTTGGTACAGGATTGGAGTCTATATTGGGTGGTGTTGGTTTCAAAAATGGTTAAGAGAGCTAATTGTCCTGATGCCGTCATATATACCTGTGACAGATGGCTCATTAGAAGGAGACACGATGCTGCTTAATGTGAGATCAGACCTGCAATTTCCTCCTTTTAACCACCACGGTATTGTGACCTCGGTGCAGTTCTGAACGAAGGCAGATGCTCTCTGGCCACATGGGAGGGAAAACTAGAGGGAGAGAGGTTACATCTGTGACCCGCCTGTTCGCCCTTTCCTGATTTGGTATTAGTGGATGCCGACAAGGTTGGGTGGAGAAACGAACCTTTATTTTCAAATGTTACTTCTCACTCCTTCAAAAAGGACACGAGGGACAACTTTTTTTTTAACAGAGTGGTTCGTGCGTGGAATGAACTGCCAGAGAAAGTGGTGGAGGCGGGTATAGTTGCAACGATTTGAAAGACATTTGGAGCAAAGAGACCTAAGAGGCAACTTGGGTGGAGAAACAAACCTTTATTTTCAAATGTTACTTCTCACTCCTTCAAAAAGGACACGAGGGACAACTTTTTTTTTAAACAGAGTGGTTCGTGCGTGGAATGAACTGCCAGAGAAAGTGGTGGAGGCGGGTATAGTTGCAATGATTTGAAAGACATTTGGAGCAAAGAGACCTAAGAGGCAACTTTTTCACGCAGAGGGTGGTATGTGTATGGAATGAGCTGCCAGAGGAAGTGGTGGAGGCTGGTACAATGGCAACATTTAAAAGGCATCTAAATGGGTCTATGGATAGGAAGGGATTTTCCTGCTCCTCCGATGCTGCCCGACCTGCTGTGCTTTTCCAGCACCACTCTAATCTAGACTCCGGTTTCCAGCATCTGCAGTCCTCACTTTTGCCTATGGATAGGAAGGGTTTGGAGGGATATGGGCCTGGTGCTGGCAGGTGGGACTAGATTGGGTTGGGATATCTGGTCTGCACGGACAAGTTGGACCCAAGGGTCTGCTTCTGTGCTGTACATCTCTATGACTCTAAGTAGATGAACAGGAAAGGTTTGGATTGAATCTGGGCCAGGAGCAGGCAGGTGGGAACGTGGTCGGCGTGGGCTGGGGTTGCACCGAAGGGTCTGCGTGACTGTAAAAAGACAATGATGTGGAGTGCCGGTGTTGGACTGGAGTGGACCAAGTTAAAAATCAACTAGGCAAAAGTGAGGACTGCAGATGCTGGAAACCAGAGTTTAGGTCAGAGTGGTGCTGGAAAAGCACAGCAGGTTAGGCAGCATCCAGGAGCATGAAAATTGACGTTTCGGGCAAATGCCCTTCATCAGGAATAGAGGCAGGAAGTCTCCAGAGTGGAGAGATGAATGAGCGGGGGAGAAGGTAGCAAAGAGGTGAATGGGGGTGGAGTTGATAGGTCAGAGGGGAGGGTGGGGGAAGGTAGCAAAGAGTAGTCTGTTTCAGTACATGGTAAAAACGAGGACTGCAGATGCTGGAAACCAGAGTTTAGACCAAAGGGATGCTGGCAAAGCACAGCAGGTCAGGCAGCATCCGAGGAGCAGGAAAATCGACGTTTCGGGCAAAAGCCCTTCATCAGGAATAGAGGCAGGGGTTTCCAGCTTCAGCGGTCCTCGTTTTTACCTAGTTGATTTTAACCTTACTGTGAATCCTCTTGCAAGGATGCCTGCCTTGAAGAAGCTCTCCTCCTCTCTCTACAAGAATCCCAGTGAGTCTCACCACCCTGCAGGCTCCCTGCCTCTGCTCCTGATGAAGGGCTTTTGCCCGAAACGTCAATTTTCCTGCTCCATGGTTGAAGAGCTTCAGGGCAGAGGAGATGACCTGGCGGTGGGGTGGGAGGTGCAGTGAGAGAGAGAGAGACTCAGAGATTCTTGTGGAGGAGAACTTCTTCAAAGTAGGCATCCTTGCAAGAGGATTCACAGTAAGGTTAAAATCAATAGGCAAAAATCACACAGCTAGGAGAAAGTGAGGACTGCAGATGCTGGAGATCAGAGCTGAAGATCTGTTGCTGGAAAAGCGGAGCAGGTCAGGCAACATCAAAGGAGCAAGGGCTTATGCCCGAACCGTCGATTCTCCTGCTCCTTGGATGCTGCCCGACCTGTTGCGCTTTTCCAGCAACACATTTTCAGCAAAAATCACCCAACACCAGGTTATAGTCCAACGGGTTCATTTGGAAGCACTGTCCAAGCTTTCGGAGCGCCGCCCCCTTCATCGGGTGAAGTCTGAAAGCTCGCACTCGCAAATATGACCTGGCGTTGGGGTGGTTTTGTCTTTAAACTGTCAGCAGAAGAGGCAGGCGGAATGACTGACGCTGGCGGCTGTGTCTTTGCAGGTACGTTTGTGAATGACATTCGGATCCGCAGGGGCGAGAGGACGGAGCTCTCCGACGGAGACACGGTCACCTTCGGCCACCCAGACGCGGTGAACATCCCGGAGGGCTCGCTGGCCGCCCAGCAGGACTCCGAGTTTTATTTCCTCTTCCAGAGGGTGACGGTGCGCCCGGCGGACTTCCACGCCATCACCAGCCCGGCGGCAGCAGCGGGCAGCGGCAGCGGCGCCTTCCGGCCGGTGTGCTGCTCGGGCCGGCGCCTGTCCCCGCAGCGCGCCCCCCGGGCCCGGATCCGGAGCTTCGCGCGGGGAACGCCGCCGCCTGCACCTGCACCCGCGCCCGCGCCCCGGGCGACGCTGATCCTCGACTCGATCGGCAGCATCAGCAAGCTGAGGTCGCAGCTGCTACTGCAACTGCAGCCGCCGGGCACGGCCGGCCTCGGGCTCGGCCACGGCGGAGACACCAAGCGGCTGCTGCGCGCCCTCCGCCGCCACCTCGCCCCGGACTCCCGGCCCCCCGGCCCCGGCCCCGGGCACCCTCCGCCCCCGCAGAAGGCGCCCGCCAAGCACCGGCGGAAGGCCGTGCACACCGTGCTCCCGGACCTGGAGGAGGAGATCCAGCGGTTCGCCGTCGAGGTCCAGCACAGCGCCCCGGGCCGGCGCCACTGCAAGTCCGAGTCGGGCGTGGACCCCGACCTGTACCGGCAGCTGACTCTCGGGGTGCGGGCGCTGTCGCCGGAACGCAGGCCTCCCCCCGGGGAACTGGAGCAGGGTGGGCTTGTGCCCCGAGATTCAACAGGGAACGCGCACATCACCCCGTCTGGGTAAGTACCGTGTGTGTGTGTGTGTCCCCCCCTCACCAGTGTGGGTGTGGGTGTGTGTCCCTCACCACTGTGTGTGTGGGTGCGTGTGTGTCCCTCACCACTGTGTGTGTGGGTGTGTGTGTGTGTGATGTGGCCAGGGTTGGAGGATTTGAACTACAGGGAGAGGCTGAACAGGCTGGGGCTGTTTTCTCTGGAGCGTCAGAGGCTGAGGGGTGACCTTATAGAGGTTTACAAACTTATGAGGGGCATGGATAGGTTCCGTGCTGCACATATCTATGACTCTATAACTGAGGACTACAGATGCTGGAGATCAGAGTCAAAACATGTGGTGCTGGAAAACCCGCAGCAGGTCAGGCAGCATCCCAAGAGCAGGAGAGTCTGTCTCCAGCATAAGCTCTTCATCAGGAATGTGACTGATTTTTATTTTACTCCCCCCCCCCCCCACACTGCCTAACTGCGGTAGTGCTTATTTATTCCCCAGCACCCATGTTGTGTATGTGCAGGTGTGAGACACAGTGCATGGATCTTTATTCAATTTCCACCTCCAGGGAGAACAGAAACACCCAAGTGGCCACTGACAAGGACTGCCCTTCTCATCAAGCAATGTAGGTAAAAACAATGACTGCAGATGCTGGAAACCAGAGTCTAGATTAGAATGGTGCTGGACAAGCACAGCAGTTCAGGCAGCATCCGAGGAGCAGCTCATGAAGGAATGTGACTGATAAAGGGCTTATGCTGGAAAGGTCAACCCCTGCTTCTCGGCTGCTGCCTGACCGGCTGTGCTTTTCCAGCACCACACTTTTTCCCACTCATCATTCAACCTCTCAGCCTTCAAAGCTCCCTCATTCTGCATCTTCTCCCTTTAAGGTGAAGATGAGGGAAACTTCGTCTGTCCGCCCCAGAACATCACTTCCACAGAGAGCAGTGGAGTCTGGGACATGCTCAAGCCTGAGATTCGGGCATTTTTGGAATGCTGGATGCTGGAAAACAGAAATAGCTGGAAAAGCTCATCAGGTCTGGCGGCATCTGTGTAGAGAAATCAGAGTTTAACAGTTTAAAGGTCCCATAGCCCTTCCTCAGAACTGTTCTAAAACATTAATTCTAGTTTCTCTCCACAGCTGCTGCCAGAGCTGCTCGTTTTCTGGATATTTCTGTTTCAGTTTCTGCTTTCCAGCATCCACAGTCCTTGTGGTTTTATTGATGACTGTTTGTTTGATGTCCAAGGGGGGTCCAGTTGGGGGGGTGGAGGCAAGCAGGAAAGTGAAGTCTATCCTGTTCTGCTATTCAGTCCAGTCTGGCTGAATGGCCTCCTCCTGCTAACTTGCATGACTCTCAGGTGGAAGATGAGCAGGGGTGTGGGTGGGACATTAGAAAATCTGATATTATACCAGAACAGTATCAATTAGGTATGTCCCTGTCAGGCAAGGAGGAAGTGATAATGTAAGGGAACCGTGGTTTACTAAAGAAATCGTATCTCTTGTCAAGCGGAAGTGGGAGGCTTATGTGACATTGAGGCGAGATGGTTCAGATGATGCAGATGGAGAGTTACAGATTAGCTTGGAAGGATTTAAAGAGAGAGTTAAGAAGAGCAAGAACGGGACATGAGCAGTCTTTAGCAGGTAGAATAAAGGAGACCCTATAGCTTTCTATTGGTATGTGAGGAATAAAAGGATGATCACGGTAGGAATAGGGCCAGTCAAAGACAGAAGTGGGAAGTTGTGTGTGGACCCTGTGGAGATCAGAGAGGTGCTAAATGAATATTTCTCATCTATTTTCACTCGGGGAAAGAAGAATATTGTAGAGGAGAAGGCTGAGCTACAGGCTAGTCGACTTGAAAGGTTTGAGGTTAGCAAGGAGGAGGTATTATCAATTCTAGAAGGTGTGAAAGTAGATAAGTCCCCTGGGCCGGATGGGATTTGTCTGAGAATTCTCTGGGATGCCAGGAAGGAGATGGCTGAGCCTTTGCCTTTGATCGTTGAGTCGTCATTGTCTACAGGTTTAGTACTAGAGAACTGGAGGGTTGCAAATGTTGTGCCCTTGTTCAAAAAGAGCAGTAGAGATGACCCAGGTAATTATCGACCAGTGAGCCTTACATTTGTTGTAGGAAAAGTTTTGGAAAGGATCAAAAGAGGTAGGATTTATAATCATCGAGCAAGCAACAGTTTAATTGGAAATAGTCAACATGGTTTCGTCAAGGGCAGGTTGTGTCTCACAAACCTCATTGAGTTTTTTTGAGAAGGTGATCAAGCATGTGAATGAGGGTAGGGCAGTTGATGTGGTGTACATGGACTTCAGCAAAGCCTTTGATAAGGTTCCACATGGTAGGCAACAGGAGAAAATGCAGGGGCATGGAATTGAGGGTGATTTAGCAATTTGAATTAGAAACTGGCTTTCTGGAAGAAGGCAACGAGTGGTCGTTGAAGGAAAATATTCAGCCTGGGGTCCGGTTACTAGTGGTGTTCCACAAGGATCTGTTTTGGGACCATTGCTGTTTGTCATTTTTATAAACGACTTGGACACAGGCATAAGTGGATAGGTTAGTAAGTTTGCAGATGATACTAAAGTTGGTGGAGTAGTGGACAGCGTGGAAGAATGTTACAGGTTGCAGGGGGACTTGGATAAACTGCAAAATTTGGCTGAGAGGTAGCAAATGGAGTTCGATGCAGCTAATTGTGAGGTGATTCACTGGGAAGAATAATAGGAAGGCAGAATCTGGGTCAATGGAAAGATTCTTGGTAGTGTGGATGTGCAGAGGGATCTTGGTGTCTATGTACCTAGATCCCTGAAAGTTGCCACTCAGGTTGATAGTGCTGTTTAGAAGGCATGCAGTGTGTTAGGTTTTATTGGTAGAGGGATTGAGTTCCAAAGCTGTGATGTCATGCTGCAACTATACAAAAAGCTGGTGCGGCCACACTTGGAATATTGTGTACAGTTCTGGTCGCCCAATTACAAGAAGGATGTGGAAGCATTGGAAAAGGTGCAGAGGAGATTTCACAGGATGTTGCCTGGTCTGAAGCGAAGGTCTTATGAGGAAAGGCTCAGGGACTTGGGTCTGTTCTCATTGGAGAGAAGAAGGCTAAGAGGGGATTTGGATAGATTAGATTCCCTACAGTGCGGAAACAGGCCCTTCGGCCCAACCAGTCCACACCGTCCTTCCGAAGAGTAACCCACCCTGACCCATTTCCCTCTGACTAGTGCACCTAACACTATGTGCAATTTAGCATGGCCAATTCAACTAACCTACACATCTTTAGACTGTGGGAGGAAACCGGAGGAAACCCATGCAGACACGAGGAGAATGTGCAAACTCCACACAGACAGTCGCATGAGGCTGGCATTGAACCTGGGGCTGTGGTGCTGTGAGGCAGCAGTGCTAACCACTGAGCCACCGTGCCGCCCCTCAAGTGATAGAGACCTACAAGATGATCAGAGGATTAGGTAGGGTGGACAGTGAGAGTCTTTTTCCTGGGATGGTGACATCTGCTTGTACAAGGGATCATTGCTGCAAATTGAGGAGTGATAGATGTCAGAGGCAGTTTCTTTACTCAGACTGTTGTAAGGGCGTGGAATGCCCTGCCTGCCAATTAACTCAGCCACACTAGGGGCATTTAAACAGTATTTGGATAAGCATATGGATGATGGTGGGATAGTGTAGCGTGATGGGCTTAGATTAGTTCACAGGTCAGTGCAACATCGAGGGCCAAAGAGCCTGCTCTGCACTGTATTGTTCTATGTTGTATGTTCCAGATTGGGCTGAATGTCCTTTTCCAGTGCCATATCATCTAATGGGGTTGGATAAATAATTTATTAATCGTGTACAGGAATGTCCAGGTACCTCAGTTTCAGGTTATTGCAACGTGCCACCAGCTATTTAGATTTAATAAACAGCCACACTGAATGCTCACGCTAAGGGTTTGTACTGCACAGTGATCTGGCTGTGGTTAGAGTTTGTGTGGGTTTGGCCACTTTGTTGTGGAAAGCCTCAAAGCTTTGGGAGAGACCAGAGATGAGAAACGGTAACTAAGGCAGAGTCTGAGAGTCTTACAGCACAGAAACAGACCCTTCAGTCCAACCTGTCCATGCTAACCAGGATTCCCAAATTAAACTCGTCCCTATTGCCTGCGATTGGTCCATATCGCTCCAAACCTTTCCTATTCCTGTATCTTGTCCAAATCAGAAGCAATGATTTTAGCAAAAGTTTTTGTTTTAAGAAGATTAGTCAACAAAAGGGCGGAGAATTGTCTTTACTGAGAGTATTGCATCAGGGAATACTATCCCACAGAAAAGAATCTGAAATAGGAGAGCATTACCGCTAATGCACCAGCAGTCAGTAAGCAGCCGACAGTGTTCCCTAGGGAAGGAGTAGCTGACACTGTTCCCTAGGGAAGGAGCAGGGCAGTGCGGTTAGCTTAGAATTACTTAAACAAAGAGTCCCCACAGTGGTCTGTGACGGGCAAGGGGCTGTGCTGCATAACTGAGGTCAAATTAAACCAGAGTTCAAATAGACTTTGGACTGTAGAGTGGTTACCACACTAAAGGAGGCCATTTGGCCCATTGAACCTTTGCCAGCTGTCTGCAAGAGAAACTTAACTCGTGCAGCTCCCTGCCCTGACCCTGTAACACTGGAATATTGTTCCCCCTTCAACTGCTTATGCACTTACACATCTGAAAGTCACACCCATAGAGTCATAGAGCACAGAAACAGACCCTTTGGTCCAACTATTCCCTGCCAAACATAATCCCTAAACTAAACTAGTCCCACCTGCCTGCTCCTGACCCATATCCTTCCAAAACTTTCCTGTTCATTTACTTATTCAAATGTCTTAAACATTGTAATTTTTCCCACATCCATCACTTTCTCAGGAAGTTCATTCCACACGCGAACCACCCTCTGTGCAAAAAAAAAAAATGTTGCCCCTCAAGTCTTTTTTAAATCTCTCTCCTCTCACCTTAACTGTACCCCCTCGTCTTGAAATTCCCCTCCGAAGGAAAATGTGACTATGTTTAACTCTATCTGTACCTTTCTTTATTTTATTAAGTTAAAAAGCACACCACACCAGGTTATAGTCCAACAGGTTTATTTGGAAGCACTAGCTTTCGGAGCGCCGTTCCTTCATCAGGTGGTTGTGGAGTATAAGATCGTAGGACACAGAACTTACAGCAAAAGTTTACAGTGTGATGTAACTGAAATTAAATATTTGGAAAAAAAACCTGGATTGTTTGTTAAGTCTCTCATCTTTTAAAATGACCTTGTTGGTTTCAGTTCTTTCTTATGAAAATCCCAGAGCTTTCTTAAAGTTACATTCTCAAGTGAACTTTAACAATTGGTGTCATGTCGGCCCAGATAATGCAATGAAGTTGTGAGGTGCCCTGTGTGAGACTGTCTGTGCCTCAATGTTCAGACTGATTCTGTTTCTAAAAAGGGCTTTACAGAATCTTACATGGATTCATGCAGTTTTGAGCAAAATAAAATTTAATTCTGCAAGAACAAATTCACCTCACAAGCTTTTACGTGTGTGTGTGTGTGTGCAGTTCTGTATGAGTGTCTGTGAGAGAGTGTATGTAAGTGTAAAGGGGTATAAGTTTGAGAGGGTGAGTGTGGGAGTGTATGAGACAGGATCTGTGTGTGTGTGTGTCTCTGTCTGTCTGTGTAGTGCAGTGGGATCACCTGTAGTGTGACAGGAACCCAAGGTCCCTGGTTTAATGCCATCCCCATGGGTGCCCATTCTGAAAGATGAGAGACTTAACAAACAATCCAGGTTTTTTTTTCAAATATTTAATTTCAGTTACATCACACTGTAAACTTTTGCTGTAAGTTCTGTGTCCTACGATCTTGTACTCCACGACCACCTGATGAAGGAGCAGCGCTCCGAAAGCTAGTGCTTTCAAATTTAAAAAAAAAGTCCCAGCCTACCCAGCCTTTCTTTACAACTCAAAACCTTCCATACCTGGTAACATCCTGGTAAATCGTTTCTGAACCCTCTCCAGCTTCATAACATCCTTCCTATAACTGGGACACCAGAACTGGGCGCGGTAGTCCAGCTTGAAGCTGCCTTTCCCACATCTTTCGGACACTGTTCCAGATCCTAACCACCCGTTCATGGGGATAGCAGACTGTAATTGTTGCTGCATCTCAATGTCCATTTACTGTGTCATGGCTCTAACCTATAAATCCCCGTCCAAGCACCATATCTCTCTAGTGGTCGAAATATGCTGCTGTTCCTTCAGTGATTATCCTGGGACTCCCCGTCTGACAGCATTGTACTGACATTGAATGGACTGCAGCTGCTCAAGAACGTTGTTCCCCAGCATGTTCTCCGGGGCAACTGGGGATGAGGGAATAAACGAGGGGGCAGAGCTCGCTACTCCTGAATGGATAGAGGAAACTAAATCATCTTTCTAAATGTCCTGTGCACTCTCTCTCCAGTGCCTCTAGCACTACTGACAATGTGCTGACTGGGACAATGGGTAGTGCGGTCTGAGCGACGTTAGATGCAAGTTTGGCAGAAAGTCTGAGTATTTTGCAGCTAGTGAGGTACTTTTGAAATGGAATGAGTGTTCCAGTGAAAACTCAGCAGGTAACTGCACACTGCAAGCTTCCCCAACAAAAACATCGTATTGACAATGGACTTTTTAAAAATATTGCCGATTGAGAGATAACGACTGGCTATACACCAAGAGCAACCTCTGTGTTTGTCTTTGAAATAGCGGCAGGGTTTTCACCAACTGTCTGCGAGGGCTTCACTGTAACATTGCACCTGAACTGGACTTCCCCAGCACCGCACTGAGGTGGGAGCCCTGCTGGTTTTGTGCTTATCATCCCGCATTGGACTTGAACCTGAGATCCCGTGAGCCTGCAGGGAGGGTGCGACCGTGCCTGACTCAGTAAGGAAGACTCTAAAGGCTTGCTCGCTGAGCTGGAAGGTAGCCAGCAAACCTACATCTGGAACCTCAACCCGAGCTACAAACCTTCTCAAAACTTGCTAGGAAGACTCTGTCACCAGGAGCGGCACTATGGCTCAGTGGTTAGCACTGCTGCCTCACAGCACCAGGGATCCAGGTTCAATTCCAACCTCGGGTGACTCTCTTTATGGAGTTTGCACATTGTCTGTATGGGTTTCCTCCAGGTGCTCCGGTTTCCTCCCACAATCCAAAGATGTGCAGGTTAGGTGAATTGGCCGTGCTAAATTGCACATTGTGTTCAGGGATGTGTAGGTCAGGGGTAAATGTAGAGCAATGAGGTGAGGGAATGGTTCTGGGTGGTTTACTGTTCAGAGGGTCAGTGTGGACTTGTTGGGCTAAATGGCCTGTTTTCACATTGCAGGGAATGTAATCAAATCTAATGATCTTGTTTCAAATGATCTCGTACCAACTGCTGTTTTTGAGAGAATCACAAATATCTGCCATACTTTCTATGTCAAAGTATGTCACCTCATTTCACTGCAACACTCCCTGTTGAATTCTTTTGCCTGAGAGTTTAGTGGAAATAGTTGGGTGGATAGTTTCTCCGAACCCCATTATCTGGAAAGCTTTGATTGGGTCCCTCCGTTCACCTTCTAAAGTCCAGGGTGTGGAAGACTGATTTGTAGACACTCCCTTTGTAGTTTAGCCCTTTGAGCCTGGTTGTCAGTTTCGGTTTTTAATAACTGCACCTTTTTGACATTTTTGATTCTGTGGTGCCTTTTTCTTCAGTTCAGTCTTTGCACCGTATGATTTGCACTTGTTTGGTTTAACACGGCTGCCGTTCGAGCACTCCCAGGGATCACTGGGACCCTGACCCTTCCCCTCCCCGGGATCGCTGGTACCCTGACCCTTCCCCTCCCCGGGATCACTGGGACCCTGACCCTGACCCTCTCCGGGATCACTGGGACCCTGACCCTGACCCTGACCCTCTCCGGGATCACTGGGACCCTGACCCTTCCCCTCCCCGGGATCACTGGGATCCTGACCCTGACCCTGACCCACACCCTGACCCTCCCCAGGATCACTGGGACCCTGACCCTGACCCTCCCCGGGATCACTGGGACCCTGACCCTTCCCCTCCCCGGGATCACTGGGATCCTGACCCTGACCCACACCCTGACCCTCCCCAGGATCACTGGGACCCTAACCCTTCCCCTCTCCGGGATCACTGGGACCCTGACCCTGACCCTCTCCGGGATCACTGGGACCCTGACCCTGACCCTCTCCGGGATCACTGGGACCCTGACCCTGACCCTCTCCGGGATCACTGGGACCCTGACCCTGACCCTCTCCGTGACCCTGACCCTCCCCAGGATCACTGGGACCCTGACCCTGACCCTGACCCACACCCTGACCCTCCCCAGGATCACTGGGACCCTGACCCTGACCCTCCCCGGGATCACTGGGACCCTGACCCTTCCCCTTCCCCTCCCCGGGATCACTGGGACCCTGACCCTAACCCTTCCCCTCCCCGGGATCACTGGGACCCTGACCCTGACCCTTCCCCTCCCCGGGATCACTGGGACCATGACCATAACCTCTCCCCTCTACTGCTTTAGTGTGGTAGTTCTGTTCTCCTGCAATCCCGTGTTATAAGAAAAATCACATAATAGCAGCACTATTTAAATGAATGGAGACCAGAATCTCGTCATAACCGACACATGTTTTAAAATATTGCCCTTTAGAAACACTGTCCCAATTCATCCATCATATTACAGCGAATTTGCATCAATGAAACACACATTATTATAGACAAACAAACTCAGAGTGTGGTGCTGGAAAAGCTCAGCAGGTCAGGCAGCATCCGAGGAGCTGGAGAATCGACGTTTCGGACAAAAGCCCTTCATCGGGAAGGGATCATCGCCCGAAATGTCGATTCTCGTGCTCCTCGGATGCTGCCTGACCTGATGAGCTTTTCCAGCACCACACTCTGAGTCTGCTCTCCAGCATCTGCAGTCCTCACTTTCTCCTGAAGGACATATTACGGCGTCCTGTCTGCAGGAGGTGGAAAGCCCACCCGGGAAATATTGTCACCGGTTCTGGCAGTGTCCTGCCAAGATTTGGGAACGGGGTGGGGGGGGAACATGGGCAGCCCATCGACTGACCACCGCGTCTGTTTCTCTCAACTTCCAGAAAGAAGAGAGGCCGGCCACGGAAGCATCCTCTGGGCAGCATCCCGCTAGCTTCGAAGGTCATGTGCAAGGTCTTCACTCACACGCTGTACACAGCAGAGCAGTGTGCCGCTGGACGGTGCCAGCTACCACAGGAGGACACGGTGGAGTGGGTGCAGTGTGATGACTGCGATGCCTGGTACCATGTGGCTTGTGTCGGCTGTAACTACACGGCCATGAAAGAGGCTTCGGCTGAATTTCACTGCGGCTGCACATAACACTCACTGAGGGCAGAGTCTAAGGACACGTCGGTCAGTGACTCTGTTCCCAGTCCTCCTGAGTTCTCCTTTAATGCTCCGTGACCGTCAGTGAAAATGTCTCCAAATCTCTCTTGTGCCCACCGGCCTTTTTGCATCTGGGAAGTCTGCTTGAAAGTCAGGGTGTTTCGAACCAGGATTTTCAACGGCTTCTATTCTCTGGGAGTTTTATTGGTAGTTAAAGTATTGCCTATATTATGTTATTTTCGCTAGAAAGGGGTGCTGTTAATTCTGAGATTCTGCAATGGGTCACGTCTGGTGCAAGTCCCATATTGATAGCTATAGACAGTAGCGTGGATGGTCAGACTTGGTCAAGTGTCTGAACATCTGATTTCTTCCTTGGCACAGGTTTGGGGGGGAGTGGGAGGGGGGAGAGGAGGAGGAGGAGTGCTGGATCAGTGCACTCTTCTTGTTGTAATAAGCTATTTCAGTATCAAAGCACATAAGTTTGTCATAAATGTTTGGAATATTTAGCGGATGAATTTTAAAGGAAATCTTGCTGCGTGATTGGGATCAGGGTCCCAAGAGCAAGGCCAATTCTTGATGTCTTCATTGGCAAACACGTCACAGGGAACTGAATCGTTGCGATATCAAATGCCAGGGATGCAATCTGACAACGTTGCTATTTGCAAGATCTGTAACAATAATGACACAGTATATTTAATTCAACATAGTTTACCGGCAAGGGAGAATATCCATCAAGAATCCTGTTCTTGAACAATGTCCAGTGACCTTGTGTTGGACTGTGCTCTGTGTGTCTTTGAGGGCTCCAGCTCTCTATTCTTTGTGGCTAAGTGGGATGTTAGGATTGTGGTGTAGGATGCTAACTGGTCCATTGTGCTTGCACCCCTTCCATTACCTGCTGCTAACGTTCCCCACCTCCGAACCCAGCTGTTGCCTGGGCCCAATGCAAATGATACCTTGGAGGGTCTTTCAGGATTGGTCTCGAATGAGCCCCCTACCAGCTAAGAATGTGCTCCTTGACCACGTGCAGCCAGGCGATTGGCTCAGGATGTCAGGGAGCTGGGCATGTTTCCCATTAACTGGCATTTTAAATGTTGAGAATGAATGGCCAGCCCTCCAAATCTTTGTGTCAATTCAGCAGACTCCAATGGCTTTGTCTGCGGACTTGGCTCCCAAATCAGGAAGAATTGTTGTACTCCCACAGCGTCCTTTTCAAACTGCTCCAAGAATATTTTTGCCTCACAGCCAATGAATCACTTTTGTAAGGTAATCACTCTGTATTTGTTGTGAGCCGGTACAGTTTTGTTTACGGGAGACTTTGGCTGTGCTCCAGACTGGGTTCACGAGATGGCAGGGCTGATGTATGAGGAGCGACTGGATCGGTTAGGACTGTATTCACTGGGATTTAGAAGAATGAGGAGGGATCTCGGAAAGCTCTTACAGGGTAAACACAGGAAGGGCTTTCCTGTCGACTGGGGTCTTCTAACATCACGAGGTCACAAAGAGACAGGCGAGCCTATGGAATTCTCCGCCAGAAAAAGCAATAGGGGCCAAAACATTGAGCGTTTTCAAGAAGACGTTAGACTAGGACTCAAGGAATCAAAGCATGTTAGGAGAAAGCAGGGAAAGGGCTTCTGAATTGGATGACCAGCAGTGATTATATTGAATGGTAGAACAGGCTCAAAGGGCCAAATGGCCTACTTCTCCTATTTGCTGTGTTTACTGTTCTAGACATTGTGCACTGGAACAGCCTCTGCCACGTCCGATTGTAGACAGCCCCTGTGGTCGGCACGTGGCAAGATTCTTCACTTGTGGTTCCCTGGGAATCTGTATTTCCCACGGGGGAGAATGCTGGAAACAGCAATTATAGTTGTTACCCAAAATCCGATATCAAACAAATGCTCGTTCAACGATAAATGGTGCATTAACTCACATTCCTGGTGATATTGCTGCCTTGCACAGATGGTTTCCAATGGGAAATAATTCGTGAGTCCCTGGTGCTGCCCAGGAGCTTCAGGATCACAGTGCAATCATTTTAAATCATATTTGATCATGTTTCTGTTTGCCTTCTAACAGAGAATTGAGGTAAGGCCTTTTGACCGGAGCCCCAAGCATCCATAACGTTGTCATACGAGATGAATTCCTCCCCTAACACGACCATGAACATTTTTCTTTTAGATTTTAAGACAATATGGCTGCTGGGGGTGAGTGAGCTTGACCACATGATGGGTCTGAAATAGAACAGAGTCCAGCGTCTTCGTTTCGATTGTCGTGTGTTCCCTTCCAGCATCTCGTGCTCCTTTCTTCGGTTTTTATGGTGTATATCCGAAACACAAACCCAAAGTGGCCTGCAGGTCGGGCCTGGTGTGGAGTCTTGGTGAAGGGTCACAGCCCTGAAACATCAATACTGGCTCCTTTCTCAACAGATCCTGCCCAATCAGAGGGGGGGGGGGGGGGGGGGGTGTTGGTCACCTGACTTCAACTATCCCCTTATTGTTCAAACTCCTTGTGTCTGAAGGTTTAATGTGGGTGGGGAGGAGGCTGGCAGTTTTGTTTTGAAATCCCGGAAAGCTGGAGTGATGATGGAAAGTATTTATGGTTAACAATTAGCCTCTCAAAGCTGGGTGTTTGTTTCAAGAACATGTCTGTACTGAGCCACCTGAGTGACAGTAGCCATTTGGAACAGAGAACATGAAATGATCATTCCACACTGGATGAGAAAGTTTTAAAAGCGTTTATAAATGGATATAAAAGAGTAGGAGGGAGTTATTCTAAACTGGTTATACTGTGGCTTCTTTTGACCATTGCTGGCTGTAGGGCTGCAGCAGTTCAGTGGGTGGGGGAGTATAGCTGGAACTTTCTGCTATGTGGGGGGAGGAGAGATCCAAAAGGTGGAAGCTTTTGATCACCTCCCTGGCCTGTTTCCCACAATAATCAAAGGGGCTCATCATAGTCCAGCGGTCAATGCCCAGGCAGTGCTGAGTCACTTTATCAATAACAAAAACAGAAGTTGCTGGCAGACTTACTTTATCTTGGGCTAAAGAGGGAAATGAAGCACAGTTGCACCTGAGGAAGGGAATTCCATCCACTCTCAGAGCAACGTCAATGTTCCGAGGAGGTTTCCTAATGAACCTAGTCAGGACTGTGTAAAACAAGCAAGAAATGTTCTCCAGAGAAGGTCACAGAGCGCCGTTATCAAAGGTTTTGGAAATTATGAGGGTGTTTTAATGGGATAGATGGGACAAACTTCCTTCAGACTATTGGGGGAAAAAAATTTAAATTTATTCAATAATGCACTTCAAGGCCTCTGACGGTGTTAGAGTGCCCTCCAGCTGTCAAAGGCTTCGTAAGGCAGGCCAGCAGAGGTGACTGATTTAAGGTGATTGCTGAAGGGGGAAAGTTGGAGAAGATTTAACAGCTTAACAGTTTCAAAGGGGGAGTTGGTTAAATACTTGATTTTTAACGAGTGGAGAAATTACAGGGTAATGAGGGTGGGAAATTACAGGGTAATGGGGAATGGAAGGGCTAGCTGAATTGCTCTTTCAAAGGGCTAGCACAGGCACCATGGGCTAAATAGTCTCTTCCTGCCAATGTTTACTTAGTTCTCTCCTAATATAATTTTCCTTAAATTAGCAAAGTTCAGATATATTTCCTTATTTTATATTCATTTTGTACATGCCAAGCACTTATTTGTGGATCTTGCTGAATTATTTATTTTTAAAAAGGGTATGTGGTTTCTTCCCTCTGTTTTTTATTTGACCGTTTTCTACACTGATCAGTTTTGAGGACAATTCGAGTTTTCAGTGAGCAGTGTTTATTGGGGAGGGGGGTTGTTATGTTGCAATATGGTGGAGCCCGTGCCCCACTGTGTCTCACTGCTCTCCTCCACAAGGTGGAGCCCGTGCCCCACTGTGTCTCACTAGTAATGGGCAGCAATTTGCTTTTGAGGAAATGTTGAATTAGCAACTTTTTAAAAAATGGCATTTCCATAATCAGGGCGGAGTCGAATATGTTTCTGATCTTCTAAACTGAGTTCTTGCTGATTTTAAAATGGCTTATTAGGAGAAAGTGAGGACTGCAGATGCTGGACAGTCAGAGTCGAAAAGTGTGATGATGGAAAAGCACAATAGGTCAGGCAGCATGTGACAATCAGGAGAGTTGACGTTTTGATGAAGGGCTTATGCCCGAAACGTCAACTCTCCTGCTCCTTGGATGCTGCCTGACCTGCTGTGCTTTTCCAGCGCCGCACTTTTCGACTGGTAAAGCTTATTATGTGATTTGCACAGGGACCTACCAAGCATTGAGCTGACTGCTTTGCCTCCATCAAGCAATATGTGTTAATTTTTAAAAAAATGATTGAAGATGTTGTAATGAGGGTAGGAAATGACTGTGTAGTGAAATGCGACCTGCTGATTGGGCGATAGTGTGAGCTGTTTAACTGAGCAAAGGTTATTCTCAGGCAGAAATTTAAAAAGGGCTAGAGAAACTCAGCTGGCCTGTCAGCACCTGCAGAGAGGGAGGATCAGAGTCTAATCTTCTGCCAGTTAATACTTGCTTCCTCTTTACTTCTGCTGCCACACCTGTGGAGTTTTAATGACCCCTTCCCCCTGGAAATGGTCCGATTGGAACACTGGCTTTCATTCTCTCTGCTCATCTCAACCTGGGTATTGGTTTTATATTCATTCACGGGATGAGGGCGTCGCTAGCTAGGCTGGCATTTATTGCCCAGAGGGCAACCACGTGTAGGCCGGGCCAAGTGATATTGGCAGATTTTCTTCCCGAAAGGGCGTTGGTGAACCAGATAGAGTTTTCCAACAATTGATCATCATTTAGACTCTGAATTCCACACTTTTATTGAATTCAAATTCCATCATGTGCCACATCGGGATTTGAGTCAGTGTTCCCAGTACGTTGTTACCTGGCTCTCTCTGGGTTAACAGTCTAGCGATAGTACCAGAAAGCCATTGCCTCCCTTTTTAAAGGGGTGAAGTGTGATCCCAGGCAGAGACAGTGGGGACAAGAGATATCTCTGTGAGTAAAGCCAAGTGGCTGTGAGTCTGCGTGAGTGATGGTTCACTATACACAGTACAGGTGTGTCCGGAAAGGTGCTAAATCCTATCTTTTCCTTTTCCTTCCCATAACTGCATAGCGAAGTGGTTTTGAGTGAGGGAAGGGTTGTGGTCAGATCACTATAGAATGGAACCTGGCAACAGGACCCAGTGGGTCCGATAAGTAGAATCTTCATTCCCAGGCATTTTAATGATTAAAAACTTTGATTCAGGCTTTGGGAATGGATGATTGAGTAGGTAATTGTTTGGTACAGAATCGAGTATTGGAGGAGGGGGTGGAGAAAGAACATTTTCTGGAAGCATTTCGTCTTTCACTGATCAGGGCAGTTTGTAAGAATACCAATTCAAGAAGAAAGCCAGCATTTCTACTATCTGAGAGTGCTGATTGGTCGCCGAGTGGATCCTGATACCATGGAGAATGCACCAGTTAATCTTGATTGACAGTTAATTGCCAGGCATCTTTTTGATTTCAGTAAATCAAAGTGTGCTGGGTCCTCTGCAGAGTCTGACCCGTGCTTTTTGGGAATTATGTTTTTACTGGTTTTTTTTTCAAATCAAATAATTTGTGAGCCTTAGAGGCGAAAAGAAAATCCTTTGGAGTATGAGTGCCTTGTTTCTGATTTATTACTTTATCCAATTTTCCAAGGGGTCATTGTGCGTGGACACAAGATCACATGGCTGTAACCAACCAAAACACAACTACGTATATTGGTCAAGCTGTGGGCAGCGTATGCTAGTTATCGGAGAGTGTGATTGTTAAACATTAAATTTATAAATGGCCCTGGATTCTACTTTATCAGAATCAATCTGGTTGTGAACTCTACTGTTAATGAATTTTGCTGTGATCACTGTAACTGCTTCCTTCTCAGAAACATGGTAATTTTCTTGCTGTGTCACTGCCCATTTTCAATAAACAATACTGCCCACGCTGTTTCTCTCTTACACTGTGTCCATATTCCCACTCTGTTTGAAGATGCAGTCAGTGCCTGTAGCACAGTATCCCAGCAACGATGCACTGTTGGAGATGAGTGAGTGGACACCTTCAAGAACATCTAGCAGCTGCCTTTGAAGAGTCAGAGAGCTTACAGCCATGGAGATGTACAGCATGGAAACAGACCCTGCAATCTAACTAGTCCATGCTGACCAGCTATGCTAAATTAATCTAGTCCCATTTGTCAGCATTTAGACCATATCCCTCTAAACCCTTCCTATTCATACACCCAGCCAGATACCTTCCAAATGCTGTAATTGTACCAGCCTCCATCACTTCCTCTGGCAGCTCATTCCATACACGCACCACCATCTAAGTGAAAAAGTTGAACCCTTGGGTCCCTTTTAACTTTTTTCCCTACACCTTTGCCCTCTAGTTCTGGACTTCCCCCCAACTCAGGGAAAAGACCTTGCATCTTTACCCCCATCCATCCCCCTCATGATTTTATAAACCTCTATAAGGTCACCCCTCAGCCTCCGACGCTCCAAGGAAAACAGCACCAACCTATTCAGCCTGTTCCTGTAGCTCAAATCCTCCAGCCCTGACAACATCTTTGTAAATCTTTTCTGAACCATTTCAAGTTTCACAACATCTTTCTGATAGGAGGGAGACCAGAATTGCACACAATATTCAAAAAGTGGCCTAACCAATGTCCTATACAGCAGCAACATAACCTCCCAACTCTTGTATTCAATGCTCTGACAAATAATGGAAAATGTACCAAACACCTTGATCACTATTCTATCTACCTGCAATTCTACTTTCAAGGAGCTATGAACCAGAACTCTAAGGCCTCTTTGGGAAAGCTTAAGAGAGAGAATTCTCCAGGTGGAGGCTGGAGAGCTAAAGACATGAGTCATACAGTACAGAAACACATCCTTTGGCCCAACCAGTCCATGCTATGTTCCCAAGCTAAACGAGCCCTACCTGCCTGCGCTTGGTCCATATCCCTCCAGACAGTTCCTATCCATGTACTTACCCAAATGTCTTTTACATGTTGCAACTGTACCCACATCCTTCACTTCCTCTGGACGTTCATTCTGCATACAGGTCATTCTGCTATAATACACATTTCGTCAGCATGAATTGGCTTTAATGTGATTGACTGTTAATTGTTGGATGCAAACTTTCCTTACCTGTATTAGCAAGAACGCGATTCCCTAATGTAGGTGCCACACTATACTTGCCGTGTGTGAATACTCCGTACATTCCCTTGGGAAATTCTAATCCAAACTGGAACTGCTGCATTCCTGCACTCTCCTTCACCTTACAACATAATCTTACATGAACATCCACAGGAAGTGATGGATGTGGGTACAATTGCAACATTTAAAAGACATTTGGATAAATACATGAATTGGAAATGTTTGGAGGGATATGGGCCAAGCGCAGGCAGGTGGGACGAGTTTTGTTTCGAAATGGGGCAGCACAGTAGCTCAGTGGTTAGCATGCTGCCTCACAGCGCCAGGACCTTGATTTGATTCCAGCAGGTTAGGTAAATTGGCCGTGCTAAATTGCCCATAGTGATCAGAAATGTTTGGTTAGGAGTAAATGTCGGATAATAGGGTAGGGGAATGGGTCTAGGTGGTTTACTCTTCAGAGGGTCGGTGTGGACTTGTTGGGCTGAAGGGCCTGTTTCCACACTGCAGGGATTATATGATTCTAATGTGGTCAGTGTGGTGGCTCAGTGGTTAGCACTGCTGCCTCACAACACCAGGACCCAGGTTCAATTCCAACCTCAGGCAGTAGTCTGTGTGGGTTTCCTCCGGGTGCTCCGGTTTCCTCCCGTGATCCAAAGATGCGTAGGTTAGGTGAATTGGCCATACTACATTGCCTGTACTGTTCAGCGATGTGTAGGTCAGGTACATTAGTCAGGGATAAATGTAGAGCAATAGGGTAGGGGAAATGGATCTGGGTTGGTTACTGTTCAGAGGGTCAGTGTAGACTTGGGCTCAAGGGTCTGTCCCCACAGTGTAGGGATTCTATATAACCACAAAGAAGCAGGACACAGAGAATTCTTGCAATGCCAATTCATATCCTGGTAAATGTTGCATTTCTACACAACCACAAGGCGATATTTCCCATCCAAATGTAAACTCGTTCTGCATTCTCCAGTAGTTCCACATCTCCTCCTGCTCCATGGGACAAACTGAGGCCCCCAGCATCTCATAGGTCTCACCTTTAAGACTATGTTTCTGACAGCAGCACCCGCTCCCCACTGCACTGAATGGCCATTGTATACTCATGGCTCCAGAGCCAGGAGCAAGGTGTTGGTGGAGGGGAGAGACTTAGAGAGCGACATCTAAACTCCCAGGCAATAACTAGGGCCTTGAACTTTGTCCACTGAATGAGAATAGGTAGTAAAGTGTGCAAGATAAAAATCAAAAGGTTTTTATTATTTAAAATTACATTTTTCCCCAAAAAACCCCACACATAATGCTATTTCTGTGCTAGAAACCAAAACCATCAAACTCTAAAAAATAAAAGATTTTGTGCTGAGCTACTCCCGATCTCTCACTGTGCAATGTTGGAAGTCGAATATCCTGCAGGAACAGGTTAAAATACCCAAATGGCTGTCTAGAAAATAAAATGTACGGAAAGCCAGTAGAAAGACATGGGAACACATTGTTGAATAGAAGGTTTGTTAAAACTTATGAGAGCCCGAGGTAGTTTGCTTCCCACGCACCACTCCTCCTTGCCACAAGGTGGCGAGGTAAGCCTGTAGCAGCAAATTGCCATTAAACTGAAAGCTCAGTTCCAGTCATTCATTCACAACATTATCCCAAGGCACTTCAAGCAGGTCGTCACTTGAAAGCTTGAAAGGATTACAGGAGTTAAGGAAACAGAACCGACTGGATACAATTGAATAATAGAAAGTGTTGGAGGAAGCTGAATGCCTCTTTCCATCCCAAGGACATGACTAAGGGGCTCTGTCTCGAGTTGCTCATGTGGGGTTCCATATTAATCAATGCACAAAGTGCCCCATACATTCTCTCGGGAATTCCTAATGCAACAGACACTGAGCAGCGCTTACCTTAAATTGCAACAACGAAGAGGCAGATAACCCTTCCAATGCAGTTCAAAGCATTGCATTTCCACACAAACACAGTGATAGTTCCCATCCAAATGTGTAAACCCCAATCTCACATTCTCCAGTGGTTTCCTGTGTTCCTTCCTGCTCCTGGTCATCTCCTGTCCATGGTACAAACAGCCCACTACTCCAACCCTCCCCCTCACCCATTCCCAACCCAGCACCCAAACATTCCTTATTAATGTTTCCATGGGGAAGTATTGTACTAACCTTGCCTTGCTAACAGCTAGATCGCCCCTCCATCCACCACATGCTAAAGGCGCTGTGTAAATGTGTGTTGGAGCACACATTAAAACCTTCTAAAGTGTAGGAAATACAGAAGGCAGCTGTGAGATAGATAAGTGAGTTTGGTGATGTTGGTGATGGGACATTTACAACAAGCAGGTAGGTCTCCCTAGAGTATGGGAGGCTGAGGATGACGTTATAAAAGTTTATAAAATCACGACGGGGTTATAGATAAGATGAACGGCAGGTATCTTTTCCCTAGGAGGGAAAGTTCAAGACTAGGGAGCAGATTTTTAAGGTGAGAGGAGAAGGATTTTAAAAAAGACATGAGGGGCAATTTTTCATTTACACAGAGAGTGGTTCGTGTGTGGAATGAACTTTCTGAGGAAGTGGTGGATGTAGGTACAGTCATAATGTTTAAAAGACATTTGGATAAGGACATGGATAGGAAAGGTTTGGAGGGATATGGGCCAGGAGCAGGCAGGTGGGACTAGTTTAGTTTGGGTTGTGTTCAGCATGGACTGGTTGGGCTGAAGGGTCTGTTTCCGTGATGTATGACTGTGCGGGTCATGGATGGGGTGAATAGTCTAGGTCTTTTCCCCAGGGTAGGGGAGTTAATAACTAGAGGGCACAAGTTTAAGATCAGAGAAAAAAAGACTTAAAAGGGACCCAAGGGGCAACTCTTTCACCCAGAGGGTGGTGCATGTGTGTAATGAGCTGCCAGAGGAAGTTAGTACAGTTACAATGTTTAAAAGGCACCTGGGTGGGGATTATGACTAGGTCAGACTGGGATGTCTGGTTGGTGTGGATCAGTTGTACTGAAGGGTCTGATTCCATGTTGTATGACTCTGTGGAAAATACTAAGTGGATTTGGTTGGAGCAATGGATTTCTGCAGGTATGGTGGATGAGAGGTGAGAGGGAAGAAAGGAGGGGGGGAGGAAAGCAGACTTTGTCTTCACATCCTGGGCTGGAAGAGGAAGAGAATTTAGGAGGAGCTGTGGCAGTGGGGAAAGAGAGAACGAGCCTGGGTGAGGGGCAGTCTCATAAAACAGCAGTGAGGGCATCCGACTGGAACAGACTACACTTTCAAAACACAACGGACACATCTAGTGGTTCCATCGATACCTCATTCCCAACGTATAGTAAATTCCGATGATGTTGCTAAAGGATCGAGTGCAGGGAGGGTGACTGGGCAATGCTATCACCAGAGACCTGATCAGTTCCTGCAGCAGCAGCAGACAATGCAATGGAAATAGAAAAGCAGTCACTGCAGAGTTCTCCATTGTCTCACGTAAATGCTCCCATTCCAGCTGTGAGAGCAAGGTTTCCTCAGGAAAACCAACATGAAACACTGTCTATTGCGATGACTGCGCCAACTCCAGTGCTCCCTGACCCAGCCTCCTGTGCCCAGTGATCCCTGTCAGTTCCAAACTCGAGTGCATTGTTGCAGACACTGAATCAGACTGTCGATACACGCTGCCCTCCTGGAAGGGGGCTGTGTACATGCTGGCAACGGCTACCCCTTGGGGGATGAGCGGACTGGGCACCCCTGGCTGGGCAGGCTGCATGGAGAACAGCCCGTACCTGGGCAGTCCCTCGAAATCCTCTCCACTGTGGAACAGTGCCCGCTTCCCTTTCTGACGTCGGTTACAGAACCAAACCCGGACCACCTGTCGAGGGAGGGGGAGAGAGAGAAACACACACATGGGCTTTAACTGACTGTACTGTTACCCCCCCTCCCCCACAGTCCCTGAGAGAGAGAGAGACACACACACACACATGGGCTTTAACTGACTGTACTGTTACCCCCCCTCACAGCCCTGAGAGAGAGTGAGAGAGACACACACACATGGGCTTTAACTGGCTGTACTGTTACCCCCACACAGCCCCGAGAGAGGGGGAGAGAGACACACATGGGCTTTAACTGACTGTACTGTTACCCCCCCTCCCCCACAGTCCCGAGAGTGAGAGAGACACACACACATGAGCTTTAACTGGCTGTACTGTTACCTCCACACAGCCCCGAGAGAGGGGGAGAGAGACACACATGGGCTTTAACTGACTGTACTGTTACCCCCATACAGCCCTGAGAGAGAGGGAGAGAGAGACACACACATGGGCTTTAACTGACTGTACTGCTACCCCTACACAGCCCTGAGAGAGGGGGAGAGGGACACGACACACACACGGGCTTTAACTGACTGTACTGTTACCCCCATGCAGCCCTGAGAGAGAGTGAGAGAGACACACACACATGGGCTTTAACTGACTGTACTGCTACCCCTACACAGCCCTGAGAGAGAGGGAGAGGGACACACACACACACGGGCTTTAACCGACTGTACAGTTACTCCCACACAGCCCTGAGGGGGGTAGGAGGGAGAGACACGCATGTTGTTAAATTAGACTCACGTGACCTGTCAAGGGGCATGGAGGCGAGACAGTGCGCATTTGAAAGTACCAGAGGTTGGCAGGAAGTGAGTAGTGGGGTCAAGGGAAAAGAGAATCTTCCCACAGGTTCCTCCCGAATTTGCTGGAATTCAGCAGGTGTGGGACCTGGGAATACAGGCAGCTGCAGGACAGCTCATGGCTGTTGCCATCAGAGAACGCTGATGATCTAAACCCTCCAATGGATTGGCACATGGTTCTGGGCAAACGACTGAAGTTTGCAGACTCTCCTATTCTCACCACCTGCTGCCGGGTCTATCGGAAGGATCTGACACATTTACGGCAACGTTACAAACCCAAACACACCCTTCAATGTCCATCGAGTCCTGCAGTGGGACTTGTTCCTTCTAGATCAGAGGGAAGGACTCGACCACTGACCTCAAGATCTCTTACCACTGAGAGAAACCATTATTACAAACAAAACTCAAACATTCCCAGCTCGATCTTTGAGTAAATGTACAGTCATTTCCCTCCTCATGATTTATTTGGACCTTCTGCAACTACCAAGTTAATTTCACACCCGGTCTGATCTCCTGAGTGACTGTGGAATGGGAGGTGTTCCATTGAGCTCAGTGAGCTGTCTCTGAAGCTCAGCTGGAGTTGGCTCACAGCCTGGGTACTGTAAGTGGTGGTACGGTGCAGACAGAGGGAGGAGTAATTGTCAGAAGGGGCATGGGGAAGGTTGAATTGATTGTGAGGGATGAAAATACCTTCCAAGGCAGGAAGAAACAAAACTTTTTTTTTAAAATCACACATCTAATGGTTGGTTCACTCTATCATCAGGTGGGGATATATCTCTGCGCTTGGCTCTCCAATTCCCTCCCTCGAGCCCCTCTCCATCCTCAAAACATAGCCAATGCGTTGGAGAGAGTGCAGAGGAAATTGACCAGGGATTGGGGTGTTGAATGATGTGGAGAGACTACAGGAGACAGGCAGCTAAGTTTAAGGGGTTTGTAAAAGGCTTCAATAGTTTCCTCTGACCAGCTCTGGTTTCGCTGAGTGAGGCTAGTAATCAGAAAGCTCCGCTTTAAGATCATTGGCAAAAAGAAATTATAAATTAATGAACCTGCGATTTGCGATCTGGATTGGGAAACCTGGTCGGATAGGGAGGGAGGGGAGGAGAAACAGATTCAACAGCAATTTGGAAAAAATAGAGATTTGTAAAATCATTTAAAGGGGCAGAATCAAAATAATGAATGCACTCAGTTTTGTTTTTCCCAGGGTTGGGGAATCAAGGACACGAGGACATCAGTTGAAGGTTACACAGAGGTTAGTACACATATGGAATGAGCTGCCAGCAGAAGTGGTTGAGGCAGGTACATTATCAATATTTAAAAGGCATTTGGAGAAATACATGGTTAGGAAAGGATTAGAAGGACATGGGCCAAGTGCAGGGAAATGGGGTTAGCATGGATGGACATTGTGGTCGGCATGGACCAGTTTGGGCCGAAGGGCCTGTCTCCCTGTTGTAGGACTCTATGACTAGCTTACAGAAAAAGAGAAGAGGGGTTCATCTAGGGATACAGGTCTGAGAGCCCAAACAGCCCCTCACAGTGTGGTACCATCCTCTGAGGCTTGGTGTCTGGGATGTTGCTTAACCGTCCTGTGAAGTGCCTTGGGAATGTGGTATTACGTTAAAAAGACGCTACACAAATGCACATTGTTGTTGAAAAAGCCAGAATTCACCTGTTTTGCTTGTAATTCTCCCACAGTCTCCCTCGGCTGTCAGTACCTCACCCACCACTGCCACCACGTGACCCTCCTTACATCTTTCTCCAGTATGAGGTTGTCTGCGATTTGGCCGAGCTCCTGAGCGGACGGTTTCGGACACTTCAGGAAGGCGGACTCCAGCGCCTCCCTCAGGTTATTGTCGATGCTGGTGCGCTGCTTTCTCTTTCGGCTGGGGGCCAGCCTCTGTTCGATGCTGCACAGCTGCTCAACACAGGAAAGCAGGGGCGTCAAAATGGGTAGCTTAATCGTTTTTAAACCAGAGAGATGTACGTGCATTCTCCACCCTGAAGAGCAAAAGATGAGCCCTCCTGCCCGGTTTGATTGTTTGCAGGTGAACCCTGGAGTAGAAACGTCTGATCAGCTGAGCGACTGTGGTGGGCATCACAACCCCACCTTCACATGAGGCATACATGCAATTGGGTGGGGGGGTGGGGTGGGGAGAGACAAGGTGGGCAGACAGATTTGACACTCTCTTGCCTCCAACCACAATCCCGAATTACACGAGGATGAACACATGGGATGGGCAAGTAACAACCCTTCGGGCCATCTATCCAATCCTGTACCTGCTCTCGTCAGTTCAGCTGGAAAGGTGGGATTCCCTTGGAGAGCACAGGAGTTTTTTCGAAAAAAAAAAAATGATCCGGCTGATGTTCAGGAGGAAGGGGGAATACTGTACCGGGTTCTGGTCAAGCTCCTTCCTGAATGGAACCTGGTTGGGTAGATCACTCCGAGTCCGAGGACTGCGTGAGAGTGTGACCAGGAGCAGGCTGGGATATTGGAAGTCAATGATGAGCCACCTATTGAAAGCAGAGCAGCTTGAGGGGCTGAATGCAGGAGTAATCGACCACTCTCTAATGTTCTTACTATCTACAAATGAGCACTAAACAAATTCAGTATCTGCCCAGCACCCCCTCCACTGCGCTCAGCTTTGGAAACAGATACATTGCCCAAACAGACAGCAGATAGCGACTGACTGACCCACAAGGGGAAAGGTCTGAAAACCCGCCCAGGTCACTGCCCTGAGCCCAGTCTGGGGCTCAACATCTTCTTGTTCCATTCATTCACTGGCCTTTGCAGGAAAGGTCAGAATTTATTACCCCTGTCCCTAGTTGCCCCACCTTGAGAAGGTGGGGGTGAGCTGCATTTACTGCCCCTGTCCCTAATTGCCCCCCTTGAGAAGGTGGGGGTGAGCTGCATTTACTGCCCTGTCCCTAGTTGCCCCCCCTGGAGGAGGTGGGGGTGAGCTGCCTCCTTGAACCGCTGCAGTCCATGTGCTGTGGGTAGACCCACAATGTCCCTTAGGGAGGGAATTCCAGGACTGGGACCCAGCCCCACTGAAGGAACGGTGAATGGTTTATTTATTCTTTCACAGGCCATGGGTGTTATAGAGTCAGAGAGACATACAGCATGGAGACACACCCTTCGGTCCCACTGGTCCATGCTGACCAGACATCCCTACCTAATCCAGTCCCATTTGCCAGCATTAGGCCCACATTCCTCCAAACCCTTCCTATTCATATACCCATCCAGATGCTGTTAAAAGTTATAATTGTACCAGCCTCCACCTCTTCCTCTGGCAGCTCATTCCATACATGTACCACCCTCTGTGTGAAAAAGTTGACCCTTAGGTCTCTTTTACATCTTTCCCATCTTACTCTAAACCTATGCCCTCTAGTTCTGGACTGACCCCAGGGAAAAGACTTTGTCTATTTACCCTATCCGTGCCCCTCATGATTTTATAAACCTCTATAAGGTCACCCCTCAGCCTCTAACACTCCAGGGAAATTTGTAGCCCAGTCCTAATTGCCCTGGTCAGAAGGCAATTACAGTCAACCACATTTACCGCGGGGTCCTAAGTCCCACATGGGCCAGACCAGGTTAGAAACAGCAGATTTCTGTCTGTGGAGGGACATGAGGATATAGATGAGAGAGAGCTGGAGGGACACATACAGATGGTGCTGATCCCATCTTCCTGCTCCCCTTGTCCTTCAGAAAAAAACGTGTGTATCGGCCAGCTATTTGACTGTGAGGTGCATCGCCGATTTATCCTGCTATGTGCCGAGGAGGCTGCAGGTTTGGGAGGTGCTGACGGGAGGCCTTTAGGTGGAGAAGAATCGATTAGAGTGGGGTTTGGGTGACGTTGGTGAGCGAGCCCAGGGAAAGCTGGAAGTGAGCTCCCTTCCCACTCACCTCTTGAAAGTTCTCGGTGTCATTAGCCTCCTCCAGCCACCGCTGCAGTAGGGGTTTCAGCTTGCACATGTTCTTGTAGCTCAGCTGCAGGGCTTCGAACCTGCAGATGGTGGTCTGGCTGAACATCTTGCCTGGAGGGGAAGCAGAAAGAACGGGCTTGAGAACCAGCTGGCCCCTTCCTCTGGAGTGTCTCCAGTGAGTGGCACTCTCCCCTCCCAGTCTCTGCTGGCAGATTCAGGAGGGACTCTCCCCAGGAGCAGCACCGAGGGAGACTCACACTCACTCCCCAACTCCACCCAAGCCTGGACATCCAGCGTTTCCGCCTCAACCAAGATCACTGACAACACCTGGGTCATTGGGACACTCGCTGTGGGATCCTGCTACTCAAAACCACTGACCTGTTTCCTTTGATCAGGAGCACGGAGCAGGGATTCCAATGGGATTCCCGAGTCCAGACAGTGGCCACCAAACTGACCAATGGCCGTCACTGAGTAAACTCAATGAGTAAACCCCCCCTCAAATTAAACAGAAGGACACGGTGTACCGAGGCTGGGATTCAGCAATGGCCCAGGATAGGACACTGCACCACTGACAACACCATCAGGGCTGTGGGTGGAGGGATGGATGCAGATAGAGAGAGAGAGAGAGAGAAGGAAAGAGAGAGAGAGAGAAGGAAAGAGAGAGAGAGAGAGAGAGAGAAATAGAAAAAGAGAAAAAGAGAGAAAGAGCTTGTAAGCAGTCAATCCATGTGACGTTTTATAAATTCCTACTCTGAAAGCCCGAACTTCCATGTACACCTGTTGGACTATAACCTGGCGTTGTGTGATTTTTAATTTTGTCCAACACAACACAGACACACACCCAGACACACACACAGACACACACACAGACACACACACAGACACACATCACTTAAAGCCTCTGCTCCCACCACCACCCATCTATCCCCCCTCCCCTTCCTCCTTACTGCTGCAGCACACATTCCCACAGGGCACTGGGTGAAATAGGACAGCCTCAGTACACCCCTGGGTTAGCTCCAGCTCGGCAATCACACATGGAGCAATGAGGGAGGGGGTGGGGAGAGAATAGAAAGGGTCACCTGGGAGGTTCCCCCCACCACCCTCTAACCCATGCCTGTATCCTACCCCAACAAGGTCAGTGCACAGCAGGCAAGCACTCACTGCAGTTCCCTTCATAGATGAGTAGTAAGGATATTGGCCAGCAGCTGGCTGGGGCAGGACCAGGCCTGATTTCTCAAGGCTGAAATATGTGTTACAGGTCAGGCAGCATCAAAGGAGCAGGAGAACCAACGTTTCGGGCATAAGCCCTTGCTCCTTTGATGCTGCCTGACCTGCTGCGCTTTTCCAGCAACACATTTTCCAGCTCTGATCTCCAGCATCTGCAGTCCTCACTTTCTCCTAGCTAATTTCTCAAGGGACAGTATTGAAATGTGAGAAGGTTTCTCTAAAGCTGGCTTGGCTCTCAGTGAGGTCTGACTGAGTGTGGTTCGGGTCACTGTGTTGTAGAAAGGACAGAGGCACCAGGCTGGGTGCAGGCTCAGCTAATGAGGATTCGACCAGAAATGGGTGATGTACAAGTCAGACCGTGAGTCCTTTCTCCCAGAAGTAAAGGTGCTGGAGGAGGGATCTAATCAAGGTTATTCAAATTCACAAAGGTTTTGATAAGAGTGGTACAGAGGAAGAGGCTGTCAATATAAAACAGTCAGCAACAAATCAGTTGGAATAAAGAGGCTGCTTCTGAATTTCCGAAAGCACGAGGAGAACATGGAAGTTGATCCTGCACCAAATGGATGAAGGAAATCGGTCACGGATTACTGAAGGGGATGCTACAGGAGGATGTGATGGGGAAGGAAAGACAGCCCGAAACGTCAATTCGCTTGCTCCTCGGATGCTGCCTGACCTGCTGTGCTTTTCCAGCACCACTCTGATCTAGACCCTGTCTGTATTTCACATCAGCCCTACTTACGCTGATCAGTTCAAATGCCGTTGTGTTATAATGACAGTTTCCAGGTTAATATCATTTTGTGAGGAGGAGAGAGACAGACACACAGGCACAGACACAAAAAGTGGGTAAGTCTGCACGACTCAGGGCTAATCGTCACTTTAAACCTGGAGTCAGAGACGGAGTGTGACAGGCTGGGCTGGGGTTCAGGTTGCTGATGGGTAGGACAGAAGCCATCAAGGCCTGTGCTTAAGGGTCTGTTGATGTTGTTGCATGTCTGTTATATTCAGTGATTTATTTTTCAAGTTATTCCAGACAAAGCAAAGGAACCTAACTCTGGATTAACATTGATTCCCACGATTCACTTGAAGTTGTGAATATATAGAAACGTAACCACAATCTTTTAAAAAAAAACATAGAATCCCTGCCGTGTGGTAGTAGGCCATTTGGCCCATCAAGTCAATGCTAACCCTCTGAAGGGCATCCCATCCAGACCCACTCCCCTACCATAACTCTGCATTTTTCACAGCTAACCCACCTAGCCTGCACACTACGGGCAATTTGGCACAGCCAATCCACCCAACCTGCTCACCTCCGGACTGTGGGAGGAAACTCGTGCAGACAGAGGGAGAACATACAAATTCCACACAGACAGTCCCCGGAGGCTGGAACTGAGCTTGGGTCCCTTGGTGCTGTGAGGCAGCAGTGCTAACCTCCGAGCTACCAGGCCCAGGGCTACCTTTGACAGGTTCATGATGTTAGATGTAGATGAGGAAAGATAGGGGGAGGCTTGAGTGGAGCAGAAAGGCCAAAGTTGGACAGGATGGGCCTTTTCCCGGGCTGTGTTTTCCACTCAACCCATTTCCAGGAGCACAAAGTGCAGGGCTTTTAAAAATATTGCAACACAAGCAAGCGGTTCATAGGCCGTGATCTAATCACTTGGGCCAGGACTCACTCCATTCAGAAGTTAAGTCTACGACAAGATTAAAGTCTCTAACTCACATCCATTTTCTCCAAAATGGAATTAGATTTTCTCGAGAGGCACCGTCAGCCCACAACTGACACCAAAGCAGAAGATTCTCACCAAAAGGAAACCAGTTTAGCAGTCACCACCTCCCACCTCCCCCCAGCTGCTTTTTATTTAAATATATTCTACTGAATCCTTTTTAAAATCCAGCTCCGTCGAACACATCTAGGACCCACCGTACAGAGCTCCCAGAGCCAGGCCCACCTCAGCCTGTGTGAACCCCAGAATAATCCTCTTCTTCTTCAGTTCTTTAGCAAACTGCTCCAAATCCTCGGAAGTGGGTGTCTCCTATAGCATCAAACAGCAAAAAAAAATGAGAAGGAAAAGTTACCAGCTGTTACTGCTCTGCTGTTAAATCACTGCACGCTTTCTCCCTCACAGGACGTTTCACCTTGGCCCACCTTTCCCAACGGAGTGGACAAGTTGTCAATTGTACTTGGAGTATCCATCCCTATAATTCCCCCCCACCCTCAATTGGCTGACTTCAGTCTTTCCTAAACAAATCTACAGAGCAAGGAGAAACCATTGGACACTCAGTGAGCCAAGTGGCCCCCTTCTTACAGTAAGCCGTCACGAATGGATGATAGCGATCTTAAATTGCACTTTTCACAGCTTCTGAATATTTCTCAGAGGCTAAAGCTCCTTCCTACCTCCAGATGCAAAAACTATTATAATGTAGGAAACTAATTCCGCACAAAAAGACTTCACAAAACAACAATGAGATGATCATCAGGTCATCTGTTGCCCGATGTTTTGTCGGGTTTTATGTAAATAAGAGAGATAGTCACCATTTATTTCAGAGCAAATGGCTCAAGTCCAGACTGCAGGCAAACCTGATTAATTAAAGATTTACTCTCAAAGTCCCAAAGCATTCAAAATGTATCTACCTTGGCATCAATCCCACTGAACCACTGTCCTCTGGCAATGCAATCACTCAAAAATTCAAAATCCTCAAATGTATTTCACCTCCCAAAGAGAGAAAATGCTGGAAAATCTCAGCAGGTCTGGCAGCACCTGTAAGGAGAGAAAAGAGCTGACGTTTTGAGTCTAACTTACCCTTTGTCAAAGCTCTTTTCTCTCCTTACAGATGCTGCCAGACCTGTTGAGATTTTCCATCATTTTCTCTTTGGGTTTCAGATTCCAGCATCCGCAGTAATTTGCTTTTATCCAGTATTTCACCTCCTCTTGGTCTGAAATGGCTGACCTCTGTTCTGACCCAGGATCACTAGGTCCAGACTCTTCAGTTGGGAGGACAATTTCTCAGTCTTTGTCTGTCTCTCTGTCCTGTCCTACATTTCAAACAGTTCAGCTCTCACACTCCTGATCTCTCGGCGCAAAGGGCTAGTCCACACACCCACTCACTGGAAACCACCCTGGCACTCACCCTCACTGATCAAACTGTCTCATACACTCTCTTGAGTACAGGTGTGGAGATAATTGTAAAAATGAAAGGCCATTCAGCCCACTATGTACATACTGGATTCTCAATGAGCAACTCAAGCTGGTACAACATGCCTGCCTTCTCCCATAGCCCTGTCAATTTCTCTTCCAATTATAACCCAATCCTTTCCGAAAAGCCTTGAATCTTTGCATAGTGTCCTGCAGAACCGAGCCACTCGGCGTGAAAATCATCTTCCCCGGTGATAACTCTAGTTCCCTTTCATCTTAAATCTCTCTCACCGGCTTCTCCACCATTCCAATCACGGGGAATGTTCCCGCTATCCACTCTCTCCAGAACCTCCCTGATGCTGAATATCACACTTCCTCCCGACTTCTCTTCTCTATGGAGAAGATCACCTCTTCCAAAATATCCATGCAACTAACTATCGCTGTGAATTTTTTGTGCACCCTTTTCCCAATGTTTTCCTTCCCAAAGTGTGGCACCCGGAACTGGTCAATGTAATCCAGCAGAAGCTGAACTGGGGCTCCTGTACAGGCTCACCATAACTGGCATAAAAGCAAAATACTGCTGATGCTGGAAATCTGAACCAAACCCCGACAATGCTGGAGAAACTCAGCAGCTCCATGACAGAGCGAACATTTCGAATTTAAAACGGAAGACCAGTCACACTGGAACTGGAAACAGTCACTCTGTTTCCCTCTCCACAGGCGCTGCCAGACCTGCTGAGTTCCTCCTGCATTTTCAAAGCTTCCTTTAGTAATCCAGCCCTCGCTTTATCGATTGATTGATTTATTGTCCATTGTGCTGAAGTATACTGAAAAGCTTTGTTTATGAGCAGTACAGGCAGAGCAGAGTGAGCAAGGATGTAGAGATCAGAAAGACTTTAGATAGAGACATACATTGCACAGGGCGGACGCTAGGCAACATTAGCAAGGTCAGCCGAAACTAATGCTGTCTTTAAAAATTCAGACCACTGCTGTGGGTTGGTTAGTTTTACCTGGACTGAGCCGAGCAACCGTGTGAGGCCCTAGATCCAAGTGATACACGTGGCTGGCTCTGCACCTGTATTTGTCTACACAAGGAGGTTTCTCAGCGTTCTTACATTGAGCAAGGAGGGTAAAGACCAGAGACAGGGACCAAAGTTCACTGTCAAACCATTTCATATCGGCTTCAGACATGACCCAACATGCTCCCGAGTCAGGGACGTGTAGCTGAGCATGGATCCCAGTGCGGGACCCCCCCGTGCACTGTTGGGTGGTGCTGGGGTTAAAAATCACACCACACCAGATTATAGTCCAACAGGTTTGTTTGGAAGCTCGTTCACCCACCGACCACAGTGAATCCCTGTACACCGAGCCAGGCAACATTGGGTGATAAATAAACTCCAGCTTCATTCTGAGCCGTTACCAGGCCAAGGAGAGTGCAGCTAGAACCACCCCCACAGCTTTGTATCGTGTGTCTGGCACATACAACCGCAGCCAGGTTTCTGCAGCACCTTTCAAATCTGCAGCAGGTCTACTCTCTCCAAGGTGCACTGCAGAAATCACTGAGCGCTTCTCTGGCAGCACCTTCCAAACCCACAACCCACCTAAAAAGACAACTCTAACCCCCCCCGTGCTAGTCCCCCACCCTGACATGGAAATATATCTGTGTTCCCTCAGTGTAACCGGGTCACAATCCTGGAATTCCCTCCCTCATTGTGGCTCACAATCCACCCAGGGGGACTGCAGTGGTTCAAGGGGGCAACATCTCATCTTCCCGAAGGGGAATCAATCAGCAAACCGTGAACAAATAAACAGAAAATTGATTTTAAAATTAACAGCGAATGTAGTCCATTAGTTATTCCCTAACTGGGGAAACTCACCTGTCTGCCTATCTCTTTAAGCATTTTGTAAGTTTTAATGAGATCACCTCTCATTCTTTGAAACTTTCAGAGAACACAGACCCATTTTGTTCAGTTTCTCTTCATAGTCCAGTCCTGCCAGCCCGGGAACAAATCTGGCGATCCGACATTGCCCTCCCTCGATGACAATAATATCGTTCTTGAGATAAAGAGACCAAAAACAGCGCAGTTTTCCGGATGCAATCTCCAAGGATTTCATTTCGCTTCGAATCGGACAGTGTAGCACCTCTGAGAGTGTAGCATTCCCTCTGCCCTGCACTTGGGAGAATCAGCCTGGGCTCTGTCTCCCTACCTGCGGAGATAAAAAATCACACAACACCAGGTTATAGTCCAACAGGTTTAATTGGAAACCACCTGATGAAGGAGCAGCGCTCCGAAAGCTAATGCTTCCAATTAAACCTGTTGGACTATAACCTGGTGGTGTGTGATTTTATTTTAAACTTTAGGCACCCCAGCCCAACACCGGTATCTCCAAATCCTATCTCCAGAGAAAGGCTCAAACACACAAGCGTCTGACTTCGAAGCAAGAGCCAAGTCTGACAGAACAGAAAGTCTCGTCAAATTCCCTTCCCACAACTAACACCCCCCTCAGACACACAACCCCCTCCCTCCGTCCCAAACAAAAACACTAGAAATACAGTTGGAATGTTGTCTTTAAATTCCTCTCCTCCCTGCTCCTACTCCTGACTCAAGACAGCCAGCTAAGTCGCAGGTAGAATTCCAGAAAAGATTTAAAAAACTTTGAAATTCACCCCCTTTCTGAAAGGTAGCTGAAATATTGGACTCGACATTACAAACACATTGTTCAGCTCCTGAGTGATTGCAGTTCAGACATGACATCATCTACTCCCTGAGGGAAAAAAATCTCTAAAAGCCTTGACTTCTATTGGGACTCTGTAGCACACACTCTCTCTCTACAGTGACCAGTCAGCCCAGATCTCACAACATACTCCAAACCATCCCCCACCCGCTTCGTTTTGGGTTGGATCTCACATACCTACAGGCTTTGATACACTTGTGGAACGTGGGTGCCTGGACCCAGCATTTATTGCCCATCCCTAGTTGCCCCCTTGAAAAGGTTAATTGCCTTCTTGAACTGCTGCTGCTGCTGTAGGCAGACGCACAATAGTGAGGGGGAGGGGTGAGGGAGGGGTAGGGGTAGGGGT
>NC_057746.1:34255030-34256093 GCF_004010195.1 Chiloscyllium plagiosum
TGGGGGAGAGGTTTCGGGGGGGTGGGGGGAGCGCCTTCGGAAGCTGTCCCACGCCGATGCTCACTCACCTCGGCCTCAGTGTCCGGGAGGGTCCCCTCCGCCTCCTCCTGCCGCCTCTCCGGGCTCTGGGGCTGTTCTCCCGGGGGATCCCGAGCTGGGGGCTCCGGCTGTGGGCACAGGGCAGGTTGCCCAGGCAGAGGGTAGCAGCAGGAAGGGCCCGGAGGGGGAATCCTCCAGCCAGGCTGCAGCGCCGGGGAAGGGGATTTGACCTCAGGACCCTGCTGGGGGGCTCTCCCCCTGGGGTACCCCTCGCTGCTGCTGGGGGGGGGCAGTCCGGCTGCCCAGCTCTCGGGGTACCAGGGGGTCACCATCCTGCTGGGCTCCCTGAACGGCCTCAGGTAGTGATCCCCTGACAGAGGGAAAGCAGGGCCGGCCGGCAGAGTGGCCGCGCTGCTGCTGCTGTGCCCAGGCTGGGAGCTGGGATCAGCCCAAACTGCCCCGTCCATCCTGAGTGAGTAGGGAGCACTCAATGTCTCAATGTTCCCCCTCCCCCCAGGGACAGGACCGGGGGGGGGCGGGGGAGGTGTATACACACCCTCCCTGACTGTAGCCCCCTCCCTCCTTCCTGTTGGGAAAAGCCGGCCTCACTCCGGCTGGAAGGTGTTTCTTATGTAAATCCGAAGGCCACTCCTTCACTCAAATCTCTCTCTCTCTCTCAGCCCTCAGTGACCCTGCCCCATCCCCTACCTTCCGGGGGTGGGTGAGAGGAGCCAGTCAACGATCCAGGGCTCCCCTGGTATCTCACCCTATCGACAATCCTCTGCGTCCAACTCACTCCCCTGTCCAATCCTCTCCCTCCCCCAGTCCACTCCCTCTCCTCACCCCATCCTTGCTCACCCCTGTCCTTGACCTTCCCCTCCCCAACTTTCCCTAACCCTCGTGTCTCTGCCTAACTCCCTCTCCCAACAGCCTCTGCTCCCACAACACCTTCCTCCTCCTCTCCCTCATTGCTTTCCCCATCCTCCCTATGGCACTCCCTCCCCCTCCTCCACCTCCCCCTCCC
>NC_057746.1:34258816-34260353 GCF_004010195.1 Chiloscyllium plagiosum
TCCCCCCCACACAGCCCCCTCCCTCTGATTCACTCTTCCCTGCCAAATTACGCAGCTCCAACCATCTCTGAATTATTGCCTTATTTCACAGCTTTTGCTCAGTGTTCACTCCAGACTCTTTGATTTAGAAGCTTGTGAATTCCAGTCCTTATCCAGGGACCTGAGGACAAAAGCTGAGCCTGACACTGCCCATGTAGCACTGAGGGGTGCTGGAGGTGCTGTCTATCAGTAGAGATGGTAACTGAGGCTCTATTAACCCTCTCAGGTGCCAATGGCAGATCTAATATCATGATGTACTGGCTAACATTCATGGAAAAAGTGAGGACTGCAGATGTTGGAGCTCTGAGTCAAGAGTGCTGGAAAAGTACAGGATGTCAGGCAGCATCCAAGGAGCAGGAGAATCAACATTTCGGGCATAAGCCCTTCCTGATGACAGGCTTATGTTTGCTCCTTGGATGCCGCCTGACCTGCTGTGCTTTTCCTGGCTAACATTTATCCCTTGGCCAGTGTCCCCAAAGGAGCAGATTATCTCTGTCGGTATTTCATTGTTCCTTGTGGAAGCTTGCTCTGAGCTGATTGGCTGTGGCATTTCTCACAACGATGTGCATATTTCCCAATTCAGCCGATGACACAAAACCGGGTGGGAATGTAAGTTTTGAGGATGATGCAAAGAGGCTTCAATGGGATTTGGACCAGCAACAACATGCAGGTGGAATATAATGTGGAAAAATGTGAGATTTTTCAGTTTGTTCATCAAACAAAAATACAGCATATTTCTGAAATGGTGACCAGCTGGGAAGTGCTGATGTCCCCAGTGGATCTTGGTGATCCTTCATAAGTCACTGGTAGCTAACATAGTGGCTGGCACTGCTGCCTCACAGCGCCAGGGACCTGGGCTCGATTCCAACCTCGGGCAGCTGTCTGTGTGGAGTTTGTATGTTCTCCCTGTGTCTGTGTGGGCTTCCTCTGGTTGATCTGGTTTCCTCCCACAGTCAAGAGATGCGCAGGTTAGATGGATTGGCCATGCTAAGTTGCCCATAGTACCTAGGGTTGTGCATGCTATGTGGATGAGCCATGGGAATGGCAGGGTTATAGAGGTAGGTCTGGGTGGGATGCCTTTTGGAGGGTCAATGCAGATTTGATGGGCTGAATGGCCTCCATCTGAACTGTATGATTCAACTGTATGGTGCAACTTGGAGGGTACAGAGCACAGCAGGCTTTATTACAAGTGATGTGAGTATGAGACATTCGTGATGAAGGGCTAATGTCTGAAACATCGACTTTCCTGCTCATTGGATGCTGCCTGACCTGCTGTGCTTTTTCCAGGATCATATGTTTTGACTACGAGAGTAGGAAATTCTTGCTGCATTTGTATAGAGCCATATTGAGAATGCACCTGGAGGGCTGTGTTCAGTTTCAGTCTCCTCATTTAAGGAAGGACATACTTGCCATAGAGGGAGTGCAGCAAAGATTTACAGGATTGATTTCTGGATAGCCAATGAGGAGAAGAGTCATAGAGTCATAGAGATGTACAGCA
>NC_057746.1:34261523-34298793 GCF_004010195.1 Chiloscyllium plagiosum
GGTCTATAGTTCCCTGGCTTGTCCTTACCACCTTTCTTAAACAGTGGCACCACGTTTGCCAACCTCCAGTCTTCCGGCACCTCACCTGTGACTATCGATGATACAAATATCTCAGCAAGGGACCCAGCAATCACTTCTCTAGCTTCCCACAGAGTTCTCGGGTACACCTGATCAGGTTTTGGGAATTTATCCACCTTTAACCGTTTCAAGACATCCAACACTTCCTCCTCTGTAATCTGGACATTTTGCAAGATGTCACCATCTATTTCCCTCCAGTCTATACCTTCCATGTCCTTTCCCACAGTAAATACTGATGCAAAATACTCATTTAGTGAAGTGAGAAGAGTGGGCCTGTATTTTCCAGATTTTCAAATTTAAACTAATAAATCTCTTACCAGCGTGAGAGGGTAGATATGGATTGGGTCTTGCCCACTGGCACAGAACTACAATAAGGAGGTATTTCTTTGCTCAGAAGATGGTGAATCTTTGCAATTATCTCCCAGAAACTTGTGGAAGGTCAGTCATTGAGAGTCTCTCTCTCTCTCTCTCTCCCCCCCTGGAGACTATTCCAGGGATGTGGGGATAGTGCAAACAAATGGCATTGAGGTCAAAGGTCAGCCTGAAGGGGGGCAGTGGTTGTGGTACACTCCCTGGTCTAGTAATCCGGAGATCCTAGCAGGTGTGCTGGGAACATGAGTTGAAATCCTACTGCAGCAGCTGGGGAAAATTTGAATTCCATAAAAATCTGGACTAAAACGCTGGCCGTCACTGTCAATTGTAAAAAGCTCCTTACTCCGTGTGTGTGTGTGCAATGTGACTTGACTCTGAACTGCCCTCTGCAATAAATGTAACACCCAGAAGAAATAAAAGCAGATCTAGTTGAATGACAGAGTAGGATTGAGGGAGAGAGTGGCCTACTCCTGTTCCTATTGACTGTGTTTAATTGGTTGTCAGGAAAGTTTGTGATGTCTTGAGGGTGGGAAAGGAGCTATAGGAATGCAGGTGCTTCCATTCTGTGGTACAGAGGGAAGATGTGGTCTGGCAATGCATGGATCCCAATGTCTTCCTTAGCTCTACTCCTGCATTTCAAACTCTGCATTTGAAGGGTCTGTCAGAAAAGGGTCAACAAAGCAGCAACCTTCTCCATATCTGACTTTAAATGTGATTGCATGAGTTTATCTTGACTGTAAAATACCTCCATACTGCCTGTATCAATATTGTTATCACCTACACACAATGCCCAGTTATTCAGAGAGATGCTGGTGATTTAATTTCCAGTGTAACGTGCTGACTGGAAGTTTTCAGAACGGGATTATTGTCAGTGCAAACCATGAGGCTTGGCCATGTCATTATGCTGATCAGCCTTGCTCCTGTTCCTGAACTGTATAGATTTACATTTTCATAATGAATGGCCAGTAATTCCTCCACTGAGCTACCTCGGGCTTGAAACAGCAAAATGCAAAGGGTTGACAGTGCTGACAGGAACTGTCACTGGACTAGTCTTCCAGAGAGCCAACTCCATGCACTGAGGACTTCTGTTCAAATTTCGTTAACTCATAGAATCAGAGGTAGTTTACAGCACAGAAAAAGGCCACTCTGCCTATTGAGTCCATTTTGCCTAATCCCATTTTCCAGCATTCAGTCTATAGCCCAACAGGTTATGAGACTTGAATTATGTACTGTATATCGTTGAAGCCGGTTAAGGGTTTCTGTTGCTACTACACAGTGGTGGCACAGTGGCACAGTGGTTAGCACTGCTGCCTCACAGTGCCAGAGACCTGGGTTCAATTCCCGCCTCAGGCGACTGACTGTGTGGAGTTTGCACGTTCTCCCCGTGTTGGCGTGAGTTTCCTCCGGGTGCTCCGGTTTCCTCCCGCAGTCCAAAGATGTGCAGGTCAGGTAAATTGGCCATGCTAAATTTCCCATAGTGTTAGGTAAGGGGTAAATGCAGGGGTATGGGTGGGTTGTGCTTCGGCGGGGCGGTGTGGACTTGTTGGGCCGAAGGGCCTGTTTCCACACTGTAAGTAATCTAATCTAATTTAGACAATAGACAATAGGTGCAGGAGTAGGCCATTCAGCCCTTCGAGCCTGCACCGCCATTCAATATAATCATGGCTGATCATTCCTAATCAGTATCCTGTTCCTGCCTTATCTCCATAACCCTTGATTCCACTATCTTTGAGAGCTCTATCCAACTCCTTCTTACCCTTTACCCTTTCAGGCAGTAAATTCCAGATCCTAACCACTCTCTGAGAGAAAAGATACATCTCCTCATGTCCCATCTAACCTTTAAATCCATGCCCTGGTCACTGACCTCCTTGCTGAGGTAAATAATTCCTTATGCCAACATTTTCTACATCTTAAATCAGATCTTACTGTAAATTTCTGGCTGGTAAATGCACCCTCTGCTATTGTTTTACAATCATATAGAAGCTTTTACCAGTCCATTTTATATTTCTTGTTTGTTTGGATTCTCCTTTTCTTTCTCAGTTCCTTGGCCTTACTTTGCTGCATTTACATCTCAGGATTACCAACTTTTTTGCCAACTTTATAAGCCTTCTCTGTCTGGGTCAGCATTTGTTCCTTGCCTCTAGTTGCCCTGGAGAAGGTGGGACTGAGCTCCCTTCTTGAACCACTGCAGTCCAAGTGATGTAGGTAGACCCACACTGCCCTTAGGGAGGGAATTCCAGGATTTTGATCGAGTGACACGGAAGAAACGGCGATATATTTCTAAGTCAGGATGGTGAGTGACTTGGAGGGGAAATTGCAGTGAGTGGTGTTCCAATGTATCTGCTGCCCTTGTCCTTTTAATGGAAGTGATTGTGGGTTTGGAAGTTGCTGTCTGAGGGTCTTTGGTGATAGTTTTGGTGCCAATCGGTGGGGGGGCTGCTTTGTCTTGGATGGTATTGAGTGTCTCGATATTACGATGATATTATTGTCAGATGTATTTTAAGTGAGAAAAACAGTAAAATACAGTGATAGGATTTCATTGCCACCAGTTTTGAATAGTTTAATAAGAAAGAAAGGAAAATAAATAAAAGAAAGAGCTTAAAGAGAGTCAAACCTAAGTCACCTCATTGATAACGATGCCCATGCACCATCTCTCTTCCACCACCTGCACCGGACCCACCAACATCAGAGTCACATCTCTCACCGCTGAGCTCTCCTTGCTGATGTCACTGTGATACCCATTATGTCTCCACTTTGCCACTGTTAGCACCAGAGCCAACCAATAACAACGTTGTCGAGCGTCAGGTGCTATCTTTTGTCACTTGGCCTACCTCACTGATGTAACAGCTTCCATGCTTTCCCTGATGGAGGTGATGTTGTTGGGGCTTCACCCATCCAGGTAAGTGGGGCGTATTCCATCAGCCTCCTGACCTGTGCCTTGTCGATGGGGGACTGTTGTTCCCAGCTGTATTTAGATGGCTAGTCCAATTCAGTGGTAACTCCCCAGGTTCAGCAATATAATGCCATCGGCTGTCAAGAGGTGATGATTAGATACTCTCTTATTGGAGCTGGCTATTACTTGGTATCTGCGTGGTGTGAATAGTACTTACCAATTAACAGCCCAAGCCTGGATATTCTCTGAGTTTTGTTGCATTTGTTCACAGATTGCCTCAGTATCTGAGGGGTCACAAATGGTGCTGTACATTGTACAATTGTCGGCAAACATCCTCACTCCTGACCGAATGGTGTTGGGAAGATCAAGGTCCAGTCTCACCAATGCTCTGTACAATGGGGATGAGATTTCCCCACTTTGGATTTGATGGATTATCACATGTATCGGGATATAATGAAAAGTATTGTTTTGCTTGCAAGCCAGACAAATCATACATCATGCAATCATAAATACATCAGGGTAATAGAACAGAATGTGGAATATAGTGATAAAACCACAGAGAATATCATCTGCTAAATGTTCACCCACTCATTGTATCTCCTCCTTTCCCTTTCTGTCCTCCCCACAGTTTCCATTATACCTCTCCTTGGCTCCACACCACACTGAAGTGTTGGCCTAGCTTCTGTATGGAGATTTCTGCAGCAGGATTTGGGATCTTGAGATGACAGTGAGTTAAATTTGTTACACAGAGGGTGGTTCGCTTGTGGTGGATGTACTGAGGAAGTGGTGGATGTGGGTACAATTACAACGTTTAAAAGGTATTTGGATAAGGTCATGAATAGGAAAAGGTTTGGAGGGATATGGGCCAGGAGCAGGCAGGTGGGACTAGTTTAGTTTGGGATTCTGTTTGGACTGAAGAGTCTGTTTCAATGCTGCATGACTCTATGACACTATCTCGAGCCGCAGCTCTGGAACGGGACATTCCTGAGTCTCTTGTTGAGCTGTTACGGGGCGTTGGACAATGGCTGAGTTACCCTGACTCCAAAGGTTCGCAGTGCAGTCTGCAGCTCACTTACTGCAGTTAGTAAGCTGTAGTTACCCAGGCCATTGGGACCTGCTCAATAATGGGCCAGGTACTGATTACCTCTAATAGCTTCAGCAGCTCCTCACTGGGCAGTGGATCTATCGGACATCTATCTGTATTGGTGATTATTTCATTCGGACTCATTTTCAAAGTGTACCACAAAAACACAACACTGAAAATAAATGCAGGAAGCAGCAGGCGAGGGAGCGACTAAGAACATTTCAGGCCAATGATTATTCATCAAAACTGGAACAATTGGGAGATTACCAGCACTCTCTGCAATGATAACAACAACCTACAACAACATAGCACCTGGCAAAAACCTTCAAGGACACACAGTATTTTAACACTCCACTACCATCTTTCACTTTAGATTTTTGTCAGTGCACCGATACTGCTGGACATGCTGAATATCTCAGCCATGGGAGTTTCAGTTGGGGTCTGCCATTGTTCCAGTGAGCTTTATAATCGCACTGTGATCCTGTCAATGTTGATGCCATCTTGCAATAAGGGAAATTTTCTTGTGGCTGTTTGAGGTCAATCATCTCAGCTCCAGGACATCTCTGCAGGAGTTGCTCAGGGTAATGTCCTCAGGGTCAGCCACCTTCAGCTGCTTCATCAGTGACCTTCCATCATTATGTCAGAAGTGAGGATATTTGCTGATAATTGTACGGTGTTCAGCACCATACGTCACTCCTCAGATCCTGAAGCATAGTTATAGTGTCGTACAGCACAGAAACCGACCCTTCAGTATAATAGTCCATGCCAACCATAATCCCAAACTAAACCAGTCCCATCTGCCTGCTCCTGGCCCATATCCCTCCAAACCTTTTCCTATTCATGTCCTTATCCAAATGTCTTTTAAATGTTGTAACTGTACCCACATCCATCACTTCCTCAGGAAGTTAATTTTACATCTGAACCACTCTCTGTGTTAAAAAAGCTTGCCCCTTATGTCCTTGTTAATCGTTCTCCTCTCACCTTAAAAATATCTTCCCTAGTCTTGAAATCACCTCCCTAGGAAAAAGACATCTGCCAGTCACTTTATCAGTACCTCTCATTACTTTATAAAACTCGATAAGGCCACCCCTCAACCTCCTACACTCCAGGGAAAAACGTCCCAGCTTATCCAACTTCTCCTTGTAACTCTCAAACACTCCCCAGGATGCGGCAAGATCTTGGGAAATCACTTCTGAACCTTCTCCAGCTTAATAATATCCTTCCTAGAACAAGGAGACCAGAAATAGGCACAGTTTTCCAGAAGATGCCTCCAAGCAGTCTATGTCCAAATGCAGCAAGACCTGGACAATATCCAAGGCTTGGGCTGAAAAGTGGCAAATGACATTTGTACCACACCAAGTGCCAGGCAATGACTTCTCCAAGCTGAAAATGTGTTGCTGGAAAAGCGCAGCAGGTCAGGCAGCATCCAAGGAGCAGGAGAACCGACGTTTCGGGCATAAGCCCTGAAGAAGGGCTTATGCCCGAAACGTCGATTCTCCTGTTCCCTGGATGCTGCCTGACCTGCTGCGCTTTTCCAGCAACACATTTTCAGCTCTGATCTCCAGCATCTGCAGTCCTCACTTTCTCCTCCTAGTAATATATATACTATAGCTACAAGACAAGCACCTGAGAATTTTTGGGTGTGTAATTCACAGGAGGGTGATGGAATATTCCCCACTTGCCTGGATGGGGGTAACTCCAACAGCACTCAAGAAGCTTTTGATACTTTCCAAAACAAAACACCCACTTGATTGGCACCACATCCATAAACATTCACTCCTTCCACTACCGACTCTCAGTAGCAGAAGTTACCATGAAGAACTCTCCTTCTCACCCTCTCCCTTTGCCTGAGGCATGGTGGTCCATAGTTTAAACCATCACCAAGCACCTACTTCTAATGAGGGTCTGGTAAGACAATAGCAACTTTATCTTTTACCTTTGCAAGCTGCACTGTAGAAATATGCTGAGGCTCCTAATCCAGTAACTTCCCCATTACCATCTCGAAGTACAATGGCAGTAGATCCATGGGAACACCACCCCTTGTAGGTACCCCCCTAACCCTCCTGACTTGGCTGTATATCATTGTTCCTTCAGTGTTGCTGGGTCGGAATCCTGAGACTCCCTCCCTAAGTGTAGCTGTGATCTGGAATGTGCTGTGGGAAACGACACTGGAAGCCAAGTCCGTCAGTCCTTCTGAAAGGAGGAAATTTTTTATGGAGAACGAAGTGAACCACTGGAAAGAGCCAGACCATGCATAATGGGCCGAGTGGCCTTTAACATACTGTATCTTCTGATGGTTTTCAGTATCGTTGACCTGCGGTAGCCTACCTTAACTTCTCTGTCTCTACCTCACTGGATGCTGAGATCTGCTTCGCACGATCAAACTGGTTGGAGAGAGCGAGCGGCCATTTTCTTACTGGACGATGCTGGGGGAGCTGTTTGTGACTCAGTGACTGAGTGACAACCCGCGGAAGCAGATACCTTCTGGCCCATGTTCAGGCCTGGTCTTGGTCTGTGGGATGGTGTGTTCAGTCTAGGTGCCTGTTACAAAGTCAGCGCAGTCACTGCCCCATGCAGTAATGCAGACAGGGCCACAGGTCAATGCTACAGGGGAATGGCATAGGTCCGTGCTGTGGGATGCAAGTTTAATGTCAGCATTACGCCAGGGAGGATACACTCACTCACTAACTCAGTACACTTCAAAGGGATAAGCAATTAACTCAAGCCTATTCTACAGGACTGAGGAGCCCTGAGGACAGGGGAGCATATTTACACTGGCCAGGTTCCTGCAAATTGTTAAAACAATCACCGGATTGCAGTGTTACAATGGGAGAGAGTGACAAGGGAAACCATTTACTGAAAGTCAGGACCATGACTTTCTGCTTCAGTGAAAATGGGGAACATGAAACTCTCTGCTTTAAAGGGGCACTCACCATGCAGATGGACAGTAGCTGACATTGTGTGGCTGACATTATTCTGAAATCCTGTGCGCTAAGAAATGAAGCTGGGATAAAACAAATGTGGGGGGGATGCTTTTCAAAACAGGAGATCTTTCATCGACATGCCACAGAAAAAGAAACAGATCACCATCAATAATATCAAAGTAACATTTTGAGCCGCATTTATTGGCTGCCCCTTGTTGATCTGGGGGAGGTGTCTTCTTGAATTGCTGCAGTCCCTGGGATTGAGGAATACCCTGGCCTTTGTCAGGAAGGGTCTGTTCTGGATTTTGACTCAGGGACAATACAGGAACGTTGATATATTTCCAAATCAAAGAAGGTGAAGGACTCAGAGGGGAACTTGCAGGGGGTGATGTTCCCATCTATCTGCTGCCCTTGTGCTTCTAGATGGAAGTGGTTGAAGATTTGGAAGATGCTATGAAGGAGCCTTTGTGAATTTCTGCAGAGCATCTTGCAGATAGAGTCATAGCGTCATAGAGATGTACAGCATGGAAACAGACCCTTCGGTCCAACCCATCCATGCCGACCAGATATCCCAAACCCAATCTAGTCCCACCTGCCAGCACCCGGCCCATATCCCTCCAAACCCTTCCTATCCATATACCCATTCAAATGCCTCTTAAATGTTGCAATTGTACCAGCCTCCACCACTTCCTCTGGCAGCTCATTCCATACACGTACCACCCACTGTGTGAAAAAGTTGCCCCTTAGGTCTCTTTTATATCTTTCCCCTCTCACCCTAAACCTAAGACCTCTAGTTCTGGACTCGCCCACCCCAGGGAAAAGACTTTGCCTATTTACCCTATCCATGCCCCTCGTAATTTTGTAAACCTCTATAAGGTCCACACTGCTACGACTGATTTCCCCCATCAGCCATGGTTACCTCATCCTCGCCTGAGTAGATTCCTTCTTCCTTGGAATGAATTTCTGCTGTGCTCCCCGAACTACCTCCCCCCAGGAACCCCTACCATTGCTGCTCCACAGTCTTTCCTGCTAGATTCACCTTCCAATCAAATCTCTCCAACTCCTCCCTATGTCTTTGGTGTTACCTTCACTCAGTTGTAAAACTGTTACATCAGATTCCTGTTTCTCCCTCTCAAACTTCAGGGTGAATTCCATCATATTATGAGAGGGGTTTTGGGAACTTCTCTGTTTTCTTGCATCTTTGCAGAAATTTGAAGTTTTATAAAACCTGTAATCCTTCGTCTGATGAAGGAGCAGTGCTCCAAAAGCTTACGATTTCAAATAAACCTGCTGGACTATGACCTGATGTTGTGTGATTTCTGATTTGTCCACCCCAGTCCAACACCTGCACCCTCAGATCCGAGGGGTTCTATCACCTTCAGCTTTCTAATCAAATCTGCCTCGTTACACATCACCAAATCCAGTGTTGCCTGTTCCCTACTGGGCTCTACCACAAGCTGCTCCAAAGAAACCATCGCGTAGACATTCCACAAATTCCTTTCCATGAGATCTGCCACCTGACTTTCCCTGTCCACCTGCATATTGAAGCGCCCATGTTTACTGATGTAGTACATTTCCTGTATGTCTTTTCAATGTCCTGATTTATTTTCTGCCCCACATCCTGACTACTGCTAGAACATAACTCCCATGGGGGTCTTTTCTCCTTTGCAGTTCCTCAACCACCCATACAAGTTTTATGCCTTCTTACTCTATATCAGTTTTTGTTATCGATTATATTTCATTTCTTATTAACATGGCAACCCCACCTCCTCTGTCCATCTGCCTGTCCTTTCGATAGGATATGTACCCTTGGATATTTAATTTCCAGTCCTGATCCCCTTACAGCCATGTCTCTGTGATACCCAACAACATTGTACCTGCTAATTTCAATCTACGCATTAAGCTCATTTACCTTTTTTGTATACTGTGTGCATTTAAGTACAACACCCTTAATCCTGCATTGACTGTCTCCTTGCTGAAAATGTGTTGCTGGAAAAGCGCAGCAGGTCAGGCAGCATCCAAGGAGCAGGAGAATCGACATTTCGGGCATGAGCCCTTCTTCAGGCTCATGCCCGAAACGTCGATTCTCCTGCTCCTTGGATGCTGCCTGACCTGTTGCGCTTTTCCAGCAACACATTTTCAGCTCTGATCTCCAGCATCTGCAGTCCTCACTTTCTCCTTGACTGTCTCCTTGTCCAGTTACCTGCAGTGCCTGATGTTAGATTCCTGACCCTTTCCATACTGTCTGTCTTATTGCTTGGAATCATAGAGATATACAGCACAGAAACAGACCCTTCAGTCCAACTCGTACATGCCGACCAGATAGACCCTAAATTAATCTAGTCCCATTTGCCTGCATTTGGCCAATATTCCTCTGAACCTTTCCTATTCTTAATCCCATCCAGGTGCCTTTTAAATGTTGTAAATGCCCCAGCCTCTCCCACCCCCTCTGGAAGCTCATTCCATACATGCACCACCCTCTGTGTCTCTCAGGTCCCTTGTAAATCTTTCCCCTCTCCCTTTAAACCTATGTATAATGCATTAATGAGTCTGAATTTGGTGTATTGTGTAAAGTTTTAGTCAGCTTACTTGAGGAGGGATATTATTGCAGTTCAGAGGAGGGTCATTCGATTGATCCGAGAGATTAGATTAGATTCCCTACAGTGTGGATACAGGCCCTTCAGCCCAACAAGTCCACACCGACCCTCCGAAGAGTAACACACCCAGACCTATTTCCCGCTGACTAATGCACCTGGCACTATGGACAATTTAGTATGGCCAATTCACCTGACCTGCACATCTTTTTGGATTGCGGGAGGAAACCCACGCAGACAAGGGGAGAATGTGCAAACTCCACACAGACAGTTGCTTGAGGCTGGAATTGAACCCCGGTCCCTGGCGCTTCTTCACCGTCCACTATTCCTCCAATTTTGGTGTCATTTGCTAATTTACTAACCACACTTTGTATGTTCACATCCAAATGCTATAATTTTTACATATCAAACCAGCTTCCTCCCGATTAATCTTCGAGTCATTCTCTGGCATCCTTAATATTCTGACTTGCCACTACATTGCAGTGTCTTCAATTCTTTCTGTTGTCTGATGGGTAACAATGAAATGATTGGTAGCATTGCACATTCCACCAAAAGGCAGATCAGTGACGACAATACCTGTGCCTCTTCAATTATTACGAAATTCTCCAAGCAGAAAGATTGAGATCCAACCTCTTTAATCAGGGCCTGAGCCGAATTGTCTCTTTGAAGGTGTTTCCATCTTATCTGATGTTCAATATGAATAGCTCTTTCCCCTTGGCTTTTCACTTGATGACTGCATGACAATGGCAGCTCTAGCCAAGGGCAGTTTCAGGTCTGCTCTGAGGAATGTGCAGTTTTTGAGGCTGGGGGAGGGGTTGGGTGAGGGATGATTCAGGTTCAATCTGGGACTAATGGTTTATCTTGCCTTAATGGGCAGAAATGAGATGTCATGTTTGTGTGGGACTTCATTCAATCTCTTGCAAATCCTTTCCCGTGTTTTACCTTTGGAAAGTGTGAGGAAATGTAAAAACATGAGAACCAGAAGTGGGAGTAAGCCATTCAGCCCCTCAAGCTTGCTGCATCACTTTCCTGGAGAAAGTGAGGACTGCAGATGCTGGAGATCAGAGCTGAAAATGTGTTGCTGGAAAAGCGCAGCAGGTCAGGCAGCATCCAGGGAACAGGAGAATCGATGTTTCGGGAATTCCTGAAGAAGGGCTTATGCCTGAAACGTCAATTCTCCTGCTCTTGGATGCTACCTGACCTGCTGCGCTTTTCCAGCAACACATTTTCAGCATCACTTTCCTGCCTGCTCTCCATAACCTGGGAGAAAGTGAGGACTGCAGATGCTGGAGATCAGAGTCACGAGTGTGGTGTTGGAAAAGCACAGCAGGTCAGGCAGCATCTGAGGAGCAGGAGAATCGACGTTTCAGGAATAGACCTTCATCAGGACTACTCCACAACCACCTGATGAAGGAGCAGCACTCCGAAAGCTAGTGTGCTTCCAATTAAGCCTGTTGGACTATAACCGGGTGTTGTGTGATTTTTAACTTTGTACACCCCAGTCCAACACCGGCATCTCCAAATCATAACCCTTCAACCCCATTACTAATTAAAAATCTCTCACTCTCCTTAAATTGACTCAGTGTCCCAGCATCCACCACACTCTAGGGGAGTGAATTCCATATAGAGTCACTATATGTGAGAGAAGTAATTTTTCCTCATGAAGAGAAATCAGAGTTAACGTTTCGGATCCAGTGACCTTTCCTCAGAACGGGGTCTGGTTTCTCTCCACAGATGCTGTCAGGGCTGCTGAGCTTTTACAACAATTCCTGTGTTTGTTGCTGATTTGCAACATCTGCAATTCTTTCAGTTTTTAATTTCTCCTCATCTCTGTTTTCAATCTATCTGCAATCCCTTATCCTCACATACTCGATTGTCCCACAAGGGAAACCTCCTCTCCAGGTCTACTTTGTCAATCCCCTTCAGCATTTTCCATATCTCAGTTAAATCTCCTGTCATTCTTCTAAACTCCAGAGAGTATGAGTCTAAACTGCTCAATCTGTCTTTTTATAGGATTTTAGAATCTCTGTGGAAACAGGCCCTTCGGCCCAACAAGTCCACACTGACCCTCTGAAGAGTAATCCACCCGGACCCAATCCCCCACCTAGTACCTTACATTTACCCCTGACTAATGCACCTAACTTACACATCCCTGGACACTATGGGCAATTTAGCATGGCCAATTCACCTAACCTGCACATCTTTGCATGTGGGTGGAAACCAGAGCACCCAGAGGAAACCCGTGCAGACACGGAGACAGTGCAAACTCCACACGGACAGTTGCCTGAGGCTGGATTCGAACTGGGCCCCTGGTGCTGTGAGGCAGCAGTGCTAACCACTGAGTCACTATGCCACCCTAAACCACTGAGCTACCGTGCCACCCTCATCATGGTGGCTCAGTGGTTAGCACTGCTGCCTCACAGCGCCAGGGACTCGGGTTCAATTCCAGCCTCGGGCAACTGTGTGTGGAGTTTGCACATTCTCCCCGTGATCAGATGGGCCAATGACTCAAGGAGTGACAGGTGGAGTTTAATTTAGATAAATGTAAGGTGCTATACTTTGGAAAGGCAAGACTTATACACTTCATGGTAAGGTTCTGGGGAGTGTTGGTGAACAAACAGACCTTGGAGTGCAGGTTCACAATTCCTTGAAAATGGAGTCACAGTAGACAGGACAGTGAAGAAGACATTTGCTCCACTAGCCTTTATTGGTCAGTGCACTGAGTATAGGAGGCAAAAGTGAGAACTGCAGATGCTGGAAATCAGAGTCTAAATTAGAGTGAATTCCTGATGAAGGGCTTTTGCCCAAATAGTTAATTTTCCTGCTCCTCGGATGCTGCCTGACCTGCTGTGCTTTTCCAGCACCACTCTAATCTAGACACTGAATATAGGAGTTGAGAGGTTATGTTGCAGCTGTACAGGACCTCTGTTAGGTCACTTTTGCAATACTGTGTTCAATTCTGGTCTCTCCTATAGGAAGGATGTTGTGAAACTTGAAAGGGTACAGAGAAGATTTACAAGGATGTTACTAGGGATGAGCTATAGGGAGAGGCTGAATAGGCTGGGGATGCTTTCCCTGCAGCATTGGAGGCTGAGGGGTGTGCCTGTGGCTTGTTGGTCAAGGGGTATGATCCTTGCTTCGGGTTTTCAACAGTGTTGAAATGAGAGAGGTACCAGGTTCAAATTAGGGGTGGCACGGTGGCTCAGTGTTTAGCACTGCTGCCTCACATCACCAGGGACCCAGGTTCGATTCCAGCCTGTGTGGAGTTTGCACAATCTCCCAGTATCTACATGTGTTTTCTCTGGGTGCTCATCTGGTTTGCAGATGACACTAAAATTGGAGGTATAGTGGACAGCGAAGAAGTTTACTTCAGATTACAACAGAATCTTGATCAGATGGGCCGATGGGCTGAGAAGTGGCAGGTACAGTTTAATTTAGATAAATGTGAGGTGCTGCATTTTGGGAAAGAAAACAGCATGGAAACAGACCCTTTGGTCCAACCCGTCCATGCCAACCAGATATCCCAACCCAATCTAGTTCCACATGCCAGCACCCAACCCAAATCCCTCCAAACCCTTCCTATTCATATACCCATGGGTGGCATGGTGGCCCAGTGGTTAGCACTGCTACCTCACAGCGCCAGAGACCCGGGTTCAATTCCCGCCTCAGGGGACTGACTGTGTGGAGCTTGCACGTCCTCCCCGTGTCTGCGTGGGTTTCCTCCGGGTGCTCCGGTTTCCTCCCACAGTCCAAAGATGTGCAGGGTCAGGTGAATTGGCCATGCTAAATTGCCCGTAGTGTTAGGTAAGGGGTAAATGTAGGGGTATGGGTGGGTTGTGCTTCGGCGGGTCGGTGTGGACTTGTTGGGCTGAAGGGCCTGTTTCCACACTGTAATGTAATGTAATGTAATCTAAAATCCATCCAAATGCCTCTTAAATGTTGCAATTGTACTAGCCTCCACCACTTCCTCTGGCAGCTCATTTCTGCGTGAAAAGGTTGCCCCTTAGGTCTCTTTTATATCTATGCCCTCTGGTTCTGGACTCCCCCACTCCAGGGAAAAGATCTGGTCTATTTACCTGATCCATGCCAGTCAGGATTTTATAAACCTCTATAAGGTCACCCTTCAGCCTCCGACACTCCAGGGAAAACAGCCCCAGCCTATTCAACCTTTCCCCACAGCTCAAATCCTCCAACCCTGGCAATATTCTTGTAGATCTTTTCTGAACCCTTTCAAGTTTCACAACATCTTTGCGATAGGAAGGAGACCAGAATATGAATGACCTCAGTGGATGTGGGGATAAGGTAGTTGAACAGCATGGAGGGTGATGGTCAGTATAGCTGAGGAATGGTGGAGCAGGCTCAAGGGGCTGAATGGCCTACTCCAACTCCTGTGATCCTCACAATTTTGAACAATACCATTAAATTTGTGCTAAATCTTTGCTGATGTGCAGAGAGCGAGCTCCCAAACCATGCTCTTTCTCCACATAATCTGCCCCACATGCTTTCCTGAACCTGCCTGTCCTGGACCTCAGCTCAGCCTGACATCAGGATTAGATTAGATTCCCTACAGTGTGGAAACAGGTCCTTTGGCCCTACCAGTCCACACCAACCCTCCAAAGAGTAACCTGATGAAGGGCTTTTGCCCGAACTGTCGATTTTACTGTTCCTTGGATGCTGCCTGAACTGCTGTGCTCTTCCAGCACCACTAATCCAGAATCTGGTTTCCAGCATCTGCAGTCATTGTTTTTACCTCGTAACCCACCCAGACCCATTTCCCTCTGACTAATGCTTCACAAACAATTTAGCATGGCCAATTCACCTAACCTGCACATGTTTGGACTGAGGGAGGAAACTGGAGCACCTGGAGGAAACCCACGCAGACACAGGGAGAATGTGCAAACTCCACACAGACAGTCGCTCGAGACTGGAATCGAACCTGGGACCCTGGTGCTGTGAGGCAGCAGTGCTAACCACTGAGCCACCGTGCCACCCCACGTGGTATGGTGTGGGTCAATACAGCTGGTCTCCTGGATGACCAGTTTGACCAGGGAGGCAACTCGAGACAGTGAAGGCAACCATTGTGACATCAGAAAGGTCATCTGAGCTTTATTGTCAGGTCAATGACTTCCTACTCTGCCATTTGTCAAATGGTCCAGGGATAATTGTGGCATCTACAAGACCAATGCACTGTAGGTGGAACATCACAGGGCCCTTGAGAAGAACAGGTCTTTCTAAAACAAAACTTGAAACATCATCTTTATTTGTGATAGAGACACTGGAGGGGAGGTGGCAGTGAAGAGAGGGAGACAGAAAATTCTGTTCAAATACTGGAGGAATCAACAACCTCAGAGACAGAAATGGAGTTCATTTTCAAATCTGATTTTTAAAAAATCTTCTTCAGAACTGAAAAGAAGCTGGGAAATGTACCTTTCATACTTTTTGTCAGAGTTGGAGGAGACACAAGGGGACAGATAGTAGAGGCAAAAGACAAAGAGTCTTTTTAATCGTGGTGGAAGAGTAAAAGAGATGTAAAATAGGTGTAAATTAAAGTGTGAAAGACAGAGAATGGGTCCTCTCTGCTAAAGAGCAAAGTAAACAAGACACAAAGGAGACAAGGGTAGAGTGGGAGTGGAGAGAATATAAGAAAAACAGACATAATGTGGTCAGTTCCTGAAGTTATTTAATTCAAAGTTGAAAACTTGTAGAGGATCTAAACAGAAAATGAGGCGTTGATTTTCGACTTAATGCTGTGTTGGAACATTGGGGCCAGCCCAGGTCAGAAATGTTTGCAGGGGAACAAAGGGAGTGTCGAAATGGCAAGTAACTGGGAGCTCAGGGTCATCCTTGCAGACAGAACGGAGATGTTCTGCAAAATGGTCAGTAGGTCTGTGCTTGGGTCTTGCCAACGTGAAGGAGACCACGTTGTGAGCAGCGAGTATAGTAAACCAGACTGAAATAAGGACAAGTGAATCGTTGCTTCATTTGGAGGGTGTGTTTGGACAGCGAGGACGGGAAGGGGCAAGGGTCCCACCTTCTGCGATCACTAGGTTGGGTGCCGGGAATAGTGAGGAAGTGTTCTGAGTGATGGAGGAGTGCACCCAGGGATGAAGGGAGTGGTCCCCATGGAATGCTGACAGTGGAGGGGAGGGCAAGGTGTGTTTGGTGGAGGACACCGTGCTGGACGGGGCAGAAATGGCGGAGGATGGTCCTTTGAATGTGGAAAGTGAGGACTAGTGGATCCCAATCGTTGTTCTGGAAAGGACAGGAAGAAGCGATGGCAGGATGTGGGAGATGGGTAAGACATGGTTGAGGATCTTGTTGACCATGGTGGGGGTCAGGGGGAATCCTTTGTCAAGGAAAGAGGAGATCATGTTGGAGGCAGCCTAGTGGAAGGCCACAGACGTAACGGAGACAGAGAAACTGGGAGAATGGAGTGGAATCCTTGCAGGAAGCAAGGTGTGAGGAGGTGTATTCCAGGGAATTGTGGGAGGCAGCAGCTTGTAATAGATATCCCTGGAAATAGACACTGTAAAGTCAAGGGTGGCATGATGGCTCAGTGGTTAGCACTGCTGCCTCACAGCGCCAGGGACCCAGGTTCAATTCCAGCCTTGGGCAACTGCCCATATGGAGTTTGCACATTCTCCCTATGTCTGTGTGGGTCTCCTCGGGGTGCTCCGGTTTCTTCCCAATGATGCCCTTGTTAGGGTGCACTGGCCAAACTGTTGTGTCCAGGGGATGTGCAGGTTAGCTGGATTGGCCACGTTAAATTAAGGGTTGCAGGGTTAGGGGCAGGATGGTGTTTGGAGGGTCGGTGTAGAGTCAATGGGCTGAACGGCCTCTTTCCACATTGTAGGTATCCTGTGAAGATTAGATTCCCTACAGTGTGGAAGCTGGCCCTTCGGCCCAACAACTCCACACGGACCCTCCGAAGAGTAACCCACCCAGACCCATTTCACTCTGACTAATGCATCTAACACTACAGGCAATTTAACATGGCCAATTCACCTGAACTGCACATCTTTGACTGTGGGAGGAAACCGGAGCACCCGGAGGAAAGAATGTGCAAACTCCACACAGACAGTCATCCGAGGCAGGAAGCGAACCTGGGACCCTGGTGCTGTGAGGCTGCAGTTCGAACCACTGAGCCACCGTGCCACCCATAGGAAGGAAGGGAAAAGTCAGAGATGGACCAAGTGGAGGTGAGAGAGGATGGAAATTGGAAGCAGTCCTGATGAATTTGGTGTCAGAGAAAGAGGTATGAGTGGGGACCAAGTAGGACTGGAATAAGGAATGTCCCATGTACCCAACAAAGAGACCTCTGTAATTGGAGCCTGTGTGGGTATCCATGGCCAGCCCTCTGACACGCAGATAGTGAGAGGTGTAAAAGTGGAAGTTATTCAAAGTGAGAACAAATACAGGGTGAAAGTGAGGACTGCAGATGCTGGAAACCATAGTTTAGATCAGAGTGGTGCTGGAAAAGCATAGCAGGTCAGGCAGCATCTGAGGAGCAGGAAAATCAGTGTTTCAGGCAAATGCCCTTCATCAGGAATAGAGAACAAATACAGTCAGGCACTAAAGGGACAGTACAGGAGGTATGAGAGAGCCTTTCAGGCCCTCCCTGTTGGGGGATGGACGTGTAAAGGCATGACTGTGATAGTTTGGGTGATTCAAATTAACCTTCTGTCCACAGCCAGAGGATCTGCTCACGGGAGGGTGAATCAAGAATTGGGGTGAACTCAGCTGACAGTCGGAGTGGTTGATTTGGATTTTCTTCCTATGTCCCATTCCCTGAAGGAAGAAAGTTGAATCATCACAATGGGACATACGGATGGGCCTGGTCTCTGGGTTTACTGAGACTGCGCCAGTCAAGTGAGGACTGACCTTTCCCATCTGAGCTCTGCACACTTGCACCAATTCCCCCCAATGCTCCAGGCGAGGATCCCTGTGCCACTCCAGAAAAATTCTGAGGAATCACGAGGGTCAATTTCCTTTGGGCCTCATCCCCTCAACAATACAGATGAGGAATGGGGTTTCCCCCACAGAGCTGCAGGGGCACTGAGGGGGGGGTGATGGTGACTGAAGTGAAATCACTGTCAGGAAACAGCGCTGGGTTACTCAGCAAAGGGGAAAGCAGAGATGCCTCTCGGTCTGGGTTTGGCCGGGGGTGGGGGGGGGGGGGGGGGATGTTGCTAGTGTTCCCTGTCAGATGAAGCAGCTCGGAGGACAGAGGCGTTGAACAGAGGGTTGTAGATTTCCATCTCGCCTGCCTGGATTGGATAGAGACGGGGGAGACTGAGGTTAGCAGTGGTCAGCAATCACACATCATAACTCACACTAACAACCTGAGTGAGCACAGCACAGTCAGCCCCCACTATCAGAACTGTCTCCCTTTCAACCAGCTAATGTTCCAGGAGACTTTAATCTCAATCCTTAACTTGGACCATTGGACCAGCTCTGAGCGAGGTGAGGTGCAATGTCTTCGGTCTGAGGCTGGTGAATCTCTAGAATTCTCCACCGTGGAGGTTCTGTGATAACAAGGGACTGCAGATGGTGCAGTGGTAGTGGTTCCAGCTCTGAGCAAGGAGATCCATGTGGAATTCAAAGGGAAGTGTCACATGTCACCCCTGACACACTTGTGGGAATGTACGGCCTGGAAATGTGGGAGAGGCAGCTTCAACCGAGGCACTCCAGAGGTGCATTGGACGGGTACTCAGTTAGAAATGGAGGGCAATAAAACTGGTGCAGACATGATGGGCAGAATGGCTTCTTTCTGTGCCCTATTGACACCATGATTGTGTGATATAAGAGCACATCTTCTCCTCCTAAATATGGTAATTTAATTTCAAGTTCATAGTTTTCTTTAAACTTTTGTTTTAATTAAAATGACCACTTAAAGGGTGTGTTTCTTCAATTTACTAGTTAGACCATAAGACCATAAGATATAGGAGCAGAATTAGGCCATTCTGCCCATCAAGTCTGCTCCCCCATTCAATCATGGCTGATGTTTCTCAATCCCATTCTCCTGCCTTCTCCCTGTAACCCTTGACCCCCTTACTTATCAAGGACTTATTTATCTTTATCTTAAATACACTCAATGACTTGGCCTCAACAGCCCTCTGTGGCAAGTAGTTCCACAGATTCCCCATCCTCTGGCTGAAGAAATTCCTCCCCATCTAAAATCGAAAGGGTCATGCCTTCACCCTGAGGCTGTATCATCGGGTCAGAGTCCCTCTCACTAGTGGGAGCATCTTGTCAATGTCCACTCCATCCAGGCCTCTCAGTATTCTGTGAGCTTCAATCAGATCCCCGTCATCCTTCTAAACTCTATCGAGTACAGACCCAGAGTCCTCAACCTTTCCTCACATGACAAGCCCTTAATTCTTAGGATCATTCTTGTAAATCTCCTCTGAACCCCCTCCAATTCCAGCACATCCTTCCTTAGATACAGGGTCCAAAACTGCTTACCATATTCCAAATACAGTCTGACCAGAGCCTCATACAGCATCAGCAGCCCACCTCTGTGGAATATTTTATTTGGCTTACTGAACATGTGTAAAGAGGAATGCTATCTCACTAGGTTTTGGCAGATCCATGACTGATATCTGTAATGTTACTCTCTGCGGATGAACATACAAATCGAAAGAAGGAGTTGTGTCTGGATTCCCATGTCTCGTTTTGACTTGGAATCCATTTCACCGCAGTCAGCAGCTGGTAAACCCCAGGGTGAACTGTCTCCCCATTGCCGTTACTCTGGGTTTGATGTGCCTGGGCTGAAGGCTGCCACGGAATAACAGAGGGCCGAATGGCCTGTTTCTATGCAGGAAATGCTGCAGGTCCAGCTGGATCTGAGCACTCACGGCTATGTCAGCAGGTGTATTTAACTGGGTCAGGAGGAGCTGGCACAAGGAGCAATGTCCTTGGAAGGACAGGAAGTCAGTAATAACAGAACCGGGTGTGAAAATAACAAACTAATTTTAATCTGGATTGGAGCAAGGGGCTGCAGGAGAGATAAGGAAACCACATACAGTACAAGGACAGAATATTGTGGATGTGGTAGATCTAAACTTGAACAGGAGCTATTATTGAAGCCCAACATGCACACACACGCAGGTACACACACATACACACAGGTACACAAACACACACACACACACACACACAGGTACACACGCACAGGCACAAACACACGCACGTACACACATACACAGGCACAAATACACACACATACACACATATGTACATGTACACACGCACAGGCAGGTACAGGCACAAACACACACATGTACACACATATGTACACAGACACACACGTACACACACACAGGCAGGTACAGAAACAGACACGCAGGTACAGGCAAAAACACACACACGCACGTACACACACACGCAGGTACAGGCACAAACACACAAGCAGGTACAGACAGACACACACACGTACACACACACACGCAGGTGCAGACACACACGCACGTACACACACACACACGCATGTATACACACACAGGCACAAACGCACGTACACACACGCACGTACACACACAGGCACAAACACAAACATGTACACACGCAGGTACAGACACACGCAGGTACACACACGCGCGCAGGTACGTACACACACACATGCATGTACACACACACACACACACACACACGTACAGACACACAGGCACACACACGCAGGTACAGACACACAGACACAAACACACACACGCACACACACGTACACACACACACAGGTACAGACACACAGGCATAAACACACACACGCACACACACACAGACACACACATGCAGGTACAGACACACAGGAACAAACACACACACACATGTCCACATACACACGCAGGTACAGACACACACGCAGGTACAAACACACACATATCTACACAGAAACACATGTACACGCACAGGCATACACACACGCATGCATGTACACAGACACACCCATGTACACAGACACACCCATGTACACAGACATACAAACACAGGTACGCACACAGGTGCACACACACACACAGATACATACGCACACAGGTACATGCACAGGTACACACACACTGAGGGAATTGAACTCCATGATCAGCTATGACAGTACCGAATGACGGTGTGGCTAGAGGGTGAAATGGCCAACTCCTGCTCCTCTCTTCTGTGATTCCACGTTTCTACATACAAACGCACACACACATGCAAACATACACACAAATGCATGCATACATGTAAACATACACACAAATGCATGCACACATGTAAACATACACACACATGCATGCATACACATATGTCAGACATGTGCATACATGCATATACTCACAAACGCATACACAGCTGATATAAAATATTGGACAAGGTCTAAAAAATACTTTCAGGAAGTTCTTGGAGCTGAATGTTCATATTTGACAGCAACAATCATTAATTCTGAGTGGTTTTCTTCAGAAGACAGAAGGATAAGGGGACGGCCTGAGAGAGATTTTAGAGTAATCAAGGGAGGTCTGGTTAATTGGAGAGAGGTGGAGATGGACCCTTTCAGACTCAGTAATATCTAAATAACATGTATTTATTCAGTATTTTACCATTTGTACAATTAATCAGTGATTTATTCTGTAATCCAAGGTGACACCTGAACATGGCAAGATTTGAACCTATCTACAAGTGAGGATACTAAATAAATCTCAATGTGTTGGACGAGTACACAACCATCGCCAGAATAAAGTAGTCACTAACAAATCCAGTCAGGAATTCCAAAGGAATATGTTTAGCCTGTGAGCAGTGAGGGTGTGGTTGGTGTGAAGAGCATTGAGGTATTTCTTGTGGCGATAGACAGGTTCAGGAGGCAGAGAGGGAACCGAGGGAGTGAGCCAGGGAAACACTGACATAAGCTCGGAACACTTCCCTGTCAGACCTCCTTTGGGGCTGCACGCTCAGAGACATGGGGAGTTTGTACGGAATGAAATAGAGGATACGGATTGCTTCGTGGAAAAGTCTTACCGGGGCCAGACCAGGGCATTCGTAGACGGTGTACTCTCCGTTTCCATTAGCCATCTCCCAGTCTGTGGATATCTGCTTCTTCTGGACCTCAGACCTGCCCCTGGAGTTGGGAAAAGAGAATGGCCCCAGTCAGTGAGCGAGGTGTATGTTTTTTTAAGATTAGGATTAATCCTCGACACAACATGGTGGGTCGAAAGGCCTGTTCTGTGCTGTACATTTCTATGTTCTATGTTCTAAGTCACCCGTTATTGTCTTGTATACAGTACACTACCTATGGCCAGCCAGCTCAGAGTCAGTCCCTAAATTGAGGAGACTCTAATCTGTTTTTTTCTCTCTCTTCTTTCCAATTTATACTTTTCTGTCTTTCCCACACTACCGCCTAAGTGCGGTAGTGCCTATATTTTCCCCAGAACCCATGTTGAGTGAACAAGGTGTATCCATGTCTGTGGATGGGGATTGGCTGGTGGTAATTCAGAGAGGAGATTTGGTTGAGGTGGAACTGGCTTCGCCTTAACTTAGCTGGTGTGAAACCAGAAATCCATCGAGCACAGTTAGCCAATGCCCTTCCAAGGAGTTCAGGAATCTAAAGTAAAGCCCTGTTGGCTTTGGGAGATCCTGAAAGTGGGAACGGGGCTACACAAATGCAATTTCTCTTTTCCTTTACACTTTTTGGCATGTGCGAGAGACAGTGACAGAAACAAAGAACTTGCATTAATGTAGTCATGATTTGGAGATGCCGTTGTTGGACTGGGGTGTACAAAGTTAAAAATCACACAACAACCATAGGGAGGGCCTCAACCGGACCTTGGGTTCATGTCACACTACAGGTGACCACCATTGCACTATACACACACATAGACACTCCTACACACACAAGCACTCCTATACACACACGGACACACCACACACACACACACATGTCTGTGGGGTGAATTTGTACTTGCAGAGTTACATTGTATTTTGCCCAAAAACTGCATGATTTCATGTAAAACTCTATATCTCACTTTTTACATTAGAATCAATCTAAACATCATGGCACAGACAAAGAGGGCTAACACCTTCAGCATATTGTCTAGCTAACATCAATTGTTACAGCTAACCTGAGAATGCAACTTTAAAAAAAGGTTTTGTGATTTACACATGAAAGAAGTGAAACTGTCATGGTATTCGAACAGATGAAAGACTCAACAAACAATCAAGGTATTTTTGAATGTATAATTTCAGTTACATCACACTGTAAACTTTTGCTATAAATCCTGTGTCTTACAATCGTGTGCTCCACAATCACCTGATGAAGGAGCAGTGCACCGAAAGCTAGTGCTTCCAATTAAACCTGTTGGACTATAACCTGATGTTGTGTGATTTTTAACTTTGCATTAGTGTAGCACCTCTGATGACATTCCAAAGCACCATCCAACTTATAGCAACAACTCTGGTTGTAAATCGCTGTTAACACAATAAAACATCAAAGGTTAACACAATGAAATGTGAAAGGGAAGCTTTATGGGATCATTACAAAACAAAGGAGCCCCCCCCCCCATCCTAGTAAATTTCCTCTGAACCCTTTCCAAAGCTTCCACATTCTTCTTATAATGCGGTGACCAGAACTGACACAATACTCAAGTGCGGCAGCACCAGAGTTTTGTACAGCTGCAGCATGACCTCGTGGCTCTGAAACCCAATCCCTCTACCAATAAAAGCTAACACGCTGAATACCTTCTTGACAACCCTGGGTGGCAACTTTCAGATATCTATATACATGGACACCAAGATCTCTCTTTTCATCTACACTACCAAGAATCTTACCATTAGCCCAGCACTCTGCCTTCCTGTTACTCCTTCCAAAGTGAATCACCTCACACTTTTCAGCATTAAACTCCATTTGCGACCTCACAGCCCAGCTCTGCAGCTTATTTATGTTGGAAATGTGTTGCTGGAAAAGCGCAGCAGGTCAGGCAGCATCCAGGGAACAGGAGAATCGACGTTTCGGGCATAAGCCCTTCTTCAGGAATCAATGCAGCTTATTTATGTTCCTCTGTAACCTACATCATCCTTTGGCACTATTCACAACTCTACCAACCTTAGTGTCATCTGCAAATTTATTTGCACATCATTCTATGCCCTCATCCAGATCATTTATAAAAATGACAAACAGCAGTGGCCCCAAAACAGATCCTTACAGTACACCACTAGTAACCGAAATCCAGGATGAATATTTCCAATCAGCCACCATCCTCTGTCTTCTTTCAGCTAGCCAATGTCTTATCCAAACTGCTAAATCACCCTCAATCCCATGCCTCCGTATTTTGTGCAATACTCTATTGTGGGGAACCTTATCAAACACTTTACTGAAATCCATATACACCACATCAACCACTTTTCCCTCATCCACCTGTGTGGTAACCTTCTCAAAGAATTCAATAAAGGTTTGTGAGGCACGAGCTACCCTTCACAAAACCATTTTGACTATCCCTAATCAACTTATTCTTTTCTAGATAATTATAAATCCTATCTCTAATAATCTTTTCCAACACTTTACCCACAACCGAAGTAAGGCTCACTGGTCGATAATTACCAGGGTAGTCTCTACTCCCCTTCTTGAACAAGGGGACAGCATTTGCTATTCTCCAGTCTCCCGGCGCTATTCCTGTCGACAATGATGACATAAAGATCAAAGCCAAAGGCTCTGCAATCTCCTCCCTGACTTCCCATATAACCCTGGGATAAATCCCATCTGGCACACGGCACTTATTTATTTTCACACTTTCCAGAATTGTTAACACCTCCTCCTTGTGAACCTCGATCCCATTTAGTCTAGGAGTTTGTATCTCAGTATTCTCCTCGACAACATTATCTTTTTCCAGTGTGGATACTAAGGAGTATTATTCATTTAGTGCTTCTCCTATGTCCTCTGACTCCACGCATGTCTTACCAGTACTATCGTTGATTGGCCCTAATCTTTCTCTAGTCATTCTTTTATTCCTGACATACTTAAAGAAAACCTTAGTGTTTTCCTTGATCCTATGCACTAATTACTTCTCAAGTCCCCTCCTCGTTCTTCTTAGCTCTCTCTTTTGGTCTTTCCTGGCTAAGCTGAGTCAAGACTGGGTCAGTTTTGCCTCACAGATCGAAGTAGGTCAGCAGACATGAGCAGAGAGGGAAGGCCAGAGTTAGGAGACTGCTTAAGGGAGGATTGTCAAGCAGAAGGAGATGGCAGAGATAGCGAGGGAGAGGCAAGGCCAGGAAGAGATTGGAAACTGAGGACAGGAAACCTGCCTGGGATGTAAGAATTAAGATTAGAGTGGTGCTGGAAAAGCACAGCAGGCCATGCAGCATCCGATGAGCAGGAAAATCGACATTTCGGGCAGGAGCCCTTTGTCAGGAATGTAGGCGTTAACTAGCCCACTACATTTCCTTTGGGCAAACAGTGGAGATTGGCTCTGCCTGAGTTACAGGAACATAGAATAGAACAGTACAGCACTGTACAGGCCCTTCGGCCCTCGATGTTGTACCGGCCTTTTATCCTACTCTAAGATCAGATCAACCTACATAACCTCATTGTACTATCTTATATATGCCTATCCGAGAGTCACTTAAATGTCCCTAAATGTATCCAATGCATTCCATGCACCCACCATTCTCTGCGTAAAGAACAAACTTCTGACATCTCCCCTAAACCTTCCTCCAATCACCTTAAAATTATATCCCCTCATGATAGTCATTTCTGCCTGGAAAATGTCTCTGACTATCCAGACTATCTATGCCTCTCAACATCTTGTATACCTCTATCAAGTCACCTCTCATCCTTCTTCACTCCAATGAGAAAAGCCTCCCTCAACCTTTCCTCATAAGTCATGCCCTCCAGTCCAGGCAGCATCCTGGTAAATCTCCTCTGCACTCTGTCTAATTTTTCTATTACAAGGCAACCAGAACTGAACATGATATTCCAAATATTCCCTCCCTATGGGCACCGTAGGTCAACCTACAGCACATGGACTGCAGAGGTTCAAGAAGGCAGCTCACCCCCACCTTCTCAAGGGCGGGCAACTAAGATTGGGCCCAATGTTAAACACTGGGCCCATCCAGAGACACCCATATCCCACGAATGAGTAAAGAAATAGTCCTTATTTGTGGGCAACATGGCAAGGAATGGATTTGGAGAGTCACAGAGCCATGCAATATGGAAATAGACCCTTTGGGGCAACCAGTCATAGAGTCATAGAGCTGTACAGCATGGAAACAGACTCTTCGGTCCAACCCGTCCATGCCGACCAGATATCCCAACCCAATCTAGTCCAACCTGGCAGCACCCGGCCCATATCCCTCCAAACCCTTCCTATTCATTTACCCATCCAAATGTCTCTTAAAAGTTGCAATTGTACCAGTCTCCACCACATCCTCTGGCAGCTCATTCCATACACATACCACCTCCAAGGCCTGCAAGTACTTACTCCTCCATGGCCTGCAGAGCTTTCTTCTGGTGCAGATACTGGTGTTTCTGAAGCTTTGCAACTATCTTCCAGTCTACAGGCTGAGGGAGAGAGGAGAGAGATCTGAGCTCCAATTTTTACCCGAATTATAAACACTTCCACCGACAAACAAGATCTCTGATTCCTGCTCATTTTAAGGATTCGACATGCAAACATTTGCTCATAATGACAAATGGATATTTTGTGTACAATTCGATTTGTGAACATATTCAGGAATGGAGCCTGTTTGCAATGTGAGGAGGGCCTAAACTGTCCATTCTGTTTTACTGTAACTGGGGGTGTGAGTGTGTTCAAGTGAATGAAATGTGGTTAACCCCATTTCACTCAGCAATGGCCCCATGTTCAGATATGGATGGACTCACCCATTTCCCAGAAAATCACACTCATCCCGAAGACTCTCAATTCCTTCCCGAAAATTCACACCCATCCCAGAGACTCTCACCCCATCCTGGAGACTCATTTCCATCCCAGAAATTCACTCGCATTCCAGCGACTCACTTCCATCCTGGAATCTCACCTCCACCCCGGAATCTCATCCCTACCCCGGAGACTCATTCCCATCCTGGAAACCCGCTCCCATCCTGGAGACTCACTCCCATCCCAGAGACTCGCCCCCATCCTGGAATCTCACTACCACCCCAGAGACTCACTCCCACCCCAGTGACTCACTCCCATCCTAGAATCTCACCCCTATCCTGGAGACTGACTCCTATCCCAGAGACTCGCCCCCATCCCAAAATCTCACTACCATCTCAAAGAGCAGTGGAACATTAGGCCCAATACAGTGGGTCAGGAGTCACATGCAGGCCAGACCAGGTAGGGACAGGACAGTTGCCTCCCTAAAGGGGCATTGGCAAACCAGATGGCTTTTTGATGAGAATTGTTGATTATTGTCACCATTGCTGAGAGTAGTTTCATATTCCTTATTTATTAATTAAACTTACATTCCACCTGCTACTATTGAACCTGCATTGCCACAGAAACAGCCTGAGTCTCTGAACTATTTTAGGCCAATACCTTCAAGCATTAAGCCCCCATTGAACCTTAATCATGAGAAACTTTTATATTTTAGGAAGGTTACTTGTGTACAAATGGAACAAGATCCAGGCTTGGGCTGACAAGTGATAAGTAGCATTTGCGCCACACAAATGTCAGGCAATGACCATCACCAATAAGAGAAAATCTACTCACTGTCCCTTGACATTCAATGGTGTTACCACCACTGAATCCCCCACTATCAACATCCTGGGGATTTATCATTGAGTAGAACTCATCTGGACTCATCACATAAACATAGCAGCTACAAGAGCAGATTGGAAGCTAGGAATACTACGGTGAGTAATTCATCTCCTGACTTCACAAAGCCTGTCCACCATCTCCAAGGCTCTGATCACCATTTTTGAGGCACAAGTCAAGAGTGTGAGGGAATACTCCCCACTTGCCTGGATGGTGCAGCATCAACAACACTCAAGAAGCTTGACACCATCCAGGGACAAGCCAGCTCGCTTGATTAGCACCACATCCACAAACATTCCCTCCCTCCCTCCACCACTGACACTCAGTAGCAGCAGTGTGTACTATCTACAAGATATACTGCAGAAATTCACCAGAGCTCCTTCAACAGCACCTTCCAAACCCACAACTGCTTCCATCTGGAAGGACAAGGGCAGCGGATGCATGGGAATACAACAAAGGGTCCTGACCTGAAATGCCGACTTTCCTGATCCTCTGATGCTGACCTGCTGTGCCTTTCCAGTTGCACATTTTATCGACTCGGACTTCCAGCATCTGCGGTCCTTACCATCTCCACCACCCCCTGTAAATCCCACTCCAAGCCACTCACTATCCTGACTTGGAAATATATTGTCATTCCTTCAGTGTTGCTATGTTGGTTATGGGTTAATTACTGGGTTGGACACCAGGAAAAAAAAATCGCCTGTTCTTTTTGCAAAAAACAAATGGGAAGCCATGTGTTCCCTGGACAAATGTAATGACACTCTGACCTGCAACAGTGTGGCATTCCCATGGTAATGCTCCGAGAATGCTGGCCTAGCTTTTGCACTCAGGTCGTTGAAGTGGGATTTGAATCTGTGATTTGCCTCAGAGGCAAGGCAGATACCCACCATTCCTGACTGAAGCTGCTTCTAAACTTTGGGAGCAGGTAGCGAGATCTTATCCCCACCCCCCACCACACCGTTCCCTCCCCGGCATCCCCCGTCTGACAGGGTCAGGGCCCAGTTGCCTACCTGGGGTTGTGGCTGCTTGTTCCAGTCGTAGGCTGCATTCTGGGTCCTCCTCACCTCCTTTTGCAGCCTGAAGTGAAACAGAGGCTCCTGTCAGAACCCACACAGGATAACACCTACCCCCCACACATCGGACAGCAGGCACTGGCAAAACTCAACGGCAGGATGGAAATGTCCTGGAGACTGTGAATTGAAGTAATTCCCCAGGGAACGAGAAAGAGACATTGGGGAAATTTCCCAAAAATCAATGATTTGGACATGGGGAGTGGGAGATTTTAATTCACCTTGAGCATTTTCACTCATTATAACATAACTTATATTTGTTCAGCAAGAAGAGACAGCTCCAAGCAATACAGAGCCAATCAGCTATGAGGTCAGACGACCATAAATTTGGTCAAAGATTTTGCTTTCAAGGAGAGTTTTAAGAGGAAGAAGTGAGAGAGAGAGAGAGAGAGAGAGAGAGAGAGACAAAGAGATTTAATGAGGAAATTCTTAAGTTTAAGTTGGGAGATGATATTGCGGCTGTACAAGACGTTGGTTAGGCCACTTGTGGAATATTGCGTGCAATTCTGGTCTCCCTCCTATCGGAAGGATGCTGTGAAACTTGAAAAGGTTCTGAAAAGATTTACAAGGATGTTGCCAGGTTTGGAAGATTTGAGCTATAGGGACAGGCTGAACAGTCTCGGGCTGTTTTCCCTGGAGTGTCGGACACTGAGGACTGACCTTATAGAGGTTTATAAAACAATGAGGGCGATGGATAGGATAAATACCAAAATGTCTTTTTCCTGGGATGGGTGAATCCAGAACGAGAGAGGAATAGGTTTAAGATGAGAGGGGAAAGATATAAAAGAGACCTAAGGGACAACTTTTTCATGCAGAGGGTGGTGCAGAACCAGAGAGCATAGGTTTAGGTGAGGGCAGAAAGATATAAAAGAGATCTAAGGGGCAACCTTTTCATACACAAATGAGCTGCAGAGGAGGTGGTGGAGGCTGGTACAATTATGACATTTAAAAGGCATTTGGATGGGTATATGAATAAGAAGGGTTTAGAGGGATATGGACCAAGTGTCAGCAAATGAGGTTAGGTTAGGCTATCTGGTCGGCATGGACGAGTTGGACCAAAGGGTCTGTTTCTAGGCTGTGCACCTCACTGACTCTGATTCTAGGTGCCAGGCAGGTGAATGAAGCCAGTGAAGAGGCCAGACTTAGAAGAGAGTAGATCTGGAGGGTTGTTGTGGCTGGAGGAGTTTATCGAGAAAGGAAGGGAGCCAAGGCCATGTCATGATTTGTAACTGAGGACAAAAAGTTTGAGAATCGAGTTGTTTGAGGTATCCAATGTGATAGTGCTGGGGAGGGGGAGAGGCTGCTAAATGGTCCATTTGACCAATGTTCAGGGACCAAAACCATCATGTGACAGAGAATCACAATTGGCCGGGGATGGAAAGGACAAGCCAAAGGTTATTAAAGCTTTCTCTCTTGCACTCAGCTGCATAATTCTGAGTTCTCATAGTGCCTGTACCTCTGGGGTGAGAATTCCAGGTTCAAATCCCACTCTGGGATCCATTGGCTAGGTGGCGAAAGCATGTGTCTTGTTTCAGCAGACCAATAATCGGCTCAGGAAAATGCCTGCCCCTAATACCCCCATCCCTGATGGGATAAGTGTGTGTATGTGTGAATAAATGCTTAAATGTACACAGGGGTTTTGCCCTGCAGGAGGGTCTGTCCACAGATGCTGAGTTTCTCCAGTAATTGCTATTGTCAGGCAAACTTTGAGCCACACAAGGGGGTATTAGGTCCTGGGATAAAAGTTTGTTTTTTAATGACTCGTCTTTTAGGAAGACCGAGAGGGAATTGCTGAGGTTCCCAGCGAAGGATTAAATTCTGATTTACGCGTGAGGCCAGGCTTGGAGGAGTGTAGGGAGCTCAGTGATACTGTAGGTGGTGATGGAAGTTACCTGTACCAGAACAAACCAGCGACTCCCAGTCCGAAGAGGCCACTCACACTACAGATGATAATCAGGCCTGCAGAGAGAGAGGAGAGAAGAGGGGAGGGGAGGGTGCGCAGGAAAATGTTAGTACATTAACTTTCTCCTTTTCCAGCTTGGTCATGCAGCTGAGGTCCCTTGAAGAAACAGACACGTACCCAGTCAGATCACTGACAGCGGAGAGTGAACGATGAATGAGGTCTCCTTCACTGAAACTGGCAAGCTATCGGACTTTTCCATACCTCGTTTCTTCATCAGCACTTTCAAAAACAGAAGTGGGGTTCACATCATTGCCTATTCCCCAGCCTCCCTTCCTCACTTTCCAATTCATACCAAGTTGGAGAATTGCTGGTAACACAACAGTCACAACCTTTCTCCTTGCAGTCATCAGGACGGTATCACAAGATAGTCAGCATGACTTTGTGCACAGGAAATCATGTCTCAGAAACGTGATTGAACCTTTTGAAAACGTAACAAAGAGGATTGACGAAGGCAGAGCAGTAGAGATGATATATATGGACTTCAGTAAGGCGTTTGACAAGGTTCCTAATAGAGACTGGTTAGCAAGGTTAGATCTCATGGAATACAGGGAGAACTAGCTCAAAGGTAGAAGACAGAGGTTGATGGTGGAGGGTTGTTTTTCAGACTGGAGGCCTGTGACCAGTGGAGTGTCACAAGGATTGGTGCTGGGTCCACTACTTCTCAGCATTTATATAAATGATTTGGATGTGAGTATAAGAGGTATAGTTAGTAAGTTTGCAGATGACACCAAAATTAGAGGTGTAGTGGACAGCGAAGAGGGTTACCTCAGATTACAACAGGATCTGAACCAGATGGGCCAATGGGCTGAGGAGTGGCAGATGGAGTTTAATTCAGATAAATGTGAGGTGCTGCACTTTGGGAAAGCAAATCTTAGCAGGACTTATACACTTTATGGTAAGGTGATGGGGAGTGTTACTGAACAGAGAGACCTTGGAGTGCAGGTTCATAGCTCTTTGAAATTGGAGTCGCAGGTAGATAGGACAGTGAAGGTGGCTTTTGGTATGCTTTCCTTTATTGGTCTGAGTATTGAGTACAGGAGTTGAGAGGTCATGTTGCGGCTGTACAGGACATTGTTTCGGCTACTTTTGGATTATTGCGTGCAATTCTGGTCTCCCTCCTATAGGAAGGATGTTGTGAAACTTGAAAGGGTTCAGAAAAGATTAGCAAGGATGTTACCAGGTTTGAGGATTTGAGCAATAGGGAGAAGCTGAATAGACTTGGACTGTTTTTCCCTGGAGGGAGGCTGAGTGGTGACCTCATAGGGGTTTATAAAATCATGAGGGGCATGGATAGGGTAAATAGACAAGGTCTTTTCCCTGGGGTAGGGGGAGTCCAGAACTAGAACTAGAGATTTAATATGAGAGGGGAAATATATAAAAGAGAGGAGCAGCACTGTGGCTCAGTGGTTAGCACTGCTGCCTCACGGTGTCAGGGACCCAAGTTGGATTCCGGTCTTGGGCGACTGTCTGTGTGGAGTTTGCACATTCTGCATGTGTCTGCATGGGTTACCTCTGGGTGCTCCACTTTCCTCCCACAATCTAAAGATGTGCAGGTTAGGTGAATTGGCCATGCAAAATTGCCTATAGTGTTAGGTGCATTAGTCAGGGATAAATGTAGGGTTAGGGAATGGGTCTGGGTGCGTTACTCTTCTGGGGGTCAGTGTAGACTTGTTGGGACAAAGGGCCTCTTTCCATACTGAAGCGAATCTTAAAAAAAAAGTATTGACATAGGAGAGAAACTGGAATACAGACCTAAGGGGTAACTTCTTCACGCAGAGGGTGGTGTGCGTGTGGAATGAGCTGCCAGAGGAAGTGGTGGAGGCTGGTACAATTGCAACATTTAAAAGGCATCTGGATGGGTTTATGGATAGGAAGGGTTTGGAGGGATGTAGGCCGGGTGATGGCAAGTGGGACTAGATTGGGTTGGGGTATCTGGTCGGCATGGACGGGTTGGACTGAAGGGTCTGTTTCCGTTCTGTACATCTCTATGACTCTATGACAACTCACATGCGTTGCCATAGAGAATGGAACTGCCAGTGGCCCCTCCATGCTTATATTTAATTCAGAAAAGGCAAACTGCCTGGACATCTCATTGCGTTCAATTCTGGAAGGACGTGGAGGCTTTGGAGAAGGTGCAGAAGAGGTTTACCAGGACTAGAGGGTATGAGCAAAATGGAGAGGCTAGAAAAACTCAGGTTGTTTTCTCTGGTGCGACAGTAGCTGAGGGGAGACTTAGAGTCATAGAGTCATAGAGATGTACACCACGGAAACAGACTCTTCAGTCCAACTCGCCCATGCCGACCAGATATCCCAACCCAATCTAGTCCCACCTGCCATCACCCGGCCTATATCCCTCCAAACCCTTCCTTGATAGAAGTTTATAAAATTATGAGATGCATAGATAGGTTTGATGGTCAGAATCTCTTTCCCCAGAGTTGAAATGTCTAAAACTAGGGAACATGCATTTAAGGTGAGGCAGGGGGTGGCGGAGGAGTTCAAAGGAGATGGAAGAAGCTGTTTTTCTTACACAGAGAGTGGTAGGAGTCTGGAACATGCTGCCATGGATGGTGGCGGATGCAGATAAGACAGGAGTGTTTAAGGGACTTTTAGATAAGCACATGGACATGCAAGGAATGGTGGGATATGAACCAAAGGCAGAAAAGATTTGTTTAATTTGGCGTCATGTTTAGTAGAATACCCTGGGCCGAAAGGCCTGTTCCTGTCTGTACTCTTCTATCTTCTATGTCTGTTTTACCTGTCAAGGACAGGTCGTTTCCTGACACAGTACGTAGATAGGCCAACAAGGGACGATGCCACATTGGATTTGGTACTGGTAATAAACATGGCTAGGTGTTAGATTTGGAGGTAGATGAGCACTTTGGTGGTAGTGACCACAATTTGGTTATGTTTACTTTTGCGATAGGTATACTCAGGGCAAGAGTTATAGCTGGGTGAAAGGCAACTATGATGCGATTAGGCAAGATTTAGGATGCATAGGATCTCAAAGGAAGCTGCAAGGGATGGGCACAATAGAAATATGGTGCTTATTCAAGGAACAGCCACTGCGTGTCCTTGATATGTATGCACCTGTCAGGCAGGGAGTCGTGGTTTACGAAGGAAGTTGAATCTCTTGCAAAGAAGAAGAACTGATTCTGGGTAATCCAAGATGGAGGATGGGAAAAATTTCAGGCTGTAACAGCTGCTCCTTTTTTGAGGTATTTTAGGTGTTGGATGTGATTTCCTCAAATTTCAGGAGCAGCAATTACTGTTTTATATGGAAAAAAAAACTTTGGGAAAAAAAGTCAAAACAACAGCAGTTTTAAAAGGGAGAAAAGGCACGGTGGTACAGTGGTTAGTACGGCTGCCTCACAGCGCTAGAGACCCGGGTTCAATTCCCGCCTCAGGTGACTATCCGTGTGGAGTTTGCACATTCTCCCCGTGTCTGCATGGGTTTCCTCCAGGTGCTCTGGTTTTCTCCCCAGTCCAAAAATGTGCAGTTTAGGTGAATTGGCCATGCTAAATTGCCCGTAGTGTTAGGTGAAGGAGTAAATGTAGGGAAATGGGTCTGGGTGGGTTGCACTTTGGTGGATCGATGTGGACTTGTTGGGCTGAAGGGCCTATTTTAACACTAAGTAATCTAATCTAAAAAAAACTCACAAAGGAAGCACATGGTGAGGACAGTGCAGGGCAGAGAGAGAAAGAGAGAAAACCTGCACAGTTACTGCCTTTGCTGTTTTGCAACATTTAAGAGGCGTCTGGATGGGTACGTGAATAGGAAGGGTTTGGAGGGATATGGGCCGGGTGCTGGCAGGTGGGACTAGATTGGGTTGGGATATCTGGTCGGCATGGACGGGTTGGACTGAAGAGTCTGTTTCCAGGCTGCACATCTCTATGACTCTAAGAAGGCTTATGTTAGGATGAGACATGAAGGCTTAGTTAGGGTGCTTGAGAGTTACAAGCTAGCCAGGAAAGACCAAAAGAGAGAACTAAGAAAGGCCAGGAGGGGCCATGAGAAGTCATTGGTAAATAGGATCAAAGAAAACCCTAAGGCTTTCCAAAGGTATTTCGGAATAAAAGAATGTCTGGAGTAAGATTAGTGTCAATCAAGCATAGTAGTGGGAAGTTGTGTGTGGCGTATGAGGAGATGGGGAAGTGCTAAATGAATATTTTTCCATAGTATCCACACTGGAAAAAGATAATGTTGTCAAGGAGCAGACTGAGATACAGGTTCCTAGACTAGATGGGATCGAGGTTCACAAGGAGGAGGTGTTGGCAATTCTGGAAACTGAAAATAGATAAGTTCCCTGGGCCGGATGGGATTTATTCTAGGATTCTATGGGAAGCCAGGGAAGAGATCGCAGAGCCTTTGATTTTGATTTTTATTTCATCATTGTCTAAAGGAATAGTCCCAGAAGATTGGAGGATAGCAAATGTTGTCCCCCTTTTCAAAAATGGGAGTAGAGACAACCCTGGTAATTATACACCAGAGAGTCTTACTTCCGTTGTGGTTCAAGTGTTGGAAAAGGATATAAGAAATAGGATTTATAAACATCTAGAAAGGAATAAGTTGAATGGGGATAGTCAACGTGGTTTTGTGAAGGATAGGTCATGCCTCACAAACCTAATTGAGTTCTTTGAGAAGGTGACCAAACAGGTGGATGAAGGTAGAGTGGTTGATGTGGTGTATATGGGACTAATATACTGGCATGGAAATTTGCTAGAACTGCTCAGGAGGATTTAAACTAATAAGATGGGCCGGGGTGGTGGGACCCAGGGAGATACTGAGGAAAGAGATCAATCTGAGACTGGTACAGTTGAGAACCGAAGTGAGTCAAACAGTCAGGGCAGGTGGGGACAAGGAAGCACTAATAAATTAAACTGCACTTATTTCATTGCAAGGGGCCTAACAGGGAAGGCAGATGAACTCAGGGCGTGGTTAGGAACATGGGACTGGGATATCATAGCAATTACACAAACATGGCTCAGGGATTGGCAGATTGGCAGCTTAATGTTCCAAGATACAAATGCTACAGGAAGGATAGAAAGGGAGGCAAGAGAGGAGGGAGAGTGGCATTTTTGATAAGGGATAGCATTACAGCTGTGCTGAGGGAGGATAATCCCGGAAATATATCCAGGGAAGTTATTTGGGTGGAACTGAGAAATAAGAAAGGGATGATCACCTTATTGGGATTGGATGATAGACCCCCCAGTAGTCAGAGGGAAATTGAGAAACAAACTTGTAAGGAGATCTCAGCTATCTATAAGAACAATCAGATAGTTATGGTAGGGGATTTTAACTTTTCAAACATCGATTGGGACTGCCATAGTGTTAAAGGTTTAGATGGAGAGGAATTTCTTAGGTGTGTAAAAGACAATTTTCTGATTCAGTATGTGGATGTACCTACTAGAGAAGGTGCAAAACTTGACCTACTCTTGGGAAATAAGGCAGAGCAGGTGACTGAGGTGTCAGTGGGGGAGCACTTTGGGGCCAGCGACCATAATTCTAGTCGTTTTAAAATAGTGATGGAAAAGGATAGACTAGATCTAAAAGTTGAAGTTCTAAATTGGAGAAAGGCCAATTTTGATGGTATTAGGCAAGAACTTTTGAAAGCTGATTGGAGGCAGATGTCCGCAGGTAAAGGGACGGCTGGAAAATGGGACGCCTTCAGAAATGGGATAACGAGAATCCAGGGAAAGTATATTCCTGTCAGGGTGAAAGGGAAGGCTGGTAGGTATAGGACATGCTGGATGACTAAAGAAATTGAGGGTTTGGTTAAGAAAAAGAAGGAAGCATATGTTAGGTATAGACAGGATAGATGGAGTGAATCTTTAGAAGAGTATAAAGACAGTAGGAGTATACTTAAGAGGGAAATCAGGAGAGGCAAAACTGGGACATGAGATAGCTTTGGCAAATAGAATTAAGGAGAATCCAAAGGATTTTTACAAATATATTAAGGACAAAAAGGGTAACTAGGGAGAGAATAGGGTCCCTCAAAGATCAGCAAGGCAGCCTTTGTGTTGAGCCACAGAAAATGGGTGAGATACCAAATGAGTATTTTGCATCAGTATTTACTGTAGAAAAGGATATGGAAGATATAGACTGTAGGGAAATAGATGGTGACATCTTGCAAAATGTCCAGATTACACAGGAGGAAGTGCTGGATGTCTTGAAACGTTAAAGGTGGATAAATCCCCAGGACCTGATCAGGTGTTCCCGAGAACTCTGTGGGAAGCTAGAGAAGTGATTGCTGGGCCTCTTGCTGAGATATTTGTATCATCGATAGTCACAGGTGAGGTGCCGGAAGACTGGAGGTTGGCAAACGTGGTGCCACTGTTTAAGACCGGTGAGCCTGACCTCAGTTGCAAGTTGTTGGAGAGAATCCTGAGGGACAGGATGCACATGTATTTGGAAAGACAAGGACTGATTCGGGTTAGTCAACATGGCTTTGTGCGTGGGAAATCATGTCTCACAAACTTGATTGAGTTTTTTGAAGAAGTAACAAAGAAGATTGATGAGGGCTGAGCAGTAGATGTGATCTATATGGACTTCAGTAAGGCATTCGACAAGGTTCCCCATGGGA
>NC_057746.1:34299157-34305746 GCF_004010195.1 Chiloscyllium plagiosum
AACTTGAAAGGGTTCAGAAAAGATTTACAAGGATGTTGCCAGGGTTGGAGGATTTGAGCTACAGGGAGAGGCTGAACAGGCTGGGGCTGTTTTCCCTGGAGCGTTGGAGGCTGAGGGGTGACCTTATAGAGCTTTACAATATTATGAGGGGCATGCATAGGATAAATAGACAAAGTCTTTTCCCTGGGGTGGGGGAGTCCAGAACGAGAGGGCATAAGTTTAGGGTGAGAGGGGAAAGATATAAAAGAGACCTAAGGGGCATCTTTTTAATGTAGAGGGTGGTACGTGTATGGAATGAGCTGCTAGAGGATGTGGTGGAGGCTGGTACAATTGCAACATTTAAGAGGCATTTGGATGGGTATATGAATAGGAAGGGTTTGGAGGGATATGGGCCGGGTGCTGGCAGGTGGGACTAGATTGGGTTGGGATATCTGGTCAGCATGGATGGGTTGGACCGAAGGGTCTGTTTCCATGCTGTACATCTCTATGACTCTTTGACTTCAAATGGATTTCAGTTAGGCCTTCGATAAGGTTCCCCACGGTAGGTTATTGCAAAAAAAAAGGAAGCTTGGGATTGAAGGTGATTTAGTGGTTTGGATCAGAATTTGGCTAGCTGAAAGAAGACAGAAGGTGGCATTGATGGGAAATGTTCATCCTGGAGTTTATTTTCTAGTGGTGTACCGCAAAGGTATGTTTTGCTGTTTGTCATTTTTATAAATGACATGGATGAGGGCGTAGAAGGATGGATTAGTAAATTTGCTGATGACACTAAGGTTGGTGGAGTTGTGGACAGTGCCGAAGGATGTTGCAGAGGGACATAGATAAGCTGCGGAGGTTGAGAGATGGCAAATGGATTTGAACATGATTCACTTTGGATGGAGCAACAGGAATAAAGAGAACTGGGTTAATGGTAAGATTCTTGCCAGCATAGATGAGCACAGAGATCTTGGTGTTCATGTGCATAGATTCCCGAAAGTTGCCACCAGGTTGATAGGTTTTAAGAAGGCTTATGGTGTGTTAGCTTTTATTGGTAAAGGGATTGTGTTTCAGAGCCACGAGGTCATGCTGCAGTCTACAAAATGCTGGTGCGGCTGCACTTGGAGTATTGCAATCAGTTCTGGTCACCACATTATAGGAAGGATGTGGAAGCTTTGGAAAGGGTTCAGTGGGGATTTACTAGGACGTTGCCTGGTATGGAGGGAAGGTCTTATGAAGAAAGGCTGAGGGACTTGTGGCTTATTTCATTAGAGAGAAGAAGGTTGAGAGGTGACTTAATTGAGACATAAGATAATCAGAGGGTTAGATAGAATGGACAGTGAGAGCCTTTTTCCTCAGATGGTGATGGTTAGCATGAGGGGACATAGCTTTAAATTGCGGGGTGATAGGTATAGGACAGAGGTAGTTTCTTTACTCAGAGAGTAGTAGAGGCATAGACTCGCCAACTTTAAGGGCATTTAAATGGCCATTGGATAAACATATGGATGAAGATGGAATAGTGATGGGCTTCAGATTGGTTCCACAGGTCAGCACAACATCGAGGGTCAAAGGGCCTGTACTGTGCTGTAATGTTCTATGACCTATGTGAATACCTGATGAAGGAGCGGCGCTCCGAAAGCTAGTGCTTCCATATAAACCTGTTGGACTATAACCTGGTATTGTGTGATTTTTAACCATGTGAATATAGCACAGAGCACATTGTTAGCTCACATGATCATATTACATTGTAGAATATGTTGTTCCCTTTGGGATTTGGCATTCATCCTGATGGGCACAAGAGGGGACGTTTCAATAGCATGTCGTTAAAAACATTCGAACCAGAATGAGAAGTTATCCACTAAAACAGAACAAAACACTGAGGCTGTTGGAGAACAGAAATTGCTGGAGAAGCTCAGCAGCATATCTGGGTAGCAACTGTGCAGGGAAAACCGAGGTAATGCTTCAGGACCTAGGGGTGCAGGCACATAATTCTTTGACATTTGCATCACATGTCAACATGGTGGTTAAAAAGGTATTTTGCATGCTTGCCTTCATTGTTCAGTCCTTTGAGTTTTGGAGTTGGGACATCATGGTGAGGCTACACAGGACATTGGTAAGGCATTTTCTGGAATACTGTGTTCAGTTCTGGTCGTCCAGTTAGAGGAAGGATATTACTAAGCTGGAGAGGGTTTCAGAAGAGATCTACCAGGATGTTGCCAGAAATTGAAGGTTTGAGTTACAAAGAAAGGCTGGACAGAGTAATAGAGATGTACGGCATAGTAACAGACCCTTTGGTCCATTCGTCCATGCCGACCAGATATCCTAACCTAATCCAGTCCCATTTGTCAGCTTTTGACCCATATCCCTCTAAATCCTCCTTATTCATATTCCCATCCAGATGCCTTTTAAATGTTGTAATTGTACGAGCCGCCATCATTTCCTCTGGCAGCTCGCTCAAAACACTCACTACCTTCTGCGTGAAAAGGTTGCCCCTCAGGTGTCTTTTATAACTTTCCCCTCTCGCCTTAAACCTATGCCCCTCTAGTTCTGGACTCCCCCACCCCAGGGAAAAGACATTGTCTACTTATCTTATCCATGCCCCCATGATTTTATAAACCTCTATCAGGTCACCCCTCAGCCTCCGATGTTCCAGGGAAACCAGCCTCAACCTATTCAGCCTCTCCCTGTAACTTAAACCCTCCAACCCTGGCAACATCTTTGTAAATCTTTTCTGAACCCTGTCAAGTTTCACAACATCCTTCTGATAGGAAGGAGACCAGAACTGCACACAATATTCCAAAAGTGGCCTCACCAATGTCCTGTACAGCCGCAATATGACTTCCTAACTCTGATGAGACTTTATTCACTGGAGCCTAGGAGGTTGACAGGTGACCTTATAGAAGTTTATAAAATAATGAGGGGTATGGATAGAGTTAATGGTAGTTATCTTCTCCCAAGGAGGGAGGATTTCAGGATTACAGGGCAAGTTTTTAAGGTGAGAGCAGAGAGATTTAAAAAAGGCATAAGGGACAAATCATTTACACAGAGAGTGGTTTGCATGTGGTATAAACTTTCTGAGGAATTGGTGAATGCAGGCACGGTTACAATGTTTAAAAGACATTTGGATAAGGACATGAATAGGAAAGGTTTGGAGGGATATGGGCCAGCAGCAGGCAGGTGGGACTAGTACAGTTTGGGATTATGGTTGGCATGGACTGGTTGGACTGAATGGTCTGTTTCCGTGCTGTATGACTGTATGACTCTGAGTTCAGTAACCCTGCTTCAGAACTGATGTTTGCAGATAGTGAGAACTACAGATGTTGGAAAGACAGAGTCGATAAAGTATGGAGCTGGGAAAAACCCCAACAGGTCAAGCAGCATCGGAGGAGCAGGAGAGTCGACATTTTGGGTCAGTGCCCCTCATCAGGGCTCAAATGGAAGGTGCTGATCCGAAATATCAACTCTCTTGCTCCTCTGATGCTGCTTGGCCTGTTGTGCTATTTTCAACTCCATACTTTATCGACTCAGAACGGATGCTGCCGGATCTGCTGAGTTTCACCAGCTAGTTCTGTTGTTCGTTTCAGAAGTGGGCCATTCAGTCCCAAAAGCCTGCTACACCATTCGATAAGACCAAAGACTGAGGAATAACTGAACATTCCCACCCAATCCCCAATAACCTTTCAGCCTCTCTCTTCTCGAGAATCTATCTACATCGGCCTGAAAGATACTCTGATGCCATTTCTATTAAGGGGAGAATACCAAAGGCTCATGCACTCTCTGTGAGCAAATGATTTAATCTCTGCCTGAAATAGACAACCCTTCCTTTCAAATAGTGACCCCTCGTTCTCGGTTTTGGACAATCCATGAAGGATGCTTGCTACCTACTCAGTGAGACCACGTCGTTCAGTAAGTATGAAGTCTTGAGATGTGCTCTGTCGTGTCCACTGTGGATCTCTGTCGTCATTCTCACTGTGGTGTGAGAGTTCCTGGTGCTCTGTGAAGATTCTGGATTGATGAGGCTGGTGTCACTCTCTCTGGCGGAGGCAAGTTCATTGGCAGCTTCTGTACAAAGGATAACAAGAAAACTCCACAGCTGTAAGAAATGCCTAGTGGCCCTTAATATTTGCTGCTATCACTCCAGGGGTGACACAGATCGGGATTAACTCACGGAGCAGTCAATGTACACACTCCCAGCCTGACTGGATTCTCTGCTGCAGGTAATCGAGGGTCAAACATCGGTCAGGGACACGAGAGAATCTCCACAATTCACTGAGAAATACCAGGAGAAAGTGAGGACAGCAGATGCTGGAGACCAGAGTCGTGAGTGTGGTGCTGGAAAAGCACAGCCGGTCAGGCAGATTCTCCTGCTCCTCTGATGCTGGAAAATATAACTCAATGAGAGGGCAGGCAGGGTTGCAGTTCAGTGCCTGACAGTGCAGCACCCCTTCTATAGTGCCAGTTTAGATGCTGGTTCAGTGGTTAGAACTGCTACCTCACAGGGCAAAAGTGAGGACTGCAGATGCTGGAAAGCAGAGTCTAGATTAGAGTGGTGCTGGAAAAGCACTGCAGGTCAGGCAGCATCCGAGGAGCAGGAAAGTCGACGTTTTGGGCAAAAGCCCTTCATCAGGAATCACTGCTACCTCACAGCACCGAGGGACCTATTTTCAATTCCACATTAGGCAGCTGTCTTTGTGAAATTTACCCATTCTCCCCGCGTCTGTGTGAAATGTGCCCATCCTCCCTGTGTCTGTGTGGGGTTTTTTCTGGGTGCTCTGGTTTCCTGCCTAGGATTGTGAATTTCAAAACTAGGGGCATGTTTTTGAGAAGAGAGATTTTTAAAAAAAGGCATGAGAGGCTTCTTACATGTTTTACACCAGAGGGTGGTTGGTGTGTGAAATGAACTTCCTGAGGAACTGGTGGATGTGGGTACAATTACATTTAGAAGACATTTGGGTAATTACACGGATAGGAAAGGTTTGAAGGGATGTGGGCCAGGAGCAGGCAGGTGGGACTAAAGTTTGGCATGGAGTGGTTGGGGCGAAGGGTCTGTTTCCTGCTGTAAAATGACGCGACGTGCAGATTAGGTGGATTAGCCATGGGAAGTGCGGGGTTATCGGGATAAGGTAAAGGAATGGGTATGGATGGGGTAGCCTTCGAGGGTTGATGGGCCAAATGGCCTGTAAGGATTCTGTGATAGATTATGCCCTCGAGAGCCTGAAGTGACATTTGTACCGACAACCTTTTTGACTCGAAGGCAGGTAGCTCACTGCAGCCACTCACAACAACTGCATTTATATAGCCCCTCGCAGACAGTGATTCGGTCGAAGCTTTCGCACCGTTCTCTCGGCTGTTCCGCACAGAATCTCGGGAACAACCGCCGACGCAGTTAACTGTTTGACTGTGGGAGGCTTCACTTTTTTCACCTTCAACAGAGATACCACACTGTACTCACCAGCTACGGGTATGGCAGACCGGAGAGCCAGCAGGAGCAGGCCGAGGACAGGCACCAGAACGGGAACGCTCCCACGGGACACCATGTCGGCAGGTCTGCAACAGCCCTGCCTAATCTCTGCCTGCAATGTGACCGGATGACCTTGCTGTGAGTAAACAGAGCTGGTGGGAAAACACAACGTCTGACAGGGTTTCCAAATAACACTTTCTCGGAGTGGGAGGAAATTCGGAAAACCCAGCTCTCAGCAACAAAACCAGGGAGGGTTTCTATTCAATTGCAACTGGGGCAGCGGGTCACTGTCCTTTCCCCCGCCCTACCTCCGGGACTGGGTGGGGACAGGGGGTCAGACACTGTCTCTCTGTGGGACTGGGTGGGGACAGGGAGTCCAGACACTGTCTCCCCGTGGGACTGGGTGGGGACAGGGAGTCCAGACACTGTCTCCCCGTGGGACTGGGTGGGGACAGGGGTCAGGCACTGTCTCTCTGTGGGACTGGGTGGGGACAGGGGTCAGGCACTGTCTCTCTGTGGGACTGGCTGGGGACAGTGGGTCAGATACTGTCTCCCTGTGGGACTGGGTGGGGACAGGGGGTCAGATACTGTCTCCCCGTGGGACTGGGTGGGGACAGGGGGTCAGACACTGTCTCTCTGTGGGACTGGCTGGGGACAGTGGGTCAGATACTGTCTCCCTGTGGGACTGGCTGGGGACAGGGGGTCAGAGACTGTCTCCCTGTGGGACTGGGTGGGGACAGTGGGTCAGACACTGTCTCCATGTGGGACTGGGTGGGGACAGTGGGTCAGACACAGTCTCCCTGTGGGACTGGGTGGGGACAGTGGGTCAGACACTGTCTCCCTGTGGGACCGGGTGGGGACAGTGGGTCAGACACTGTCTCCCTGTGGGACTGGCTGGGGACAGTGGGTCAGACACTGTCTCCCTGTGGGACTGGCTGGGGACAGGGGGTCAGAGACTGTCTCCCTGTGGGACTGGGTGGGGACAGTGGGCCAGACACTGTCTCTCTGTGGGACCGGGTGGGGTCAGTGGGTCAGACACTGTCTCTCTGTGGGACTGGGTGGGGACAGTGGGTCAGATGCTGTCTCCCTGTGGAACTGGGTTGGGACAGTGGGTCAGATACTGTCTCCCTGTGGGACTGGGTGGGGACAGTG
>NC_057746.1:34308263-34310073 GCF_004010195.1 Chiloscyllium plagiosum
AAGTTAGGGCCACTGGGTGGTAGTCATTGAGACATGCTGCATGAGCCTTTTTCGGCACAGGGATGATGTCGGCCATCTTGAAACAGGCAGGGACAGTGGCCTGCTGCAGGGACAGGTTGAAGATGTCTGAGAAGACCTCTGCCATTTGATCTGCACAAGGTCTGAGTGCACGGCCTGGTACTCCGTCTGGTCCTATCGCTTTCCTTGGATTCACAGGAAGGAAAACTGATCTGACCTCTGATGCAGTGACTGTTAGGATAGGTTCATCTGGACTTGTCACAATAGGTGTTTCCCTCTCCGCTGAAATTCTGCTCAAAGTGAGCATAGAAGGCGTTGAGACGATCTGGGAGGGGTATGTCATCGTCTGCTATCTTGCACTGACTCTTTTTAGAACCTGTCATCTTTTTTAGAACTGCCATCCTTACCTGGTCTGCCTTATGTGTGACTTGAGACCCACAGAAATGTGGTTGACTCTTAATTGCCCTCTGGGCTGGGGGATAAATACTGTCCCAGCCAGCAATGCCCTCATCCTTTGAACAGATTTTTAAAAAGTCTTAAATTTAATTCAAATTTCCTTTTAACTGCTGTAGTGTCTATGTGCGTGTGTGCATCCAACTGCTTGGAGCGTTCCGTGGCAGTGAGGCCAGGCCCGTCCTTCCCAACACCGGGAACGGGTAGAACCTCAGTACATGGTGACACTTGATGCTTGCATACCGAGGGGCGACACACAGCTTGATACAACTGCACACAAAGGCGGCCATCAGGGTGAGGGTAGTGTTGGGTATGTTCGCAGTCCCCTGATCCAGGGTTTTGGACACATTCCATCTTAGACCTCCAGGTGAAGTGGAAGATGGCATGGGTGACTGCAACAGCTCAGGTTCTGGGAATTGGGCAGATCTGTGCCACGTACAACAACAGAGTGTGTGCCTCACACCTGATGACCAGATTGTTACCCAAAATGCAAAGGGAGTGATGCTCCCTAAAGACCAGTTTCTGCCTCACCTTGGCAATACGATCCTCTGAAGATTTACACCCTGGCCCCCGAACCATATTTCCAGCACATTCACATAATCTGTCCTGATGGAGAAGGGGATAAAGGATCAGTCAGCCCAGTTCCCAAAGAACACGGCCTCGCTCTTGCCTTGATTTCCCTTGGCTCCTGAGGTCAGTTTGATGGGTCACAGAGGCTCATGAGTCTGTGCATTGACAGCGGATCCCAGCAGAAAATGGTGACCTCATCCATGTGCAGGGAGGCTCTGATCTTCAGGCACCCGCTGCCTGGAATAGTCACCCCCCACCACCCCCCCTCTCCCCCGGGTCACATCCTTCCTGATGGACTCAGCAAAGGGCTCTATCCAACATACAAACAAGGCAAGAGAGAGGGAGCAGCCCTGCCTGACTCTGACTCTGGATCTGATCGGGAGGCTTTCGGATTCCCACTCATTGATTGAGACTGCGCTAATGATGTTGGTGTAGTGCAGTCAGATCCAATTGCAGTTTGGGAGAAAGTGAGGACTGCAGATGTTGGAGATCAGAGTAGAGAGTGTGGTGCTGGAAAAACACAGCAGGTCAGGCAGCATCTGAGGAGCAGGAGAATCGACATATCGAGCATAAGCTCTTCATCAGAAATAAGCCTGAAACATTGAGCACACTCTCGAATCCAATTGCAGACTCCCTCCCCAGTGTCCGTTTTGGGGAGCATGTCCCACATGTAGGTGAGCGATATCCTGTCAAAGGCCTTCCCCTGGTCCAGGCTGATGAGGCAGGCGTCCACACCTTCCCCCCCCCCCCCCCCCCCGTCCTGTAATTA
>NC_057746.1:34310277-34319947 GCF_004010195.1 Chiloscyllium plagiosum
CACCACTGTCTCTGAAATGATCCCCCCCCCCCCCCCCCCCCCCATTCACACTTGATCTGATTGGCCCATCACATTCCCAAGGGTCCAGATGAAGATGGGATCTTTTCCTGTTGGACAGGATATATCCTGATGTCGAAAATTCTCCTTCTCACAGTCTCGGAATGCTTGCCCATCACATTATACCCTATTATTGCCCAGTCTGTATTTGAGTTAATAAAGTTCCCCATTAAAACTACTCTATAATGTTGGAATCTCTCTGTAATTTGCCTGCAGATATGTTCCTCTATATCATTCTAAGTGGTTGGTGGTTGAGAGATGACACCTTGTCATGTCATTGCACCGTTTCTGTTCCTTAGCCATTTGATTCTGACCTTGACCTTTGTGGGAAATCCACTTCCTGTAGACATGGAATGGTCTCAGTCACCAACACAGCCAGCGCTTCTCCATCCTATTCTTTGCTGAACACCTTGTCATCGGGAATATTTAGCACTCAGGCTTGTCCTTCCCTGAGGCATGTTTCTGGTTTTTCCCATCTTTTGAACTATACTCAGCACATTCACTGCCCCATTGAGTGGGGTACTTAGTGGGAACCAGCAGCGAGCCCAGAGAAACAGAGTTTGTTGGAGGCGGGAGGACGAGTCTTTGGAGGGTGGGTGGGATTCACATTCAAATGCGTAGGCACAGAGGTGTTCAACATCTAGATGTGTTTGAAGTTTGTTGATGTGTAGGTGTAGTGGGATGAAGGAGAGTCCTTTGCTGAGAACTGACCATTGGTGCTCAGTAAGGGGCGGGTGGGGAGATGGATGGCAAACACCCAGTGGGCCTAGGGTCAGGGGCCTATGCGGACTTGGAATTGGAGTTGGGGTTGGGTTTGAAGATTTTTCCTTGGGAAGGGGGAGGTGTGTGAGTGTGTGTGTTTGGGGGATGACATGTGATTGGTAGTGACATCACTGGCTGCGTGATCGTCCTATCGCTTTCCTTGGATTCACAGGAAGGAAAACTGATCTGACCTCTGATGCAGTGACTGTTAGGATAGGTTCATCTGGACTTGTCACAATAGGTGTTTCCCTCTCCGCTGAAATTCTGCTCAAAGTGAGCATAGAAGGCGTTGAGACGATCTGGGAGGGATATGTCATCGTCTGCTATCTTGAACTGTCTCTTTTTAGAATCTGTCATCTTTTTTAGAACTGCCATCCTTACCTGGTCTGCCCTATGTATGACTTGAGACCCACAGAAATGTGGTTGACTCTTAATTGCCCTCTGGGCTGGGGGATAAATACCCTCTGGGCTGAAGGGGGAGGTGTGTGAGTGTGTGTGTTTGGGGGATGACATGTGATTGGTAGTGACATCACTGGCTGCGTGATCAGTGTCACTTGTGCGAGTGACATCATTGTGTCCAGTAGTGTGGCGGCTGGAATGGCCGCGTGTAACAATTCTCAGCAGCTTTGAAACAATGTGAGCGTGCAGTAGTTGCTGCTTTCTGGATAGTGACAGTCAGTCGCTGTCAACTCAGTTGCAAATCACACCACACCAGGTTAGAGTCCAACAAGTTTAATTGGAAGCACTAGCTTTTGGAGTGCCATTCCTTCATCTTTCTACACCCCAGTCCAACACCGGCATCTCCAAATCTGTCAACTCAGATTGGGGTTTTGTTTATTTCAGGAGGAAGCATCTCAGGAAGAGGAGGTAGGGCGTGTACTTTACTGAAACTCAGTGCCAGTTGGTGAAGTTACTCGGTTTATGTTGAATTTATAATCAGTTAATGTTTAATGTTTACAGGATTAGCGATCACAGGAAAGCCCTGCCAACTGCAGATGGCATCCTGTCCATTTAAAAAAAAAAGACAATCTTTTCCCATTTGCTGTGTGGGAAGAAATGATGGACACCATTGAACCTGGTAAAGTGCAGATAAGTTCCTTTGTCCTGATTTATATTTTATAACTTGAATTGGTATGTGTGCAATTATCAGAGATGGTATAATTAAGCACTTACCTATGAAGAAAGCTGGTTAACAGTGGCTCTTACTGTCCTTGACTTTGACACAGCATTTGACTTGATGTAGTATAAAGGAGCCCCCGTAAAACTGGGGCAGTATGAATCAGGGGGAAACTCTCCACTGGCTGGAATCATACTGATAACAAAGGAAGATGGTGGTGATTGTTCAAGATCAATCATCTCAGCTCCAGGACAGTATTTTCTAGTCGATATTGAAGAAGAAATGAGTGGATCTTTTAGTTACAATGAAGTCACTATTTTTCAAATCAAAAGTTACATTTTCTGTAAATCTGAAACAAAACCAAAAACAAATCAGGAAATATTCGCTAGATCAAGAGTGATCTGTGGAGAGAATAAACAGCATATGTTTCATTCAGACTGATGGGATAAGTGTTAAGACCTTAAAACAGATTCTCTAAAGTAGGCCATTCAGCCCATCAAGATAGGCATTTTTGCAATTCTTGCAGTGGCAGGGGAAGGTGCCTGGAGGGGAGGTTGGGTTGGTGGGGCACGTGGACATGACAAGGGTATCATGGAGGGAATGGTCTTTACAGAAAGTGGATAGGGGTGGGGAGGGAAATATATCTCTGGTTGTGGGGTTTGTTTGTAGGTGGCGGAAGTGGTGGATGATAATGTGATGTATCCGGAGGTTGGTGGGGTTGAAGGTGAGGACCAGGGGTGCACAACCCTCATTGCATTGTGAGGGGTGGGTTTGAAGGTGTGGGAAGTGGATGAGATGCGCTGGACGGCATCATCGGCCACATGGGAGGGGAAATAGCGGTCTTCGAAGAAGGAGGCCACCTGGTGTGTTCTGTGGTGGGATTGGTCAACCTCGGAGCATCTTTTGCCTCGGGACCCTCCAACCACATGTGATCTATGTGGATTTCACCAGTTTTCTCATTTCCCCTCACCCCACCTTCTCCCAGATCCAGCTTTCTAACTCGGCACCACCTTGTTGAACTGCCTCACCTGTACATCATCTCCCCACCTATTCGCTCCACCCTCCTCTCCGACCTATTACCTCCGCCCCCCCCACTTTTATCCACCTATCACATTCTCAGCTACCTTCCCCCTAGCTCCATCCCCTCCCATTTATCTCTCAGTCCTCTTGAGCCACCCCCTCATTCCTGATGAAGAGCTTATGCTCGAAACGTCGATTCTCCTGCTCCTTGGATGCTGCCTGACCAGCTGTGCTTTTCCAGCGCAACACTCTTTGACTCACTCAGCCCATCACGTCTGCTCTGTTCCACATTAAGATCATGGCTGTGCTGATCATTCTTAACTCCACGTCTCTGCCTTTTCCCTCTAACTCTTGATTCCCTAACTGATTTAGAAAGAAAAGTCCATCTGAGTTTTGAATTATTAACAACCCATTCTCGACAATACTCTGCAGTACAGAATCCTACAGATTCACTATCCTCTGATAGAAGAAATTCTTCCTCATCTCTGCCTTAAATGAGCGACACCTTATTCTGAGACTATGCCCTGTGGTTCTTGACTCTCTCACAATGGGAAACAATCTGTTGACATCCAATCTGTAAAGTCCTTCAAGAATCCTTCATGGTTCAATAATGTTGTGTCACATTCTTCGATATTTCATCGGCCCAATCTGTGCAACTACCCCTCATAACATAGTCTGTCCATCCCTGAAATAACCCTAGTGAACCTTCCCCTGACTTTCTCCAATGCCACTGTAACTTTTTCTTGATAAAGCTCCAAAACAGTTCACAGTATTCCACCTGTATTCCACCTGTGGGCTGACCAGTGCCTTGTACAGTTTGAGCAAAAGCTTCCCACTTCTACAATCCATTCCCTTTGAAATACAGGCCAACATTCCATTGGCCTTCCTGGTAACCCTCTGGACCTAGATGCTATTTTCTTGTGATTCATGGATGAAGACTCCCAAATCCCTGAGTTCCATAGCTTCCTGCAGTCTTTCTCCATTTAAATCCAGATCCTCAATTCTTCCTGCCAAATTCCATCACCTCAAATCCCTATATTATCTTTCAACTGCCAAGACTTTGCCCACTGACTTAACCTGACCGTGTCCCTCTGCAGATTCTTTGTCATCCTCATCTTCCCACCGATTTTCTGCAAACTTGGCATTTACTTTTCTAAACTAAGTCATTCAGATATTTTGTGAATAATTGTGGTCCAGCGTTGATCCTTTTGGCTCACTAGTAGTTACTAGCTATCCTGAAAATGTGCCATTCATCCCAATTCTCAGTCTTTTATTAGTTAATCATCTTACCATTGTAATAAACTACCTCCAATCCTATGGGCTCTTACCTTATTCAGTAGCTTTATGAGTGGCACCTAACCAAATGCCTTCTGCAAATCCATATATATTACATCCACATTGTTCTCTTCATCTATTCTGCTTATTACCTTTTCAAAGATTTTAAATAAATTTGTCAGACATGATTTCTCCTTTCTTACAGTGGTTAGCACTGCTACCTCACAGCACCAGAGACCCGGGTTCAAATCCCGCCTCAGGCGACTCTCTGTGTGGAGTTTGCACATTCTCCCCGTGTCTGTGTGGGTTTCCTCCGGGTGCTCCGGTTTCCTCCCACAATTAAAAAATGTGCAGGTTAGGTGAATTGGCCATGCTAAATTGTCCGTAGTGTTAGGTGAAAGGGGTACATGTAGGGGAATGGGTCTGGGTGGGTTGCGCTTCGGCGCGTCGGTGTGGACTTGTTGGGCTGAAGGGCCTGTTTCCACACTGTAAATAATTTAATCTTACTCTGCCTCATAATATTAAATGCTCTGCTGTGTACATGTCTTTGGAAAGGCAAGGTCTAATTAGGGATAGTCAACATGGCTTCATGCATGGGAAATCATGTCTCACAAAGTTGATTGAGTTTTTTGAAGAAGTAACAAAGAGGATTGATGAGGGCAGAGCGGTAGACGTGATCTATATAGACTTCAGTAAGGTGTTTGACAAGGTTCCCATGGGAGACTGGTTAGCAAGGTTAGATCTCACAAGAAATATAGGGAGAACTGGCCATTTCGATACAGAACTGGCTCAAAGGTAGAAGACAGAGTGTGGTGGTGGAGGGTTGTTTTTCAGACTGGAGGCCTGTGACCAGTGGAGTGCCACAAGAATCGGTGCTGGGTCCTCTACTTTTTATAATTTATATTAGTGATTTGGATGTGAGCTTAAGAGGTACAGTTAGTAAGTTTGCAGATGACATCAAAATTGGAGGTGTAGTGGACGGCGAAGAGGGTAACCTCAGATTACGACAGGATCTGGGCCAGATGGGCCAATGGGCTGAGAAGTGGCAGATGGAGTTTAATTTAGATAAATGCGAGGTGCTGCATTTTGGGAAAGCAAATCTTAGCAGGACTTATACACTTAATGTTAAGGTCCTAGGGAGTGTTGCTGAACAAAGAGACTTTGGAGTGCAGGTTTTCATAGCTCCTTGAAAGTGGAGTCGCAGGTAGACAGGATAGTGAAGAAGGCATTTGGTATGCTTTCCTTTATTCGTCAGAGCATTGAGTATGGGAGTTGGGAGGTCATGTTGCAGCTGTACAGGATGTTGGTTAGGCCACTGTTGGAATATTGCATGCATTCTGGTCTCCTTCCTATCAGAAAGATGTCATGAAACTTGAAGGGGTTCAGAAACGATTTACAAGGATATTGCCAGGATTTGAGGATTTGAGCTATAAGCAGGTGTTGAATGGGCTAGGGCTGTTTTCCCTGGAGAATTGGAGGCTGAGGGATGACCTTATAGAGATTTATAAAATCATGAGAGGCATGGATAGGATAAATAGACAAGGTCGTTTGCCTGGGTTGGGGGAGTCCAGAAATAGCGGGCATACATTTAGGGTAAGAGAGGAAAGATATAAAAGAGAACTAAGAGGCAACCTTTTCACGCAGAGGGTGGTGTGTGTGTGTGGAATAGGCTGCCAGGAGAAATGGTGGAGGCTGGTACAATTGCAACGTTTAAAAGGCATTTGGATGGGTATATGAATAGGAAGGGTTTGGAGGGATATGGGCTGGGTGCTAGCAGGCGGGATTAAATTGGGTTGGGATATCTTGTCAGCATGGATGAGTTGGACTGAAGGGTCTGTTTTTGACCCTATTGAATCCTTTGTAATAGATTGAACATTTTCCCAATAACTTACATTGACCTAACTGGCTGAGATTTGCCTGTGTTGTTACCTCCTTTACTTTTCAAATGAAGCTGGTGTAACATTGACAGTTTTCCAATGTTCTGGGATATTCCAGGATCTAAGGCTTCTTGGAAGATTACTGTCAGTGCATCAACCATCCGTTTCCATTAATATTGAAGGTGCATCCTACCAGGTCCAGGGGACCCATTGATCTTCATTCCCATTAGTTTCCCTGCACTTTCCATCTCAGAATAGTCATTGAATTTGTTTCTTTTCTTTATTTTGACTCTTGAATATTTTGTAATTTTTAGAATTCTATTTGAGTCTTCGACTGTGAAGGCTGATGCAAAGTATTTGTTCAACTCCTCTTCCATTTCCTGATTCCGAATTATAATTTCCCCAGACCCCTTCTCTAAGGAATCAAACATAGAAAGTGCTGGAGAAACTGAACAGAGTTCTTGTCTTGAGTCTAGTGTGTCTTCCTTGGAACTGACAGCAGCTGCAAAATAGTGGTATTTTCTCTGACGATGGATGAGGGTGGGGGTGGGGGTTGATTGAAAATGGATTGGCTTTGCTGGGAACAACTGTTTTGGACCAGAACATACCCCCTCCAAATATATTAAGGAGAAAGTCTAGACCCTAACATTTTCTTATTTTAAAGGTAAGTTTAAGTCATTGTGTTCCAGATTTGATTTGATTGGTTAAAATACCAGGGTTTAAAACAAATCACACTTTATTCTGACACTATGATTAAAAGGTAGACAGAATAAAAATAAAGGAATTGGTTTAAATATAACTCTATTAAAATGCCGAAAAAAATTATATGTATATTAACAACTTTTACTAATGAACTATTCCAGTACAGCAACATCCCATAAACACACCCTTAGCAAAGGCAAATTCAGTAAGACAGATGGTCTCACATGTAATTCTAGCAGCAGGAAGAGAACCCCAGCTTTTTGCTGTAATGGAGAGAGGAATAAGAGCTTTCACATCTAGCTTCAAGACCTTAGCAACTGGTGAAAGCTAAAACTGAAAATCTTGGTTCTGTGGCAGCTTAACCCCACCCATTCAGGCTGCTTCTTTTGTTCTAACTTGGAAAAAATCCCAAGTCCTCACAAACTGCTTACAGGCACGTCATTGGCTTGAGCAGGCTGCTCTAAACCTATATCTTAATCTGTATTCATTGAAATAATCCAGTACAAAATACACCTCTTGAAGTAATAGTATCTTCATAACAACCAATACAGAACAGGACCTAGGGATGTCAGGGTGTGAAACAAACATGGAGGAAGGTGTTCACGCTCTGAACTTGTTAAACTTATTGTTGAGTCCTGAGGGCTGTTAGATACCAAGGGGGAAGATGAGGTGTTGTTCCACCAACTTGTGATGAGCTTCACTGGAGCACTGCAGCAGGCCTGAGACAGAAATGTTGCCATGGCATCATGGGGGGTGTTGAAGTGGCAGGTAACTGGAAGCGCAGGGTCATTTTTACTGGCAGAGCAGAGGTGTTCAGCAAAGCAGTCACTAATGCAGTTTCTAATGCATGAGAACATTATTTCAATGAGCCACCACATACTGCAGCACAGAGGAATTACGAAGAGTAGAGGAACATCACTAGTATCCTTTCGTACAGATGAGGAAGGACACCACTTTGACTGGGACAACACATCCATCCTAGGACAAGCCAAACAGAGACACGCACGAGAATTCCTAGAAGCATGGCATTCCAACCAGAACTCTATCAACAAAAACATTGACTAGGATCCCATTTACCACCCCCTGAGAAAAAGAATGGGAAATGACATCACCATCAGAAGTGACATCACCAACCCAAGGAACCTAAACACATAAATAAAAAGTGGGCCATGCTTCATCCTGAGGCTCAGTGATGATATTACCTAAGATGGTGACGACACAACGAACCTTCAAGCTCAGCGAGCAAACCTGCATCTGGACAGACTTGGAATGCTTACTGTTCACGTTACACCCTACAAGTGTCCCAGTCTGTATTTGGTTAATAAAGTTCCCAATTAAAACTACTCTACAATGTTGGCATCTCTCTGCAATTTGCCTGCAGATTTGTTCCTTCTAAATGATTGGTGGTTGAGAGACGGACACATTGTAATGTCATTGCATCATTCTTATTCCTTTGGAATAGCCAAATACTTCCATCCTTGCACCTTGTGAGAAGTCCATTTCATGCAGACATGGAATATTCTCAGTCAACAATACAGCCAACCATCCTCCTCCCCATTCTTTGCTGAAAACCTTTTCATCAGGAATATTTAGTACTAAGGCTTGCCCTTTCCTGAGGCATGTCTCTGGTAGTGCCACCACATGGTTTTTCCAATCTTATTAACTATACCCAGCACATTCACTGTTCGCTGTATTTAGTGGGAACCACTGGTCTCCCGTCCAAGCTGCAGCTAATTCTGGGCTCGCCGTTTCGGAAGGATGTTAAGGCTGAAGGGATGGTGCAAGGGGAGATTTCCCAGAATGGGACCAGGGATGAAGCTCTTCTGTTCTGTGCAGTGAATCCCAAGGTAAGGATTGAGAGAATCCTAGTGGATTTTAAGGGAGAAGTGAGGAAGTGCTGGACAATATATTTCAGCTTGTGTTTCCCACAAAGTCAAACACAATTTGGCCATCCATGCCTGGGGCTGCTTTGGGACTGAAGGATATGAAGGAGGACAAAGTGAAAAGTCAAACGACGCCGGATTAGAGTCCAACAGGTTAATTTGAACCAAAAGCTTTCAGAGCTCCCGTTCCTTCCTCAGGCAGTTCGTGTGTGAGAGAGACACAGACTTTATAGTAAATGATCAAAGGGTCATACAACTCATGCGAATGCATTGAACAAACCTAGATGATAATTAAGTCTTTAATCATGATTTGGAGATGCCAGTGTTGGACTGGGGTGTACAAAGTTTAAAAAATCACATAACACCAGGTTTTAGTCCAACAGGTTTAATTGGAAGCACACTAGCTTTCGGAGCATCGCTCCTTCATCAGGTGGTAGTGGAGGCTCAATCCTAACACACGGAATTTATAGCAAAAATTTACAGTGTGATGTAACTGAAATTATACATTGAAAAATTGATTGTCTGTTAAGTCTTTCATCTGTTTGAATAACATGATAGTTTCACTTCTTTCATGTGTAAATCATAAAACCTTTTTTTTAAAAAGTTGCATTCCCAGGTTAGCTGTTAACAATGGTGATAGCTACACAATATGTTGAAGGTGTTAGCCCCCTGTGTTCTCTGTCTATACCATGATGTTTAGATTGATTCCAATCTAAAAAGTGAGATAACAGAGTTTTACATGAATTCATGCAGTTTTTGAGCTCAGTGTTCTACATGGATGCATGCAGTTTTTGAGCAAAGTACAATCTAACTCTGCAAGTACAAATTCACCCCACAAAATATATGTGTGCATGTGGGTTTTTGTCTGTGTGTGTGTGTGTGTGTGTGTGTGTGTGTGTCTGTCTGTCTGTCTGGGTTGGGGGTTGTGAGTGTGAGAAAGTGTATGTGTGTGTGTAGTGAGTGTAGAGTGTCTTAAG
>NC_057746.1:34320514-34337395 GCF_004010195.1 Chiloscyllium plagiosum
GAGAGTGTGTGTGTGTGTGTGTAGGAGTATCTGTGTGTGTGTGTGTGTGTGTATGTGTATAGTGCAATGGTGGTCACCTGTAATGTGACATGAACCCAAGGTCCCGGTTGACCACCTCCCTATGGGTACCGAACTTAGCTATCAGCCTCTGCTCAGCCACTTTTCGCTGCTGCCTGTCCTGATGTCCACCTTCGAGGATGGTCACCCGAAGGTCCGAGGTCAAATGTCCTGGACCACTGAAGTGTTCCCCAGTTGGGAGGGAGCTCCTGTCTGTTGATTGTTGTGCGGTGCCCATTCACCCGTTGTTGTAGCCTCTGCTCGGTTTCCCCAATGTACAATGCCTCCGGGCATCCTTGCCTGCAACGTATAAGATAGACAACGTTGGCTGAGTCACATGAGTACCTGCCATGTACAAGGTGGGAGGTGTCCCCACGTGTAATGGTGGAATCTATGTCCACAATCTGACACGCTTGCAGCGTTCACCGTGACAGGGTTGTATGGAGTTGTCCTGAGAGAAGGGCAGTTTGCTACGAACAATGATCTGTTTGAGGTTTGGCGGTTGTTTAAAGGCAAGTAGTGGAGGTGTGGGGAAGGTCTTGGTGAGGTGCTCATCCTCATTGATAATGGGTTGCAGGCTGGGAAGAACATGGTGTAGTTTTTCAGCTCCTGGGAAATACTGAATAACAAAGTGTACCCTGTCGGCTGCAGCATGTGTCTGTCTCCTGAGGAGGTCATTACGGTTCCTTGCTAAAGCATGTCGGAACTGGCAGTCGATGAGTTGGGCATCATACTCCATTCTTGTGAGGGCATCCCTGAGTACTTCCAGGTGTCTGTCACAGTCCTCCTCATCTGAGCAGATCCGGTGTATGCGTAGGGCTTGTCCATAGGGGATGGCTGTTTAATGTGTTTTGGGTGGAAGCTGGAGAAGTGTAGCATTGTGAGGTTGTCTGTGGGTTTGTGGTAGAGTGTGGTGTTGAGCTGTCCATCCTTGATGGAGATGCATGTGTCCAAGAATGAGACAGATAGTCGAGAGTAGTCCATGGTGAGTTTGATGGTGGGATGAAACTTGTTGATGTCACTGTGTAGTTTTATCAGTGACTCCTCGCCATGGGTCTAAAGGAAGAAAATGTCGTCAATGTACCTGGTGTATAGTGTTTGTTGGAGATCCTGCATAGTGAAGAAGTTTTGTTCAAACCTGTGCATAAAAATAATTTGGTCCCCATGGCTGTTCCGTGTGTCTGGATGAAGAACTGGTTGTCAAAGGTGAAGGCGTTGTGATCAAGGATAAAGCGGATGAGTTGTAGGATGGTGTTTGGAGACTGGCAGTTGTTGGTGTTGAGTACTGAGGCTATTGCCGCGATGCTGTCATTGTGGGGGGGTTGAAGGGAGATGCAGGTTTCGATTGATTAATATTTTGGGTTTTATCAGAATAATGCTAAAACCTTCGGTTAGACAATGCAGGTTAGGTGTGAGGCCATGTTTCCAGTCTGTTTGTGTCTCATCCTGGCTTCATTTCCAAAGTAGGAATTTATAAAAGGCTACCTTGACCATCTACAGATTTTGTGCTTTTTGAACAAAACAGAATGTGTCTACAAATTCAAATCTGCACAGGAGAGCAGCAGGCAGCCAGTCACCCAGGTCTAAATGTCCACCCCCCTCCCCACCTCCCGTCTCTCTCTGCCTCCTCCCATCTCTCTTCACACCCACCCTCCCCCTCCCCAGCCCCATTCCGTGGACACATGGCTCATTAGTTCTCCCCCCCCCACCCCCCCTACTCTTCATTCTGCTTTGGGGGTTGTCTCCGCCTCTCAGAGTGGGCGGGCCAAATACAAAATTCCCATTGAAAATTTGCAGTGACCCCCCTGAGGGAGGGACTGAGCTGAATGTGTTCAGCAGCGCAGGAAGATTGGAGCTGGGAGCGGTCTGATTCAGGAAGTGCTGTGTGTGTGAACATGGATTCCAGACTGCAGGCAGAGGGCTGGACCGAGGAGGCAATCTGTCCCATTTGTCTGGATTTCTTCACCGATCCGGTTATGCTGGATTGTGAACACAACTTCTGCCGCTCCTGTATCACCCGGAGTTGGGAAAATAAAGAGATAAACTCCTGCCCGGAATGTAGACAGGAGATTCCGGACAGATCCCTCAGAGGAAACCGGGCCTTAGCGAATCTGGCCGAGAAAGCTCGAACATTAAATCTGAATCCAGAAGAGAAGGAAAGTAAACATCACTGTGAGGAACATCAGGAAGAACTGAAGCTGTTTTGTGAAACTGACAAGAACTTGATCTGTGTGATTTGTAGAGATTCCCAGGAACACAAATCTCACAACTTCCTGCCGATTAAAGACGCTGTTGGAATCTATAAGGTAAAAGGAAAGAGATTTCACCCCTGATTATTTCATCACATTTTCATGGTCTCACTTTTATTGTCTGACCTTCTCTCCCAATCCCAGGATCGGGTAAAATCTTCCTTGGATTCTCTGACAGGGAAGAAATGGGCTGCTCTAGAAATGGAGCAGCAGCAGAAACAGAAGATTTCCCAAATTCGGGTAAAATCTCCCTGAGCTCAGCTTCAGCATTTGATTGGGTCATTTGTTGTCTTTTTGCAGAAACATATTGTGTTAATATTTCTCCTGATAGGAAGGATCCAGCCGTGTGCAGACCGACATCAAATCCGAGTTTGTTAAAATGCACCAGATGCTGACTGAGAGAGAGCAGAGTTTACTCCGTGATGTCAGGGAACAAGAGGAAAACATTCTCAAAACAATGGAGCAAAACCTTTGTGAAATTCAAGAGAATTTAAATTTTCTTCAGCAGAACCTCTCCAAGTTAGAAAAACAGTTGGAACAAAAGGATGGAGTGTTATTTCTGAAGGTGATTGATTATGTTTCAGTTTAGTTCAGTGAAAGTGTGACTGAACTAACCCAACATGATGCAGACACCCATCCTCCTTCATTCCCCCTGTTACTATCTCCCTCTGCTCCTTTCTCCCTCATGGGTTTCCCTACTTTCCTGTTCAGTATATTTACCTCAGTCACACTGTGTGACAGTGGATTGCACATTCTCATCACTGTTGATAAATACCTTTCTCCTCAACTCCCCATTTTATTTATGTGTAACTGGATAATGTTCACAGATCCATATTTCCAAAATCATTAGAAGGACGTTGGTGAGGTGTCCCTGGAGTACTGTTTTGGTTAGTAAATTATAGGAAGGATATTATTAAGTTGGAAAGGGTTTAGAATAGATTTACAAGGATGTTGCTAGGTAAGGAAGGTTTGAGTAAGGAAGAAAGTTTGGAAAGGCTGGGACATTTTTCACAGGAGCATAGGAGGTTGAGAGGAAACCACATCGAAGTTTATAAAGTAATGAGAGGTATGGATAAAATTTCCCCGAGGATGGGGGATTTGAAGATCAGGGTGTGTCAATTTTTAAGGTGAGAACAGAGCGATTTTTAAAAAAGTCGAGAGAGGGGTTTTTTGATACCTTTTCTTAAGGAAGCATTGCATGTGTGTACAATTACAACATTTAAAAGACATTTGTTTAGGTACCTGAATAATAAAGGCTTTGACGGATATGGGCCAGTGGCAGGAAGGTGGGACTAGGTTAGTTCAGCATGGACGGATTGGACCGAAGGGTCTGTGTCCGTGCTGGATGACCCTATGACTCGAAGTGGAAACATCTTCATTGAATCCATCAGTTTGACCCCTTTCTTAAGTTTAAGCACCCAAGCCAGCAAATTATCTTCATCTTTTCTTCAATCTTTTGCAATTGTTCAATTTTTTTATACCTGAAATTGGCAATTCTCAGCAGCTTGTAACAATGTGGGTGTAATTGCTGCTTTTTGGATATAGACAGTCAGTCTCTGTCAACTCAGATTGATGTTTTGTTTATTTCAGGAGGAAGCATCTCGGAAGAGAAGGTAGGACATGCACTTTACTGAAACTCAGTGCAAGTGAGTTACTTGATTTATGATGTTTATGGTGAATTTACAATCAATGTGTATTTAATATTTACAGGATTTGTGGTGACGCAAAAGTCCTGTCAATTACAGATGGTATTCTGTCCACTGAAAAATTCGACAACCTTTTCCCGTTTGCTGTGTGGAATACCACTAAACCAGGTAACGTTCAGATAAGTTCATTTTTTCTGATTTATATTTAATAATTTGAATTGGTGTGTGTGCAAATATCAAAGATGGTAGAATGAAGCACTTAGCTATGAAGAAAGCTGGTTCACAGTGGCTTTGACTGTCCTTGACATTGACACAGCATTTAACTTGGTGTTGCATAAAGGAGCCCTCACTAAACTGGAGTCAATAGGAATTGGTGGAAAGCTGGTTAGCGTCAAACTGAACACAAAGGAAAATGGTGGTGATTGTTCAAGATAGATCATCTCAGCTCCAGGTCATTTCTGTAGGAGTTTGTCAGGTTTGTGTGTTCGGCCCAACCATCTTCAGCTGCTTCATGAATGAATTTCCCTCCATGATGGGGTAGGGTAAGGGTGATGGGGGATAGATTAGATTAGATTACAGTGTGGAAACAGGCCCTTCGGCCCAACAAGTCCACACCGACCCGCCGAAGCGAAACCCACCCATACCCCTACATTTACCCCTTACCTAACACTACAGGCAATTTAGTATGGCCAATTCACCTGACCCTGCACATCTTTGGATGGTGGGAGGAAACCGGAGCACCCGGAGGAAACCCACGCAGACACGGGGAGAACGTGCAAACTCCACACAGTCAGTCGCCTGAGGCGGGAATTGAACCCGGGTCTCAGGCGCTGTGAGGCAGCAGTGCTAACCACTGTGCCACCGTGCCGCCCGGGGATATTTACTGATGATTGCACAATATTCAATACCTTTTGCAACTGCTCAGATACTGAAACATGCTGTATCCACTTGCAGCAATTATCATCATCCTGGAGGTTACCATTGACCAGAAACTGAACTCACCAGCCAGAGGCACTTTATAGATAAAAGGGCTTTTGCTCGAAACGTCGATTTTCCTGCTCCTTGGATGCTGCCTGAACTGCTGTGCTTTTCCAGCACTACTCTAATCCAGAAATAGGCACTTTATAGCTACAAGAGGCTGAAAGGTCTGCAGCCAATAATTTACCCCCTGATTCCCCCCAATGCATATTCCCCCATTTGCAAACCAGAAGACTGTCAACTCGCCTCGATGAGTTCAGCTCCAAAAATACAATCCAGGACAAAACAGCTTGCTTGAATAGGACCCCATCCATCACCTCCTGGAAGATTACTGCTAGCGTATGAACCGTCTGTGTAGGTATTTCAATTAATATCTTGGATGCATCCCCTCAGGTCCAGGAGACCTATTGGTCTGCAGCCCATTAGCTTCTCCTGAAATTCTTGTCTCAGAATAGTCTTTAAATTAATTTCCACTCCTGTTTTTGTCCCTTGAATATTCAATAACTTTTGGAAATTATTAGTGTCTTCAAACTGCGAAGTATTTATTCAACTCCTCTTCCATTTTCTGATTCTGAATTATAATTTCTCCAGTGTCATTCACGAATGAATCAGAAACAACGTGCTGGAGAACGTCGGCAGCGTTCCTGTCTCAGTCCAGTGTCTCTTCCTCCAAACCGGCACCAGCTGGGAAATGGTGGTACCTCTTCTGATGATAGGCTGTGGCTCATGGAAGGGGAAGGATTGAGTCAAATTGATGGAAATGATGCCCAGAGAGAGAAAAAGAGAATAAACAGATTAAAGGATTACTGAAGCAAAGCCGAAAGGGAGATAAATGCTGAATGGGTGCTAATGGGCAGTGTGAATAGTTGAAAATGGATTGGCTTTGCTGGGGACAACTGTTTTGGAGCAGATCAAACCCCCTCCAAATATATTAAGAAGATAGTCTAGATCCTAACATTTTCTTATTTTAAAGCTGTGTAAGGCATTGTGTTCCAGATGCAATTCGACATGTTAAAATCCCACTTTAATCATACATTACAGTTAAAACACAAGACAAACCAAAATTAAAGGTATTGGTTTCACTGTAACTCTATTAAAATGCTGAACAAAATCATGTATATATTAACTGCTAGTAAGTCACTATTCCAATAGAGTAACATCCCATAATCACACCCTTAGCAAAGGGAAATTCAGTAAAATAGATCATCTCACATGTAATTCTAACAGCAGAAGAGAACCCCAGCTTTTAGCTGTAACAGAGAGAGAAGAATAAGAGCTTCCACATCCTGCTTCAAGATCCCAGCAACTGCTGAAAGCTAAAACTGAAAATCTTAGTTCTGTGGCAGCTTAACCTCACCCATTCAGGCTGCTTCTATTATACTAACTTGAAAAAAACACAAGGCTTCACAAACTGTTTATTTCAGTGGCTTCTGAATGCCTGCTTAGAAATGCTGTCTTAATATTTCTACATAGAAATAAGCTAGGATAAGATACACTTCTTAAAGCCATAGTGTCACCATAACAACCAACACAGAAAAGGACCTAGGGGTGCGGAAATGGGAAATGAATTTGGAAGAAAGTATTCACACTCTGAAATTGTTAAATTCATTGCTGAGGGCTATAAGGTACTGAGGGAGAAGATGAGGTGATGTCCCACCAGCTTGTGGTGAGCTTCACTGGATCACTGCAGCAGGCCTGAGACAGAAATGTTGCCATGGCAACACGGGAGATGGAGGTGTTGAAGTGGCAGGTAACTGGAAGCACCCAGACAAACACATTCCCCAATGAACACACTGACACATGTATATCCTCGCAAATACCCATCTCCCACTCACACACATCACTCCACACGTACCAAACTCCTTCTCCTCCTCTCTGTCTCTGTCTCTGTCTCTCTCTTCTCTCTCTCTCTCTCTCTCTATTCTCTCCCATCAAAAACAGGAGCAGGAGTGACCCCTAGAGCTTGCTCTGTCATTCATAAAGATGGTGGCTGATCTGATTGTGACCCTAACTCCATTTTCCTGCCTGACTCCCACAACCTTCGACTCCCGCATTGACCAAAAGTCTGTTTAACTCAGCTTCGAGTCTATTCAATGAACTGGCCTCCACTGCTCTCAAGGGGGACAGAATTCCAAAGATTAATGATCCTGAGACACAAAATCCCTTCTCATCTCCATGTTAATTGGCAGGGCCCTTACTTTGAAACTCTGTCCCTGGTTCCATGTTCCCCCACGATGGGAAACAGCCTCTCAATGTCTACTCTGTCAACACCATCATCATCTTATACATTTTAATAAGAACCTCTCATTCCTCTAAACTCCAATGAGTACAGCCCCAGCCTGAAACCTTTCATCACAGGGGAACTGCTTCATCCTAAGGACATCCTCTGACCGGTCTCCACTGTTTCAACAAAGCCCTTACCCAATGGCCCTGACTTCAGTCTAACCAGTACCAGCTGAATTCCTTTCCATGACATTGGATTTCAGGTGGTTTAATTGTTTTTTTTTGAGATCAGATTCAGCATTTTCACTTTCAATGTAGTGAAAACCCACTTCACTCCACCATGATATCGGAAAATAATGAATGACAGTGGGACTCAGACAAACAGGAGAAAAGATTAGAGTGGTGCTGGAAAAGCACAGCAGGTCAGGCAGCATCCGAGGAGCAGGAAAATCGACGTTTCGGGCAGGAATCCTTCATCAGGAATCAGCTCCTGCCTGAAACGTTGATTTTCCTGCTCCTCGGAAGCTGCCTGACCTGCCGTTCTCTTGCAGCACCAATCTAATCTTGAGTCTGATCTCCAGCATCTGCAGTCCTCACTTTTGTCTTGAACAAACAGGGGCTTGTTCTCAGTGAGGCAGCTGGAGCAATATCCCATTGAGTGTCAACTCAGAGGAAAAGCTTGAAATAGGCTGGAATAATATAAAAGCTGTGGAGTTTGAAATTTTTTTCCATTTGCAGCTGTAAAGATCCACATTTATTTGCCGCCTCACACTACACTTTACAATATAATGCTGACTCATATTCTTATGATCTAAGCACACTGTCCCCTTCTATTCACACATTCCCCACCCACATCTTCCTTCACACACACATACACATGTCCCTGCCCCCAGCATATACACACACACACACACACACACATACACACAGATATGCCCTCCTCTCCCCCCAAGGCACTGTCTCTAATTCTGTGTTTTCTCCCAGTCTCTGTGACCCTGGATGTGGAAACAGCGAATCCCTGGCTCGAGGTGTCTAAGGATTTGAAGAGTTTGAGATGTACCAGGATCCGAAGGAGTCTCCCTGTCACTGGGAAGAGATTTACAGACTGTCTCTGTGTACTGGGATCAGAGGGATTCACGTCGGGGAGACATTACTGGGAAGTGGAGGTGGTGGGGAATCAGCACTGGCGATTGGGAGTAGCCTCGGAGTCTATGGAGAGGAAGGGACTGATCAGTCTGATCCCAGAGAATGGATTCTGGATCATCGAGTGGGACTGGGATCAGTTATATGTAAACTTCCCTCGATCCCCTCTCCCTGTCAGTCAGATCCCCAGGAAGGTGGGAGTTTATCTTGGTTATGAATCTGGGACAGTTTCATTTTACAACGCGGACACCAAGTCCCATCTCCACACCTTCATTGGGAATACATTCACTGAGAAATTTTATCCTTTCTTTGGGACTTGGGATTTAAACAAATTTCTGAGTATCTGTTCTGGTATGGATCTGAAAATGTGAAAGCAGCGGGGCCTTCCTGACCTCAGGATGATCTGATCCTGGGATTAGGGTCAGAGGTGAGGGATTGGGGTCAGAAATCCCAATTGACAACAGATTGTTTCACAACCAAAGTGTCAACAAATCATGTCCAAATTTGATATCCAAATAATTATATAAATGTCAAATGGTAAAAATGAAAAAGGACATTACATCTCTTCTGTCTCTCCTTCCATCATTTACTCCCTGCTTCAGGCCTATCCTCCATCTCTTCACCTGTTTCCAGTCTGGAGCTGGGATTTCTCTGAGTTTCCATTTCTCTCTCTGCAGTAGGCTCATGAAATCCTGAGGGGGATATCTATACACTGAATGGTGACAAAACTGTACTTTCAGAGTATGCTCTACTGAGCTCCTTGTATCATTGAGGAGGGGAGAACAAAATCCACACTCTCCCAGGAATTCCACCACTGAAGTCAGACTCATCAGTCAGAAGTTTTTAGGCTTGTCCTTACATCCCTTCTCTAAACATTAGCCATTCTCCAGTAACCTGACACCTCACTCGTATATATAGATGATACAAATATTTCTGCAAGAAAAAATTCTACCTGGCTGGATTCTGAATTTATCCCAGTCTTTGGCATCTACAATAGTATCACAGCGCAAGCCAGATTGTTATCCATTGAGATCACACCACATTCTCACCCTCTCCCTCTTCTCATTTTCACTCTGTCACACAGATGTAAATATATCCACACATTCTGTATGTTCCCTGTACTCTTTAAGAACATGGCTTTGCTCTTGCCTCGATTTCCCTTGGCTGTCGAGGCCAGTTTGAACTGGTCACAGTTTCCCATGAGTCTGTGCAATGACAGCAAATTCGAACAGAAAACGGTGACACAATCCATGTCCAGGGAGGCTTTGACCGGCACTGCCTGAAACATTCACCCCTCTCAGGTTCACAGGGAGACAGTGAGGACAGGAGATGTTGGAGAGTCAGAGTCAGAAGTGTGGTGCTGGAAAAGCATAACGCCACACTTTTCAACTCTCAGGCTCACACTCTTCCTGATGGGCTCAACAAAGAGCTCTATCCAACACACAAACAATGCATGAGAGAGGGGGCAGTCGTGCCTGATTCCGGATCTGATTGGGAAGCTTTATAATTCCCACCCATTGGTTGAGACTGCACTAATGATATTGGTGAAGAGCAGTTGGATCCCATTGCAGATTCCCTCCCCAGACCCCATTTTGGAGAACACGTCCCACATGTAGATGTGCGATATCCTGACAAAAGCCTTTTCCTGGCCTTGGCTAATGAGGCACGTTGCCGATCGTATCCCTGAGGAGCACAAGGCTTTCAGAGATCATTTAGAAGGATTGATGGTTGAGAGAGACGACACCTAGTAATCTTGTTGCACTCTTATCGTTCCTTAGCTGAAGACAAATGCATTCCGCCCTTGGACCTTGTGGGAAATCCACTTCCTCCAGATTTGGAATGCTCTTGGGTCACCAATACAGCCAGGCCTCCTCCATCCCATTCTTTTCTGAACACCTTGTCATCAGGAATATTTAGCACTCAGACCTGCCCTTCATAGAGGCATATCTCTTGTCGTGCCGTCCAGGCCAGCTTTACTGCCCTTCCCTAATTTTCCCTGAGAATGTGCCTTATTGAACTGATACAATCTGTCTGTTTTGGATAGACAATGCTGTTAGCGAGAGGATTTTAGGATTTTGATCTATTGTCTCTGTTAGTGCTGTCTCTTTCTCTCTGTCTCTGTCTCAGCTTTTTGTGCTTTTAGATATCCTTCACTAATATTCTCTCTTGGTTCCCATGGCCTCATTTGCAGTGATCAACATTGCCACCTACTGTCCTGGTAGGGAAACTGCTGCGGAAGCTGGTCTGGGATCGCTCTTGATTTCACTGCATTGGTGCCATCTGTCACAGTCCAGTAGAGCTGGTTTATAACACAGAATTTGTTCATGGTTGATGAATGATGTTATCCCTGGCGGATACTAGAGCTGTAATAAATCGGCAGACTATTCACAATCCAGAGTATTTGGTTTTATATAATTTCTCAGCAAAAGGCATCATAAATTGTGTCAGTGATGAGCCTGCCTATTGGAACAACAACAACTTATATCTGTGCAGCTTAGCTTTGTAAAACATCTCAAGGCGTTTTGCTGTAGCATTACTGGACAAATTGTGATGGAACCAGAAAGATACATTTAGACAAATGACCAAAACCTGGTCAAAGGTGAGCTAATTAGAATACAGAGGGTTCAAGAGATTTAGGGAAGTAAATTCCTGGCCACTTCATGCATGGCAAATTACAAATGGGGACAGTGTTGGGGAACGGTCAGGCTCTGGTGCAGGTTATGACACAGACAACAAGACACATCACTCTATGGATGTGCATTAACTGCAGCAGGGAACTCAGACCAGGATTTCTTACATAGTTTGCTTGTTAGCAGGGTGTGGGCATTGCTGGCTGGGTTTATTGCCGGTCATTACTTGCTGAGAGGACAGTTAAGAATCATCCCCTTTCCTCTCGTTCTGGAATCAAATCAGCCAAACCAGGTAAGGATGGCTAATTCCTCCCCTAAATGACAAGAGGAAGCCAGAGGTTTTGAAACCACAGTTGACAGTGATGACTTGATTGGCATTGGGCTGTATTCCATATCGGATTGAAACTGAAATATAATTTCTCCATCTCTGGTGGTTGGATTCAAACCTATGCCCCAGAGCTGTATTCTGAACTGACAGGCTGAATCCACCAACCCTAGCCGATTATTCAACACCACGTAACCCCCACTTGGTCACCCTGTGATGCCATGGTTGTAGTCAGCTATTCAGCACATGGACTATCTGTACATCTTCTAAAGATACAATTTATTAATCACAGAATTTATTAATCACTGAAATAATAATTCTGAATTTGGGCAATAATCTTGCCTTTTTGCCATAAGCAAGATTTATCCTGAAGTTCAGTTTGAATTGAAAATAAAACATCAACATGAGAAACAGCATGTGATCATAAGCAAGCAATTCTGAAATGGCCTTTGTACAGAACGACATAGAGTCATAGAGATGTACAGCACAAAAACAGACCCTTCAGTCCAATTCATCCATGCAGACCAAATATTCCAACCCAATCTAGTCCCACCTGCCAGCACCCAGCCCATATCCCTCCAAAACCTTCCTATTCATATACACATCCAGATGCCTTTTATATGTTGCAATTGACCAGCATTCACCACTTCCTCTGGCAGCTCATTCCATACACCTATCACTCTCTGCGTGAAAACATTGCCCCTTAGGTCTCTTTTATATCTTTCCCCTTCCCCCAGGGAAGATCTTTGTCGATTTATCCTATCCATGCCCCTCGTGATTTTATAAACTTTTACAAGGTCACCCTTCAGTGTCCAACACGCGAGGGAAAACAGCCCAAGTCTATTCAACCTCTCTCTATGGCTCAAAATTCGAATCCTGGCAACATCCTCATAAATCTTTCCTGAACCCTTTCAGATTTCACCATATACTTGCAAGAGGAAGGAGACCAGAAGGATTTTGAACTCAAGGAAATACTAGCATTTCTTGGTTTTGGTCAGGTCACACTTTCAGTTCTGGTTATGACACGACAGGAAGAATGTGGAGACTTTGAAGAGGGTTCAGCAGAATTTTACCAGGATGCTACCTGGATTAGAGAGTATGAGCTATAAGGAGACACTGGACAGACTGGGGTGGTCTTCTCTGAAGCAGCAGTAATAGAGGAGAAGCATAAGTAGGATTGACAGACAGCACTTCGTCCCCAGCTGTGATATGTCTAATACTGGAAGTCATACATTTACAGTCAGACAGAGCAAATTGAAAGATGATGTGAGAGGCAAGTGTTTTTTAAAAGTAGGTGCCAGGAATGGGCAGCCTGGGGTAGTGGAGGAGGTAGATACTATAGTGACTTTTAATAGGTTTTTAGATCAGCACAGGAATAAACATGCAACGGAGGCATATGGACCAGGGGGATTGCCAGGCAGAAGGGACAAGTTTAACTTGGGGCCGTGGATGACACAACATCGTGGCGCTAAAGGCCTGTTATATGCTGTACTGCTCTATGTTTTATAATCTGGAGTAAAAATAACTCAGTGCTGGTGTGAAAATGTGTCAGAAATGCTTTGCAGGAGGAAAACAAAGAAAAATCATGCACAGTATTTGTGTCAAATCATACACCTCAGAAAGAAGCATGCAGAAATCAATAAGAACATTTATTATTTTTAAAAAAAGAGAACTTGTAAACAAAAATAAATATTTTTCTGTAAATTAAGAACTATCCCCAATAAAAACAAATATAACAAGATAATGTTCTTCCAGAGGATTCAGAAAATTAATTCACCACATTGACAAATAAATTACAAAATGTCAACAGCCTCCAAGATCAGTGACATCATAACTGTTATAGCTGGCAGTAATTTCTGCATCAACCCTCTCCTCTCCCTGTCACTGAAAGAGAGCGATCTTGGTGCTGACCAAGTCCCAGTCTAAAGTTCAGTCCTGGATTGCGGAGGCTCTGACTTTCTAGTCCTTTAATCCACCTCCTCCACTGTTGGTCCTGTGGAAGTGGCACATCCAGCCTGGGCTCTGCAAGAACCCCCTGCTGCTGCTGCTCCTCCTTGGTACAAGTTGGCAATGATGGGACGGCAAAGATTTTCCAGTTCTTTCAGCTGGTACTCAAACTCCTCCTTGTCTGCCATCTGATTGTTCTCCAGCCACAGGATTACATGGTTACATTGCTCAAGAATTTTCTTCCGGTCTCCCTCACTGATCTTAGTTTTCACATTCTCATCCTCCACTGTGCTCTTCATGTTGAAGGCGTAGGACTCTAGACTGTTCTTGGCTCCGATCCTTTCCCGCTGGGCTTCATCCTCATTCTTGTACTTTTCCGCATCCTGCACCATCCTCTCAATCTCCTCCTTACTCAGCCTGCCCTTGTCATTGCTGATGGTAATCTTGTTCGATTTGCCAGTGCTCTTATCAACAGCAGAGACATTCAAGATGCCATTGGCATCGATATCAAAGGTGACCTCAATCTGTGGCACACCACGAGGGGCAGGAGCAATGCCACTCAACTCAAATTTACCCAGGAGATTGTTGTCCTTGGTCATGGCTCGCTCCCCTTCATACACCTGAATAAGGACACCAGGCTGGTTATCAGAGTAGGTGCTGAAGATCTGGGTCTGCTTGGTGGGAATGGTGGTGTTGCGCTTGATGAGTGCAGTCATGACACCTCCTGCTGTCTCGAGACCCAGAGACAGGGCAGCGACATCCAGGAGAAGTAGGTCCTGAACATTCTCTGACTTGTCCCCCATCAGAATAGCTGCTTGAACAGCTGCCCCATAGGCCACAGCCTCATCAGGATTGATGCTCTTATTCAGCTCCTTGCCACTGAAGAAATCTTGCAGCAGTTTCTGAATCTTGGGGATGCGGGTGGAACCCCCAACCAAGACAATGTCATGGATCTGTGACTTGTCCAACTTGGCATCTCTCAGAGCTTTCTCCACTGGTTCCAGAGTCCCTCTGAACAGGTCAGCATTCAGCTCCTCAAACCGAGCCCTGGTGATGGAGGTGTAGAAGTCGATACCTTCGAACAGACAGTCAATCTCAATACTGGCTTGTGTGCTGGAAGACAGGGTTCTCTTGGCTCTTTCACAGGCTGTCCTCAGCCTCCTGACTGCCCTCTTGTTCTGACTGATGTCCTTCTTGTATTTCCGCTTGAACTCTTCAATGAAGTGATTAACCATGCGGTTATCAAAGTCCTCTCCTCCCAAGTGGGTATCACCAGCTGTTGATTTCACTTCAAAGATACCATCGTCAATGGAGAGAATAGACACATCGAAGGTGCCAACCCCAGGTCAAAGATGAGAACATTGTGTTCTCCTCTGCCCTTCTTCTCCAGACCGTAGGCAATGGCAGCTGCCGTTGGCTCATTGATGACACGGAGGACATTGAGGCCAGCGATCACACCAGCATCTTTGGTTGCCTGGCGCTGGGAGTCATTGAAGTAAGCAGGCACCGTGATAACAGCATTGGTGACAGGGTGTCCCAGATAGGCCTCTGCTGTCTCTTTCATCTTGGTCAGCACCATAGAAGATATTTCCTCAGGGTAAAAGGCTTTATTCTCCCCCTTGTACTCAACCTTGACCTTGGGCTTCCCTCCATCATTCACCACCTGGAAGGGCCAGTGCTTCATGTCAGTCTGGACAACTGGGTCATTGAACCTCCTCCCGATGAGCCGCTTGGCATCAAAGATGATTACAAAAGTGTCATCAACTATCTGACCCAGAGTGTGGGTTGAATTTGTGGTAAGACTGGGACAACACTACCATTATCGGGCAAGCGAAACAAACAACAGCCAGGGAACTCCATCAACAAACACATAGACCTGGACCCAATATACCGGCCACTACAGCGGAGTTCTGAAACTGACAACCGGAAGCGGCAGGGACAGGCCACTATAAACACCGGAGGAAACATCAAAGAAGCGCTTCACAGGAGGCTCCCAAGCACTGAGGATGTCACCTAGACAGGGGACGAAACGTTTGCAAGAAAAATTTCCAGCTCGGTGAACAGAACCACAGGAACGAGCACCCGAGCTACAAATCTTCTCACAAACTTTGATCATAAGTAGTTATTGCAGTGTGGGAGTAGGTTTTCGGGCTACCATGATGCCTTGGGGTAGTAGTAGTCTGGTGGTCATCTCTCCAATGTTTTTGTGTAGTAGGGTGACTAGAGTCACTGGGCATGTTGAACGTGTCTGGCGTTGACATCCCACTGGAGATGAAATAAATGGCACCTTATGATCCTTTGGATGCAGAGGACAGTGTCAAAAGTAGGCACAAGGGGGACCCTGTCGTTGTGGGAGGGAAGGGAAGGAGCGATGGCAGAATTGTGGGAATTGGGTTGGATACGGCTGAATGCCCTGTTAATCATGGTGCTGGGGAATGCTCGGTTGAGGACATGGATATCTCTGTGGTCCCTCTGCGGAAGTTGGCGTCATCAGAACAGATGTGATGGAGACAGAGAATGGAATGTGGTTCTTAAATAAAGCAGGATATGTGAGTGTATATTCGATGGAACTGTGGGAGTTGCTGGATTAGGGATGGTTATTGGTGACCTGCCAGTCTCAGAAATGGAAACAGAGATGTGGAGGAAGGGAAGGGAGGAGTCAGAGATGGACCAGGTGAAGGTGAGAGCAGGATTGGTCACATCTACTGTATTCGCTGCTGACAATGTCAGCTCCTCTATATTAGGGAGACAAAGTGCAGGCTGGGTGATCACTTTGCAGAACACCTACTCTCTGTCTGTAAAAATGACCTTGAGCTTCCACTTACCTGCCACTTCAACACCTCTATCCCCCATGTTGCCATTTCTGTCTCAGACCTGTTGCAGTACTCCAGTGAAGCTCATCAAAAGCTGGTGGAACAACTCCTCATCTTCCCCCTCGATATCTTACAGCCTGCAGGGCTCAGCAATGGGCTTAACAATTTCAGAGCTTGACCACCTTGTTCATTTCTCATCCCATACCACCATGTCCTGTTCCCTATGGGTTACACTCAGCATGTACAACCCATTTTCAACTGTTCCCAATTCCCATTTGTATCCCCTCAGCATTTCTCTCTCATGAATTATCATCAGTAATCCCTTTGTCTGCTACCCCATCTTTTCTCTCTCTGGGCACAGACTCCCATCAATTTTGACTTTGAGTGCGAGCAGCAGCTAAGGTAAGACAGTTTGTTTTAAAATTACTTACCGGTAGCGGGCAGCGGTTTTTTATTTTCTCTCTTTACAGAAAGAGCGGGAGCAGCAGGGGGAAGTGACGAAGACCGGAAGAAAGAGCGGGAGCAGCAGGGGGAAGTGACGAAGACCGGAGGGGCAGCCGGGTAGGTTTTTATTCCCTTTAAAAGCTCGCAGGAGAAGAACCCGAGGCACTACAGAGGTAGTGTCTCCCACCCGCCCTCCTCCTCTAACCTAAATAATAAGACCCGTTGTGGTAAGTATGTAAGTGTTGCATTTTGCTTGTTGTACTCTTTAGACCCAGTTTTTTTTTTATAAAAGGTTACTTTCAGAGGGATGGCAGTGAAGGCAGTGCAATGTTCCTCTTGCAACATGTTTGAGGTGAGGGATGCCATGGACGTCCCTGCTGATAACACTTGCAGGAAGTGCACCCATCTCCAGCCCCTCCAAGACCG
>NC_057746.1:34337895-34339864 GCF_004010195.1 Chiloscyllium plagiosum
TGCCACTTCAACACCTCTATCCCCCATGTTGCCTTTTCTGTCTCAGACCTGCTGCAGTACTCCAGTGAAGCTCATCAAAAGCTGGTGGAACAACTCCTCATCTTCCCCCTCGATATCTTACAGCCTGCAGGGCTCAGCAATGGGTTTAACAATTTCAGAGCTTGACCACCTTGTTCATTTCCCATCCCATACCACCATGTCCTGTTCCCTATGGGTTACACTCAGCATGTACAACCCATTTTCACCTGTTCCCAATTCCCATTTGTATCCCCTCAGCATTTCTCTCTCATGAATTATCAATAGTAATCCCTTTGTCTGCTACCCCATCTTTTCGCTCTCTGGGCACAGACTCCCATCTATTTGATTGACAACTTTCTCACACGGGCGCCTATATACAGCCATCTTGCCCAGACAAATACATTCCCCAATGAGCACACCTACACATGTATATCCTCACAAATACCCATCTCCCACTCACACACATCCCTCCACACGTACCAAAATCCTCCTCCACCTCTCTGTCTCTTTCTCTTTCTCTCACACCAAAAACAGGAGCAGGAGTGACCCCTAGAGCTGGCTCTGTCATTCATAAAGATGGTGGCTGATCTGATTGTGACCTTGACTCCATTTTCCTGCCTGACTCCCACAACCTTTGACTCCCTCATTGATCAAAAACTGGTTTAACTCAGCTTTGAGTCTATTCAATGAACTGGCCTCCATTGCTCTCGAGGGGGAGAGAATTCCAAAGATTAATGATCCCGAGAGCTGGCTCTGTCATTCATATAGATGGTGGCTGATCTGATTGTGACGCTAACTCCATTTTCCTGCCTGACTCCAAAGATTAATGATCCCGAGACACAAAATCCCTTCTCATCTCCATGTTAATTGGCAGGGCTCTTACTTTGAAATTCTGTCCCTGGTTCCATGTTCTCCCACGATGGGAAACAGCCTCTCAATGTCTACTCTGTCAACACCATCATCATCTTATACATATTAATAAGAACCTCTCATTCCTCTAAACTCCAATGAGTACAGCCCCAGCCTGAAACCTTTCATCACAAGGGAACTGCTTCAACCCAGGAACCAACCGAGTGAGCATTCTCTGACCTGTCTCCACTGTTTCAATAAAGCACTTTCCTAATGTCCCCTATTTCAATCTAACCAGTACCAGCTGAATTTCTTTCTATGACATTGGACTTCAGGTGGTTTAATTGTTTTTTTGAGATCAGATTCAGCACTTTCACTTTCAACTTTCAAAATCGACGTTTCGGGCAGGAACCCTTCATCAGGAATCAGCTCCTGCCTGAAACGTTGATTTTCCTGCTCCTCGGAAGCAGCCTGACCTGCCGTTCTCTTGCAGCACCAATCTAATCTTGAAGTCTGATCTCCAACATCTGCAGTCCTCACTTTTGTCTTGAACAAACAAGGCTTGTTCTCAGTGAGGGAGCTGGAGCAATATCCCATTGAGTGTCAACTCAGAGGAAAAGCTTGAAATAGGCTGGAATAATATAAAAGCTGTGGAGTTTGAATTTTTTTTCCATTTGCAGCTGTAAAGATCCACATTTATTTGCCGCCTCAAACTACACTTTACAATATAATGCTGACCCATATTCTTATGATCTAAGCACACTGTCCCCTTCTATTCACACATTATAAAAGCTGTGGAGTTTGAATTTTTTTTCCATTTGCAGCTGTAAAGATCCACATTTATTTGCCGCCTCAAACTACACTTTACAATATAATGCTGACCCATATTCTTATGATCTAAGCACACTGTCCCCTTCTATTCACACATCCCCCACCCACACCTTCCTTCACACACACACACACATATCCCTGCCCTAACCATACACATACACACACACACCCCAACACACATCACCCACCCCACACACATATTCTCTCTCTCTCACTCGCACACGCAAAGATATGCCCTCCCCTTTCCCCCAAGGCACTGTCTCTTCATCTG
>NC_057746.1:34340969-34342096 GCF_004010195.1 Chiloscyllium plagiosum
GACCTTAGTGTCATCCGCAAATTTACTAACCCACCCTTTTAAACCCTCATCCAGGTCATTTATAAAAATGACGAACAGCAGTGGATCCAACACCTACCCTTGCGGTACGCCGCTAGTAACTGGACACCAAGATGAACATGTTCCATCAACTACAACCCTCTGTTTTCTTTCAGCAAGCCAAATACTGATCCAAACTGCTCTGTCTCCCACAATCCCATTCCTCTGCATTTTGTATAATAGCCTACTGTGGGGAACCTTAACGAATGTCTTGCTGAAATCCATATGCACCACATCAACCGGTTTACTCTCATCTACTTGTTTCCATCTGTCACAGTCCAGTAGAGCAGGTTCATAACACAGCATTTGTTCATGGTTGATGAATGACATTATACCTGGCGGATACTAGAGCTGTAATAAATTGGCAGACTATTCACAATCCAGACTATTTGGTTTAATTGGTCTGATTTTATATAATCTCTCAGCAAAAGGCATCATAAACTATGTCAGTGGTGAGCCTGCCTATTGTGCCAATGACTGGAACAACAACAACTTATATCTGTGCAGCTCAGCTTTGTAAAACATCTCAAGGCGTTTTGCTATAGCATTACTGGGCAAATTGTGATGGAACCAGAAAGATACATTTGAACAAATGACCAAAACCTGGTCAAAGGTGAGCCAATTAGAATACAGAGGGTCCAAGAGATTTAGGGAAGTAAATTCCTGGCCACTTCATGCATGGCAAATTACAAATGGGGACAGTGTTGGGGAATGGACAGGTTCTGGTGCAGGTTATGATACAGACAACAAGACACATCACTCTATGGATGTGCATTAACTGCAGCAGGGAACTCAGACCAGGATTTCTTACATAGTTTGCTTGTTAGCAGGGTTTGGGCATTGCTGGCTGGGTTTATTGCTGGTAATTACTTGCTGAGAGGACAGTTAAGAATCATCTCCTTTCCTCTCGTTCTGGAATCACATCAGCTAAAGCAGGTAAGGATGGCTGATTCTCCCCTAAATGACAAGAGGAAGCTAGAGGTTTTGAAACCACAGTTGACAGTGATGACTTTATTGGCATTGGGCCACAGCTGTATTCTATATCGGATTGAAACTGATATATAATTCCT